>NC_071976.1:10754542-10836122 GCF_026283585.1 Hylaeus volcanicus
TTATTATTATTATTATTATTATTATTATTATTATTATTATTATTATTATTGAAGGTAGGAGTAGGAGTGCTTAGTTCAAAGACATTGGATCCTTATCCCCCAAGTTATTCTTCTATGCTAATTTATTTTCTACAGTCACCTCATAAAAAAGTTCATTAACCATGATTCCCATTATTAAGTTCAAAAGAAACGTATCGAGATTTTGGAAAATATTATCGAAAGGACAGTTGATCTTTATAAGATTAACTCCCAAACATTGATGAGAAAATATAACTACCTCCTTGGGAATCTTCCATTCAATCTACTTAATTTGACTCAATCCATAAAAACTATCAAACAAACCACAAAAATAAATAACAGTGTAAAGCCATCCGAAATAAAATCGAACATCATCCGTCGGAATCGGGGATGAATAGAATTCTATGCGAAACTCGCATAGAATTAATCGATTGGTGGAACAGTTGTTCACCGGGACGAATCGCAATAAACTAGAACGGGTGTTACCGAATATGAACGAAAAAATCGTGATCGAATCACTCTATACGAACCCTGGATCCCTTTTTGATCTACCCACCAGCCATTCTCTGTTTATCTCACTTTGGCTTGCGTGGGGGGTTGTACGATCGACCAGTGGCCAATATTGTTGAACTGGGATGTAATAAACCCTCGGGCGTCGCACAGATCATCTCTCTCTTGCTGGCCGTTATTGAGGCAATATTATATGACATGGCGTGCCTCTGCATACGCACCGTGTAAAATACAAGGCAAACGTGTTATGAGAGTCTTAACGCCCCCGAAAACGAGCCATCCGCCATTTCCTGTCAATAACAGTCGCCGAGAACGATGGAGGGTCGCAAGAAAAATTAATAACGCTTTGAATTCTCTTGAAGCTATTTCAAAGTCCTGGGAATTTAATACAATTTAGATATATAATATTCAACTATTCAACTAAAATCAATGTTCTATTCTTGCAAATTTAAGTCATATTCCAGAAAAGAAATTAATAAAGATAATCCCTACGTAATTAAAACGCGAAAAAGAATTTGAAATAAAGGCAAAGTGTGCTGTAGTTATCAAATAATAAACATTCAACAGTCCTCTTAAGAATTTTTCGCTGTGATACATATTTTTATGCCTGTATAACTGTTGCGTTGTTCGTATTTTCTGTGACCGCACTTGGCGGGACATTTCCACGTGTTGTATTGTGTGTTCGCGCAGAAGCTGTATCACACATACCATCATACCTTCCTGTATGAAAAATAAACGAATCACAAAGTTGTTAATAAAATATTTGATAATCGATTACCAAATACTTAACAATCGTCACACAAAACTTTGGTTACTTATACAAATCAAGCCAATCTCCACGTCTGAAAAATGTAATATTGAAAAAAGGAAGAAAATCTACCCTGTCAGACCAGTTTGCAACGATCCAAGCTTACAAACAAAACTTTAAATAAATAAATCGCTACACTGCTCACCTGAAAACCACGCCGTTAGCTCGCCACCTTGTCACAGCAACCGAAAAACAATAAAACAAACGATGTCCGGGATAACGCGACGAAACTCCAGGGAAAAATGAGGGGTAAGACGAATAGCGAACAAAATATGCACCGTCACTTTCTCACTCACTGACGATAAATTTTACGGAATTTTTCGGAGGTCACCATCTGCGCGCGATGGCTAAGAATCAAGACACATTAATCACGGGGACCACTTTCAATCGATCGATCGGCACCGTGTTCAAAATACATCTACTTAGGCGGGTGCACGGGCACGGCCATAAAGACGGTGGTTCGCGTGTAGTGCTTCGGAACTCCTCCGCACAGTTTCACTAAACTTTTGTGCCCGTGAAACTTTGAGCTCTAAAACGAGCAATACTTCAAGGCCAAGATTCGCGTCACGTGCCACCGAACCATCGATGCTCAAAGTCACTTCGAAATAGCCCTTAGCTGTTCTCCAGGTTTCGAACTTCTGCATACAGTTTGTTTGTTCGATTAGAGATGCTGCACACGTGCGAGTTCACATTCGAACGTCACACTGTACAGCAGAAACGTTTGCACGCTGATCACACAAATTTCGAGGTATTCTTAGAACGGTATCTCCAGTTAGGGGGTACAGTTGAAGAAGCTTCCGAGACGTCTGCAACAGTTTAAACACGTCTCACTCTAATTCTTCCGTTCGACGTCGTTTCAGGGCTTCTAATGCGGCATTTCGGAATCGTGTATCCGAGGAATCCAACCGGAGTGCTTCGATAACATCGGCTAAAGTGCTTGGAAAACCAAGTGAAGGGCGAGTGGAGCGGCAAGGGAGAACTCACGTGTTCTCCTGTCAATATGGCGGGCGAGTCGATGCACTTGACGCGTAGTGTTTACTCGGTATCGTATTACCGACGACCTTGAAGAAAAACACGCTTCCCAGAAAGATTTTCCCCAGCCTCGCGAGGGTTTCACGGATCGGCAAACAGCTTATCACCGCTGGGGAATCACGATTTCCGCGAGTGGCGATCTATTAGGTCCAGATCGATCGAACGAGTTGGGGACCAGAGCCGAGGACAACGTTCACCAAAGAAAGACTCATCCTTGAGATGCTGAGAGGATTCTGTCAAAGTTTCGAGTTTCCCCCCAGATCTTAGATGTTAGATCTCAGTTTTAAGGTACGAGGTGGCAAGATCGCTGATAGCAGAGGGTGCATGACTCGAGCGAATTAGGACGAACACGGACGACCATGGCAGTTGAGAAAATCCGGCAAGGTCGAAGTTGTGATTCGCGGAGTCCTCTGGACTCGACTGACAGCACGAGCAGGGCCACCGAGACGGTGAGTGGAAAAGGGGCGGGGAGGGGGCGCGATACCAACCCCGTGATAGAGGAAACGCGATGGGAAACGGGGTCGTAAGGGGGTGAAAGCGAGAGAGGGGAAGGTGGCCGGACGCGCCGCCGCCTTGACGCTGTTTCCGCGATGCCTACCTTCCACGATTCGGGGCCACTCGCTAGGAATGGTGGAAGGTGGAATGCAAAGGAAAAGGAACGCCGCGCGGTGGGGTAGTAAAAGTGGACTGGAAGAAAAAACAAGACAGCCTCTGTCTCTATCCGAAGTCCCCCGAAAGAAGTAAGTGGAAATCGTTGTAGGTTCTCGGCCGGCAAACACGGCTGCGCTGGCAAAAGGGAAGCTCCGGGACCGATAGCCGAAATTTTCTCTCCCTTTACGAGCCTTCCCTTTGATTTCGCGTTAAATCGTATATCCGCGACACGAGATCTCGATTCGGATATCGTGAAATATCGCCAGGGTGTCGACGCACCCGCGAGATTTGACGATGTGTCGGGTTCTTACACGGATATCCGACTTTTTTTCGAAACAGTTTTATGGCGACAGGGCGTTTTAATAGGGGGATGAAGTGTTTATTCCGGTGGCGAGGTGTTGGGGATGAATAAATCTGAGATTTTGTCAATATTAACAAGATTGTAAAAGTAACTAAATTAGAATCCCTTTTGTACAAACTCGCATTTCATTTCGTTAAATAGAGTTTGCGAATTAAAATAAAATTGATTTCAATAAATTTCTGTTTATCTAATGATCAAAAAAATACTCACGATTACACTTTAAATTTTAATACGTATGTTATGTCTGTTATTTATTCTATATCTGATCATTTATTCCGTACGTATTATGTATATTTGCGATTTGCAAATATCAAGAGCTTGTTTTTATTATACCGGACGAAATCATAATATGAAAAGTAAGAATTGCAGCTTCATCATTGATACTTTTCTAACGAACACGTAGTAATTTCGCGTATGACACGACTGGATGTAATTAATATGTCACCGTCAGTTCATTTTCGATTCGAACATTTTGAACGCCAGCACAGCAAATCGTAAATTACAGTCCATTACGCTCATGCGCATAAAAGCCACCTAGCAGTAACCGCTTCTCTAATATTCCTCCATATTAGCTTTGGATGTAGGTCGAGTTGAGAGTCTGTGATAGTGATATGTAAACTGGTACAATATTCCGGTGTAACTTCTGGCTCCGCGAATGTCCACAACCATTTAAAAGATGAGTGTACATACAATCTTCTAAGTAATAGTTGCTTGTCAGTCTACTACAATTACGTAAATAATATACTCCTGGATAATATTTACATAGATGGGAAGGCAAAAGTGGGATAAATTCGTAACCAAAAAATCAAAATCAAATAACAAGTTGGATATGTTACAACGAGTCTACTTAAGTTAGAAATATGAGTACGATACGTGTTTTATAAAACGAGATGAATAAACTAATCCCTCCCTCCGATGACTATTCATTCCCCGAGTTGGCAATAAACAACATTCCAGCCGATAGCGATTTCCACGCTCCAAGAGGAATCTTGCGAAAGCTTACCCCTGAATGCACTTGGGATGCAAGAAAGGCACCCGAGCACGAGGTCCGCATCATCCCCTTTCCACCCGTTGTTCCACGAACCAAGGATTTTCGAATCCTAATATCCAGAATTTACGATTCCCCCCATTGGGACGGGACGAGAATTCGCCTAGCGGGAACGCCGAAAGAAAAGTAAGTGGAATAGAAGCGGAGCGGACAGGATAATTAATTTTATCGGCATCGAAAGAAGAATTGCAGCTTCGTTGAGGATTTAGTGGGATCGCTTGGGTAACTGGACGAAAGAGGAAGGCACACGGCCGGTTGCTTCTGCATTCCTATCTATTCCGTGCAGCGTCTTCCACCCCTTCGGTGCCCACTGGCGTCCCCATTAGCACGCGACGAAAAGGGAGAAATTAAAGCGAAAATAAAGCGAAAGGCAAATAAAAATAAAAGTGTTCCACGCCATCGCTGTTGCAGTGTTGGGTTAGGTTGGACCTGGAAGGGAGGGGTACGCGGCGGCAGCTGCATGCACGAGACTCTGGAACAGTTTCATTTACCTACCCGTAATTTCATAGCCGTTCTTCCTCACCTCCGTCCCCTTAGCATCCCTTCACCTTTGTGCTCTTGGACTCTGTCTCTCTTTCCGTGGTCCTAGTGACGAGACCACTAACATGTTTCTCCTTCTCCACTCGCGTCCACTATATTTTTCATTTTCTTTCCACACATATATACATATATATATATATTCTACATATTCCCATTTCAGTCCACCGCCCCCGCACACCCTTCCACAGTCCATCAAATGTCCGTTTTATTGTACCTTTCCACGGGCGGAAGCGAAATTCGCTGGCGAGAAGGGCGTTGGCCCTCGGTCCCTCATAATTCGATTCCACGAGGCGCAGCCGTCGATGCACAAGGGTTCTCGCGATTTCGCGCGAATTCAGTTAGGCGAGGTGTGCATCAACTAACGAAGTGTAGTCGCAGACGCTACATCCGTGACGTTCTTACGTGATTTTTCCACGCTGACGGTATCATACTTCCATGACAACTTCAAGAGTGGAGTACGTCGACGAATTAATTAGCGAAATGCCACTATTAATGTAAACGGTTCTTGCAAATAAAAAAGAAACTTCGTTTCCTCCTAATTCCACGGTTTCTCTCTGACGGAATTCTGACTATAAAGAACTCTGAAGTAATAATAACATTTTTAGATATAAAAATAAATGTTGCATCACAATTTTCTTTTATATACTACACATGCTTCACGGGAAGTTTCATTTAAATGAAAATTTTCAGGATCGAAAGCTTCGATGTTCCTTTCGAAAAAAAAATAGTTCACCTAACGCGTGCATTCTGTACGTGCAGTGCCCCTTTCGAGTTGCAGATTTTTTTCCAAATAAACCGGCAGCTAAAGTGTGGAAGTTTCACGAATCTCATCGGAACGTTGGAGATTTATCCAGCGGTGGTCGTTCTTTCTCGGGCGGCCGGGTTCAGCGCAGAATACACGTTCAAATTGAACACCCCTTCTTCACCCTCGTCCGGCGCAAATCGTCACGAACGCGGCGAACGTCGCTGCGGACCGAATTGAATCTCCACGAAATCCCGGTAGGCGTCCCGCGTTACCGTTGCAACGTTGCTCCAGTTGACGTTTCAGATTTTCCGCCATGGCATTAGCATGCGCCGTGAATCGCGTTTCGTCGATGCGTGTCACGTCGCCGGCACGGCGTCGCATTCCTGTGGAAGCGCCCTTAAAGGGCGACACGTTATGCCGTTTAGCCAGTCCCTCTGCGAGATCCTCGCTAAAGAGAACTTCGATTCGATCTACTTCCCAAAGATTGCTGGTCGTCGACTCGCAAACATCGAATCGCTGCCAAAGGTCCCTGCTCTCTGACGTCTAGACGATACTGGTCTTAAAGAAAAATTACACAGAAAACATGACAGAGGATTCAACTTGGTAGACTGCAACGTAAATCAAGAGTTGAGATACTAGAAAATATTATAATTTATAGCTTTTATTTTCTGTTAATTCTTCACTTGAAAATGCTAAGGGTTTTGTACCTTGTGTTAGAGATCCAGGTCTAAAAAATATTATAGCTTATAGCTTTTATTTTATAATTTATAGTTATTCACCCTTCGTGTACCTTCATCATCAGCTTTCTACGCTTGGTGAACTATAAATGTGCGCTATGAACCATATTTGGAGAAGTCACAGCACAGGTCTATAAGTGTGCATGTAAAGGTAACATTTAAAAGGGGTAAGGTACAATGCACGTTTCAAAGAAGAAATGCTTCCAGCGCAGCTTTCTCTCGAGAAAGTTACCCCGAATGGTCCAACAGTTGAAGATCAGCTTCTATTAACTTCATTTGACTTTGATTCCTTTATGCACTAAGTATTACGAAGGAAAGTTTAATACGAGGATCTCGTAATTGAGTCTGCATAGTACTTAAACGTTGAATAGGACTTTATTTCAGGCAAACTGGGTCATGGAAATTATCAGACAATTGACTTTCAACTTGCACTTTCCAATACTACGATAACTGAATTTGCTCGTCGAGCTTTAATTACTTGGAACAGGGAATGTATACTTAATGCACTTTTACGGAGGGAATAAATAAGCTAAATAATAAGAATTTGGAAGCTCATGGGTACTCGCTACTCATTCGATATATTCTCACTTCGATATTTTCTGTTTCATCAGCTAAATGCCACATTTTCCATGCATTTTGGTAATATACATAACTAGCCAATGGTTAACCACACATTGTTATAAATTTCGCAAAATTGTAAGAATTAAAATAATTAGAAATTTGTACATATTTGATGAAAAATTGTACTTTACATCTAATAATTCCCGTCTCAAACACAAAGCCTGAACAGAGCGTGAAAAAGGGTTGTTCTAAAAGGCAAACCAAAGCATTATCTTGTAACCCATAAGACGTCGTAACCATTTAACCATGGCACGGAAAGGGTGCTGCTAATGCGTTCACGAAAGATTAACAGCCACGCCATTTTCTGCAAAGGCATCCGGTGAGGGCCTGCGTATCGCGAGATAAACAGTATAACCGCTTCAACTTTGCCTCGTCTTTCGCGTAGTTCAATTGCGCGATGCACAAATAATTTTCGACAAGCTTTATTACTCGTGAAAGTACATGGGCGAAAGGGGAACGATACCGTTTGTTTGAAAGAGAAACGTGCTTCTGTCAACGTGCTCTTATTTCGGCCTCGAAGTTTATTCGAATCGATCCTCTAAGTTTCATATCGCGCTGAACTTAAGTGCACACAAAAGTGAAAAACCGGGGAACGTGCATATTTCATCGCCGAGTCAGAAACGATCCCGAGCAACGTGAAAGCGCTATTTATAGAGGAGCTCCGTGTACATCTCCCCGTGGCAACAAGAAAGCCGTCTATAGTCTTTACAGACCGCGAGCCGACGTCTCGCATTATTCACTTAACTATATTGTCCTGGCCCCATTCCTTTCTTTATTTGCATCCTGTCATTTTAGAGACTCTTATAGTATTTGCGCGCGCGGTGTGCATAACTGTGTACTCGATTTCCAAGGAATCGAGTATGCGAGAAGATCGAGAGAAAACGATGTTGATTCTCTGCATCAAAGTGCACGTTACGAAGTGGATTGCCTGGCATAATTTTTGTAGGCAGTAGGTAAGATAAGTTTGTTGTTAGTGTCTAAAAAGCATTTAAAAATGTGTTAATTGCAACCGTAAAATTTGTAGACTTAGCACTCTTCAACATTTATGAACTTGAACTTGACCTAGTTTCATGCTGATGCCAAAATAGAAACCTAATTAAGTATAAACCTACATAGACAAATAAGGAATTACTTGAGTACCTACGATCCAGCACTTATAATCTCCAGCACCAGCAACAAAAATTGATTATATTCGTGACAACTCCACTGGTAATGTTGTACTTCCGGCACCAGTGCAGCTAATCCTGGGAATGATGAGTACAAGACGGTGGCAAGGTCCGTGAAGCTTTTTTCTATAATGCAGATAGGTTCGCAAACTGTACTGTTTGTAACATAGCCAGCGTTGCGCCCTTTAAATAAGTAAATGGCTGAATGCAGCGGGTGTATCGCCACTCATGTTAAACCGAGTTTCGTCGGAACTCTCTTTTTACCGTCTGTGATTTAAATATTCAGCCTGATGAATAATGCACGCCAGAGCGGCTAAAACTCTATGAACGGATTCAGACGGCTCGCTGTAAGTCGTAGGCGCGGAAATGTTCAGGAATTATTCTGAATATCATTCCACGTCGCGCGATTTTGTTCCACCTGTGTTCCTCGAACAGTCATCGAGTTCTTACTCCGAAAAAGATCGGAAAGGTGCGAAGTAAATCGCGCGCAGCTAAGATTAAGCAATTTCCAAAAGTTCGTATTTCTCTTTCAAGGGTCGAGACAGGTGCGATATTCCTCGAAAGGCAAGGTTGTGGCGCCTATAGGTGGCGGAGGCGTGCTCGGAGTCCAATAAAAAGGTAACTCGGGGTGCGAGAGTTTCTATATCTGGGCTCGCAACGTCGCGATAAATTCCATTAGTAGAATTTACCGAGCACCTACACCAGGAGAAGACTTAAATCAGCTGTGGTAGGGGGAGGTGGGAGAGACAGTGTCTCTCAACCGGAATTTTACCTAATCTTCGAATCCTGAAACGTCCACACGTTTCTTTCAAGGTTTTTGCGCCACCCTCGCGGGTAATCCCTCTCCTATCGACGAGTTGATTCAAGCCTCGCGCATTAATTATACACGGTGGCTTCGGTCGTTCAATTCCGCGTTTATACGCGGAAGAAGGCAGATTGAACGGCGAGTTTAAAATCCTCTTATAGGACGGTCGATGGTAATTAATCGAGGACGGAGAACAGGAAGGAAAATAAGGTTGAAGAGGAGAAGACCGGCTCGCGCTAAAGGGCAAAGAGCTCGTACGTCAGGATCCCAAAGGGTGGTTGGGGTAATAAAGTGGAGGGAAACGAGGTACGGGGGAGACGCGACTGAACGTAGAAAAAGATACGTGAAAGCTGGTAAATAATACGATAAAAGCGCACCGGTGGCCCGAGCACGGCAGACGTCTTCTGGATGGTGGTGGCTCGAGGGGTTGCGGGAGGGAAATTTGTAAACGAAGTAACGCCCGATAATCTCGACGCAGCTATAGTTTTCGCGTGCACGAGGACGTTCTTCCGCCTCGGCCAGAGACTAACGACGTCCTCGCCCTCTTATCTGCTTGGTCACGTAGACCCGGAGAGAATGTCCTTCTCTGACATAACCTCCCTCTCCCTAACATGTCCGTTGTCCTGGTCCCTCTCATCCTTCTCCTCCTCTTTCGTTCGCCACCCCGGGGTCTACGCCGTCTCGGCTGGTCCTCCAGGACGAAGGAAAATGCGAGAACGTGGGGGGATAAGGATCGCTGACGTTCTCGGTTAATTTAGCTCGCTAGGAAGTGCCGTAAATAGGAAACGTCCAGGTGACTTCCGAAATCTCCCTCGGCGAGTCGCAGGCGTGCTTGAAACGTGACTCCGTCGCGGCGCGGGATGTGCGCTCCCATTCGCGAGCGCTCGAACCGTTCACGCAGGAGGCACCCGACGTATATACGATATGGTGTAATCACCTGACCGAGTGATACCCGCATTGCGCAAGCGCCCATCCGTGGAATATTCATGCGATGCAGTTTCTACCTTCCTGTCTTTTCCGTTCGAAGGAGGAAGGTGGACGCATCGGTGACCATTTCGAGACGGTCTTGTTAGTAAAGGGAAGCGATCAAAGATAGCGAGGCAATCGCGACGATAAATACCTTCCGAAAGGAAACGTTTGAGGCTGGCGGAATAAGGCACGTCAGACCAACGCGGTTCGAGTTTTATTAACCCTTTATTTACTGCCGGGACTTATAAGTCCCGTCAATTTTCTCAAGGTACTGTATTAATTAAACGCTTTGAAATCTATCATGACTTTCGGGTCCACTTCTATGAAGTTCGTTTCTAATTGTTGGATGGCAACACAAGCTTTTTTTCTTTTGGAAGCTTGTTAGAGGCAGCTCTGTAAGATGATATAAGACGGACGCCTAGATTTTAAGAACTGTTGAGAAATTCAGTAAATATAGGTTTCAACAACATCCCGTCTAAGTACACATGCCAATGGCCACGCGCGACAAGCAGGACAAAAATTACGCAGAACAAACAGGCCTGACAGAAAAGCCAATAGCCCATATCCCTAAATCAGTGCAATAAATCTTTAAATTGAAAGTCCAGCGACAACAAAGCTTTCACCGAGTAACGGCAGGCGCGGCCAATGTAGCGACATACGAGGGAGAGCAAAGAACCGGGTTGAAAAGAAGAAACCGTTGTGTTACACGGACACATGTACCGGAAAGTTATGCCCGTGGGTCTTCCAATATCGGCTGGAATAACTGGTCAGCCCTCGAGCGAGAGGGAAAGAGGGTTAAAGGAGGGACGCCAGCTCGCCGTACGGGGGTGAGTAACCCCCGCGGAGCAACGTCTCGGCAGTCGTCTCGCGTCGCTTATAGCGGACTAATCGTTGAAATACGCGCAAATATTTATTTTCCAGCTGTCACGGACAAGCCACTCTGCCCGGTTTTCTACGCGGTACCGAAGGCGAGGCGAATAGGTACATAGTACCTAGGAGAGCTTCCGAGAAATACGACTGCTGGATGCATTCGACCCTGTGCGCAAGCACGCGCGCTCGCCTTGCTCCCGAGAACTTTTTATTTATGTTTCCTTGCACAGTTGCACCAGCTCGCAGAAGCAAATCAAAACGTTTTCCCAAGGTGGCTCGTCTCGACCCTCTATCTCTCTCCTCAGGATCGAGACACGATGGTAACGATTACGATAATGCTCTGTCTTTCGAAGGGAATAATCTCCGTACGAGAGCAAACGAACTTTGAATCGGAACACATGTAGTGCTCCTTGTAGTGTTTCTTATGTAGTGGAATTGAGATGTATTGAACATGGAGCTTTGGAGACCTCGTGGTTTTAGTGGAATTAGATTTGCACAATCACGGTTCGACTTTCTCAAACCGAATTATGCAAAGTGAATCATTCTGGAAGAACATTTCCTTATTCTCTTACTCTCTTTTAATTTAATATAGCAAGCAGTATAATATGTTTTGACAACTAACGATACCCCTGAACTCCTCGCGAATGTAAATCTCTGTATAAAACAGAACTACACGAAAGCTCGGTCCATTACATGCAATATTCGATTTAAAACAATCGCATATCGGCCAGATTTACCGTGTGCTAATGGCACTCCGTTCGAAATGCAATACGCATTAGACACACTTGTAATCTCTTTGTTGTTAACTGCATCTCCAGCGAGACGCGCGAATACGACAATTTTTCGTCGATTATCGGTTGATGGATTCAATCGTTCAGCTTCGTTTCGTTCGATACATTCCATTAGCTGGACCAAGTATCGAGGTAGACGTGTCGATAGTAACGAGTTCCGTCACGTCCGTGATACCAGACACGTTTAATTCCTGGCCACAAGAATTTAATAATCTCGATGCCTCTGGTTCTCGAATAATCAGTGTTGGAATAAAGCTAGGTCGATCGAGGGAGAATATTTTCTGAGTCGATAAACACAGTTGCAATGAATTACCATTGGTCTACTCTCTAGAGATTAAACCTTATTTATAAACAGTTTATAAGTTTAAAGATGGCTTTGGGTAGTTGATACTACCCAAAACCAACGAGATAAATGTCAATAAGTACATGATCCCACCACTTTGGCAGTCGATGGAGAACACAAAAACACCGAGAAACTTTCCCATAAACACTTGTGTATGTACCCCGTTTGACCTTGTTCCTGAGTTATGGCCATTCTCATGGCTCTAGAGGCCATGGAATATTCATGGTCAGCAGTTTCTACCTTCCCGCCTTTCCTGTTCTCCGTCCACCGTTCTTCGTCAGGCGTGCTCTGTCCGGTGCATCGGTAACCATTCTTCTCCTCGATTTCGAGCAAGCCAGGCAGTCTTATTGTTAGCACTCGCGAGTCGACTCTTGGGGCGCGTGTAGTCAAACCAGTAGCGTATCGTAAAGGCGTGTTTATTCCACGGCCAAGATAAAGGGGCACTGCCGGCGATACCCGCGGAGAGACGACGGAAACAATAGAACCGCGATGGTATCGTTGCTGTGGCACTCGTAGCTTTGGAATAAACACGGCTCATGTAAATATTTATCCTGCGTTTCTTTTTGCACGGCTGCGAATTTGTCGATGTTCTCGGGTGTATTTTGTGAAAAAAAAACTAAAATTATTATGCAAAACATCGATATATTAGCATGGAACCTGAGAGTTACGTGAGCCCATAGAGGGTTAAAACCTTGACGAACACAACACGAGAAAGAATTTACAGACCTGACAAGAAATTAGTATAAGGAGGAGAGTTAGGATCTTTCTCACCCCAGTTTGATCTAAAGATTCCCCCTACAGAAAACAATTTTTATCCAAAGACCTCTATTCAGTCGAGATCGAAGCGCCACAGTGGTGTTTGCTCTCCCAGCCAACAAACTTCACTTATTCCTGTCTTATGTCAATTCCTTGTGTAATCAATTGCACCAGTTATTGGAAGAAGATCCGTTAGTTGCATGTTCCACTTGATTTATGTATGACTGTGCATCGTTCCATTTCAGTCGAGAAACCAGACAGTTCTTGTACGAACGATTTTCTAACAAATGGATCGGTCGTGTAGGAACCATTGTCTGACCTGCTCGCTCCGCGAGACCTGAATCTACTGCTTTTTAATTTTCGCCTCATCGCTTAGTGTCAGCGTTGAGATAACGATCGTTTAGAGCATTTACTGCGAGAATGATAAATTGTATTTTATTGGAGTTTGAAACTTCCTTCAATAATTCATGCAACTGATAAGTTTAGTTAAGAATTGATGGATTATAAAAATGTATATGACTCTGGTACAGTGTAATACATGTTATTGTATCCTCACGTATCGCTGAAGTGGGTTCAGCATGTTACGATACACCTTGTGTGCTTAACCCTTAAACAGAGGCGCTCATAACATGTAACACGAGTAGAGAGGACGAGAAAGCTGTTGCTTACTAAGTTGCCAGAAGAGTACTCGGTGTATCGTCGTGAAAGAATAAGCAACAGACTTGTCACATTTTTTTGAAGAGACACATACATCCATTAGAATACCTATATAATAAATTTTAAATCAGAAACTCTATGGCCATAAAAAAAGTGACTTTGTTCCCTGCATTATCGCAAATCTAGACTGCAAAATTATTCATTTCTCTAACACAATAGTAATTTTTATTTATGAGATAGTTAACTGGTTATTTTCGATCCAGAACTATCCTAATTAAAATAATAAAACGGATGTACGGATCAAGCGAACTGTATCGGAGCCCAACGCGCGCTGCATGCCGCTTAAATTAACCAAGCTCGAAGAAAAATTGACTTCCCCGGCGAAGCAACGGTCGCTTCGGTTAAATGGCCGTTCATTAAATTACTTAGTACTCCGTTGTTTTCATTTCCAATAAAAGTGCACGGCGCAGCAGAATTTAACGAACACAGGCAGCTACGGCAATGCCTTGACGCGTTCACCCAGTCGCGGAAACGGGGGATGAAAAGATTTCTATTAACGATCCCGACATCGATACCGCCCGCGTTCTTTTTTATCCCTCCCCCCCCCCTCCCCACCTCCCACCCCTGGCCGCCACCCTGAATCCACGAGCAAAGTTTCCTCGATCGTGGTTGAAACTTCGAACTTGGAGCATTGTCGATCGAGCGAATCGCGAATTACAGATTAAATAGGATGTCACGCGGCAACCCTCATCGCCATTTTCAATTCCCACACCCCGCCCCCTCCCGCCTCGTCCTACACGCCTTTCCTCTTTCTCGTCGTCTCTCTTTTCACTTGTTCCTTGGTTCTACGACCTACTCCGTCTGTACTGGGTCGAGTCATAAGCGATTGTCTGTCGCAAGTTTATTTTTAAACGATCTGTACTTGATTATGATTTTTTAAATTCTGAGAATGATTATGATTCTGATTATGATTTTTTAAAGTCTGAGGTAGAATACGGAGAACTATTGCTTGTCAGTACTTTTATTTATTCATTTCATTATTTAAACACGACCGAGGATATTCATACATTTATGACAAGTGAAAATGTACGGATATAAACATGAATATGTATAAATGCATTAATGAATAAAATATAAAACATGAAAACCATGTTACAATATTTAGCAAAATAAGGCAAACTCTGATTTATGTTCTTCATCTGTGAATATAAAATTATAAATTTGTACAGACTACTGCAGGCTATATATTACGTACACTATTTTGGGAAGAACTGACTTTTAAGTAGACTCTATAGTAATATTTTGCACATGGTGACAAATCTCATTATAAAAAAACTGTCAGTTACCAACGACTCAAGCCAATAGTTGGTCCATTGCATCCTACTCCCGTCGATCCGTCTCTATCTCTCGTTCCATTTCTGCGTCTCCCTTCGCAGTCGTTTGTCAACCGTGTTCGTCTCTGTTCAACGTAACAAACGCAAGCACGGCCGCATCCATCATGCGAGCCACTTTGTCACGGCGGGATCAACAGCGCTTAAATTGTATTCGCGATTCGAGAACAGCCCATAAATTCTCATCGCAGCGACGGGCCATCCTCCTTAACACGTTCTCTCGCGCCCGTGATTCGACGGTTCCTCTCTCGCTCTCTCGCCTCTCGTTTCTTCTTATTTTTCGCCCTTCGCCACGGTGCTTTCTACCAAGAGATTTACGACTCGTGCGTCCTCTAATTTCGGCCAAAGTAAACCGTGTACCTGCTGCACTTTATCGCGCGTAACGATCCCGAGGATTCGCACAGTTTGATCCGTTCCGTTCGCGCATCGACGACGTTCGAGGTCTTTACTTGAACGTGGACGACGTGGAAATAGGTAAGTACTAAATAGGCACTCTATATCCGTCTCAAAATAACCTGTGTTTACTCTGGAGATGTATTGGATACGCATGTACACTGCGCAATATGTACGCGACCTAAATTCTATTCCACACAGGCATCTACGTGTTATGTACATATTATGAATTTAGCAGAATATGTATGTATATATATATATCTATATATATAGATTATATCAATCATACGCATTCCATGTACACGTGTATATACACAGGACGTTTAATAGTCGTTAACCCTGTTACATTTGCACATACACTTGTACCATCTGTATGTGCAACGAACGCGTGTAACGTACATGCGATATACATAAATTGGTGTGCATTATACGTATGCGTGTATATACTTTGATACTTGAATGCTCCATGAATATTATTCCATGAATACATACAGTCAATCCAATAAGTATTCAGATATTTCCACGTAAATGTTTTTTTTTTTCTAAATATGTACATGAATAAAATTTACGCTTGCATGTATCTACAATGAAACTTTTAATTGGAAACATCAAATCCATCGTTTAATTTAGACGTATGTTTTCAACAAACAGAGAGTACGAATACTTATGGCATTGACTGTAGATTCAAATAATGTAATTGAATTTTAGTAAAATCCAAAACTCCACTCCAAAAAGTGCCTAATCTAGCATTAAGTAATTCTATTCTGTCTAATCACCATCACATTTATGAATATCATCGATTTAATCGCATTCTGTATCAACCAAACGAAAACAGAAAGCAGAACCATAACAATTCCTCCTAAAGTAACACACTCCAGTAAGTTTTCCGAGCGATTTACACGGAAGCATCGTAAAGTTCCCGGGAACGATCGTCAATAAAATATTCGGATCCAGTTCGATCCTCCGCGTCAGTTTCCTTTTTTTTTTTATTATTATTTTTAGTTACGATATTTTACGAGACACGTCGAATCGTTGGATGCGCGCATTCCAATACGTCGACGGTCGATAAACTTGACGAAATCGTCCCCGTATACTTCACAATTATTCCGTGGCCCATGAAATTTTCGCATTACCGGGGAGAAGGCGCATCGCATTATGACTGTTATACGACGTGTACGTTGAAATCGGGGGCCCGCGTTGATATAGCGCGGCGTACGGGCAATTTCTCCTGGAACATTTCGAACAACGCCGAGTCAGTCGCGTAGTTAGCGTTGAAATACCTGTCGTTAACTAGAGCAATCTCGCCCGAAGCATACGGAGAACGTATTCACGTGGGAGTCGAATATATCGTCCCGGTGCTTGCGCGTTGCCCCGCGAGTACGTGCGAATGTTCGACGAATAAACGCTTACCAGCGACATTCTCGAATCGATGGAAAAGTAACGTGATCGCCGCGATACCCCTTTTCCGGTTTCGCTACAGTGAAACGAGGTTTCCAGATCTCCAGCGATTACTTACCTGCCCAAGAAAATTACGCAATTAATTTCTTGGTGGATTCAAACTGGCTATTTTCGTTTTGTTCATTCATAGAAATGCGAATGTAATGTAATTAACTAGAATTTTTATCGCGGAAGGTGTCATATTTTTACACGGGGTGTGATAACATTTTGAGATATGTAACAATTTTGTATAGATGACAATTATTTGTTTTATTTTGAATAGAAAGAAAGTGATGGATCTATGCTGGAGATACTCAGCTTCTAAAAAACTCACATACGGAGTAACATTTAGAAATCAACCATACCTCGTCACACAATAATAATTCTTACTCACTAAAGTTTTATAATAATGAATCCACAATGATAAATTGATGTGCCCTCCTTCTGTTTCGATTTTCTAATCTTTAATCTCTATAGTTCCACCCATTCTATATCACCTATAGAAATCTTCAATACCCATTTCAAAGAGAGGAATTTTTTAACCGATTCTCGAGACTTTTCCTCTCCCAAAAAACTCCAATGAAATAAAAATTCCTATATAACATTCGAACTTGAAAGATCAAACGCGACACTCGAGCCCAGTGGTTCTGCCATCGACGTGTTCCACGAAACGTGTGGCCTGGGTTCAGGGTTTTAGAGGCGCAGACTCGGAAGGTACGATCGAGTTATAGCCACACGTGACTGCGGTCCGGTACTTACGCAATTAGCGGAATAGCCTTTGCAAATTGAATCCCAACCGTGAGGCAGGAATATCGAGGGGAAAAAAGTTAACATTCACGGTAATACAAGAGGGACGGTCCGAAAGGGTTGGCTAGAGAGATCGTCGGCCATTGGTATTCCCAGTAGTCTTACAATTAGTCGTTTCCAGATATCGTGAAATTGCTCGCAGTCAAAGAATACGAGGAGCACCTTCGTGTATCGTGGACGATTAATTACCCAGCGAACCGCGAGATCCCCTTCTGTCGCGTATGAATTCCACGATAATAAGATAATAATTGTATTAATGGTTCGTCGGTGCAATTTGTATCAGCGATATACTTCTCCACTCCAGAGGTTACTGCAAACTTCAGCAACGCGTTTGCCGGGTCATTTACATGGAACAATAAACGTCATATGGAATTAATATAGGTCTGATTCCATCCCTTATCAACTTATGATGACGGTGATGCACTGGTCGTTAATGTAACGAGGTCTGAGTATTTTTTATTTTTAATTTGTTTCCTCAATTGCGTTATTTAGCTTCGTTATACTAGGTCATTCTATATATTCGTGTTACAGGGTTGTTTTCATATTTAATAGAAGACTACAGGAAATTTTATAACGACGGTTCAGTGTATTTGCTAGAAAAGGAAAAAATTGTAGGCAGAGGGTGATTACAGTTTTTCATGATACTTAAAGGTATGTTTCACATATTAATTTGAATAGCATAATAATGAGTGACACTTGCGAGATGGCTTGATAACATTCACTTTGATTTTGTAAAAACTGGAAAGTAATATTATTAATGTTGTTTTTGCAATTTTTAATACTTGTTAATCACTCATCAGCTCATTGATTTTTATTGATCTGGCATTCAAAATTGATAACGAGGACGACGACATAATTGATTGCAAATAGAAATTTATTATACAGTAACTACTATCATACAGTAGCACCACCACGAATAGCTTGTAACTCTAGTGTATCGAACCAAGTAATTAATATCCAAATTCGCATAGAAGTGAACTACTAACCGTTTCGATACAGGCATTCCACCACGAATACTTCTCCCATACGAAATAACGAGACAGTCTCCGTTCGCCAAGGAAGAACTTGGTCAAAGCAGATTAAAGGGAAAGCAAACTCTCATTAAACGTTCAGGTAGTTCGAACGAGCAGCGACTATTGCATCGTACCGAGAACAGGTCAACAGTGGAATTATATTGATAGCAATATCGCTCTTTGAAGACTTTCGAAACTAATATCGCCTAATTGAGGATAATTAACGCGCGGCGAACATTTCCGTTATGCATCCACCTTGGAAGCCACGTGGATAAGTATTTAATGAAATTACGTTCATTGGTATTACGTTATTACCGTCAATAGCGGAGAGCTCCAGGATAAAGGGTAGCATGAACAATCTTGAAAACAAATCCTTGGCAAAGCTCGAAACTCCTTCCGGAATTACTGGCTCGGATTTACTCGGAAGAGCTTTCAGTCGAGCTTTCGCCGTTCTTCCGTTCGGAAAGTGCACGGCCAACTTCAACGAACGAGTGATTCGATATTAATGCCGTTACGAGTTCACGCCTTACTAACTCCCATATGGGACGCTCGTTTACAGATCTCCGCCAGGAGTAGCAGAAACTTTCCAGTAGCTCGTGGAAGTCTAACGCTTTCCTCGTAATTAATGGCCAACTATTCCGCTGCCTTCGTTTTCAAATCACTGTTCCCGTTTTCTCCGGAGAACGGTGCAAATTCGTCCATGAGATTGGATTACTACGACCGCTGTGGGTCGATTGTCGGTCGCGTTTAAAGGCGAACACGTACACTTTTGGTGGCAAATGAAAAAACCCTAGTCCAAGGAACGGGTGGTTGATAATCGCCTCGTGGAATAATTTAATTCGAGGTGTGTCGATGTATTATTATTTATTACTAATTTTATTAAGTTTAATGGGTCAAACAGGAAGCAAAGCTCGGCAGCGCAAGGTCTGAAAGTAGTTGGCGTAATTCATAGAAATTCCCCGCAATCCCGAAGCCTGCGCATTTTACAAAATTTCTGCCGAACCGGAGGCGAACAGCTGCAAAGAAGGTTGGCTCTGGGATATCATTGGAGCCAGTTTATCGCGAAAGTTTCGCGCCTTGCGCAAGGCATGGAAAACGACGGTTCTTCCTCCAAAGCCGTTGAAGCTGTTCCCCACTTCCAACGTTCTTCGACAAGTTGCCCTACACGCTCGCGAACACCCATGGCAGGATTTTTGAAAAGGAAAAGTCTATATTGCGCCAATTCGTGTGTCTACTCCCTCCAAGGTGCCAATAAATAATTATCCCACTTCCGTTGCCAAATATAATGGATTAAACAAACGTCATCCAAGGATGAAAATAATCCTAACGCGTTCGAGGACTCGCAGAGGCTCGCGTTAAAATCCTCCACGGTTTCGCGATCGTGGTCGGTTGTATCCGGCGCCTATAAGTGTGCAAATCGTATTTGAAACTGCGGCACCGACATCTCTTTTTCCGTATTCGTAATTACTTAATACATTATTAATAGACGGCTGACTTTACATAAGCTCCAGGGGAAAGTCGGGAAATTTCGAGACGGGAAGTTAAGCAGATTGCCGAGACTGGACATTTGCATACCGCCACTTCTACCAGGGACTTCCAACGGTCTCCTATTTCTCGTTGCCTCTCCCCGACCAACCCCGGGGAGGAGGAAAGTCTGCGTCATCGAACGAGTCTCGTGACTTTTAAGAGGCATATTTTTCGATAATGAAATCGGGACGTCCCAATGAAACCAGGAGCGCGGAGGTAGGAACCGATCGGGGAATGAAGGAAAGTGGACTAATATTAAACGCTGAGAATTGTTCGACGTGATGGAGTGGTTGAAAATGTATCGGTGCTTCCAATACATGAATTGTTGTAATGTCATTTTTAATTGTATAGAAAACAAATTTAGCCTCGTAAGAATTTTCACGATTATTAATCTGACAGTCACAATGTGTTAAATAACTGCGCTATAACTATTAAATCCTCGTTGTATTTTGTTTTCGCGTCAGATAGAGAGTCGTTACTCCCCTAAGCACGATAATCAAACACAACTACCCTATAAGAACCTTGAGTATGTTAAAGTTGAGTTGGAACGACGACTTTGGGGGACAAAGTAATTATTAGTAGTGGGTAGGGGTTGGGCGGGCAATGGATATCCAAAACTAGAGAGGAAGACATCGAGGCACCGATGCAACTTTAGTGGCAAATTGGAGGTAATTTGCGAGAGAGGTAGTCGACCGAGCAGTTAGCAAGCCAACAACCGCCGCCAGAACAACAGACTCGCTCGTCCAACGTTCTGTAGTTACCTGAACGTTAGCTCCACAAAGGGTTAAAAGGAGCTTGCTGGACGTAGCAGACTGTTCCATTTGCATCGAAGCCGTCCTCTCAAACCTCACGCCTTGTTGAAGTCCTAATATTCAGCCGAAAAGTGGAGATGTAATTGCAGACGTTACTGGTATGGTAATGCGCTTCGCGGATCGGCATCGAAACGATTCGAGGTAAACTTCCGCTGCATCTCTTGGGGCTCTTCGAGCTTGCTGTAATCTACGTGGGCTTTAGAATTACTCGCTAATACAGGGTAGTAGAATTTTTAAAATCAGTATTTTCATTGTGAACTGAATGATTAAATCACGCATGCCTCTTACTATTGGTCTATAAACCTACACATTTTTTTTAAAACAGCGACGGTAGCCCAGTGAATATTCCCAGGACATTAACTACACAAGCTTGTAAGAGCCATCGTATTTAAAGGTCGAGCAGTATCGGTGAAACGGACGGACAGTCGCGGTCGCGGCCAATTATCCGAAGGATCGTAGTGAAAAATTGCGTCAGTCTCCAAGATGCTACGATGAGCAGGCCAGCCACCGTAATACGAGCTTAGTTGAAAAGCTGAATCGCACTCCTGGGGCAACGCCTCGCTCGTTGCCTCGGAACCCTCCTGACTTACGAGCAGATTAAGAAACTCCCAGGTTCTCGAAAACCAGCCGCCGAACTGCCTCGGGTCACCGCTCGTCCGTGAAACGATATCCCAACGGAACCCCACGGAATTCACCGAGATATTATTTTCCGACCTTCTCCGTCCGTGTTAATTACAGCCAAGCTTTATGTTATTAACCCGGGCCCGGTCGATTCAATGCCGCTATGAAATTTTACGTCCCGGGGAAAGCTGTCGTTCCTCGGACACTTTCTGGCGCCGGATCAAAAAATACAACACGCTCGAACCGTGATAAACGGTTAACGCTCGACGAAATGAGGCGTATCGGGCCTCGAGGGGTCGCTGAAAATCTTCCGCCATCAATTCGACATGAAGCAATCTGCGGATTCGTTGGAGGGAAAGGGACGATTCATTTCTGGAGAAAGATTTGTGGATTAATTGCCTTTGGCGGAGTGGAGATGACTGTTTTTGCGCTGTTCAAGGGTACTTCTCTAGGAGAAAATTAAGTAGATTATAATTGAAAGAGGTGTTTTTGGACTGACTGGGTTCATGGACGTTTTTAAATTACAGGAAGCATTTTTGTGAACATTTATTGGAGGTTTATTTTATAGAAGGAGAAGTAGATTTGGAAGTTATTATTCATTATAAATTATCACTCATATTTTCTGTATTTAAACTTCACACATATATAATTAATGTATGTAAGTATTATTATTATACATATGTGTGTGTGCACTATTGTAATATGTTACAACGCATTTATTCTCACTCAAATTTAACGCAGAATACATACATCGTGTTTGCGAAACCTTGTACTCCAATTTGAAAGGATCCAGTCTGCTTTCGAAAATATTTGCCAACTCGAGATAATATTTGCAGACAAGCACAGCAGTATTGTAATGCACCGTTCTCGAAACATTTTATTGCCTTCTGTACTCCGCTGCGAAATCGGATTGAATTTCTCTATTATTTACTTTTAAATGTGACTTCTTACAAGAGCAAACGAGAATTACCAGGACGTCGCGTATTTCGCATCAAAGTCGCTTAAAAACGTGTGCGTGCCATAAAGATCCGTCTTGGGAATCCGTCAAGCAAATTAAAAATATTAACCCTTTCTTAACCCTTAACTTGGATTAAACTTAGTATGGAAAAAATAAAAAAAAAGTTCTAATAGTGTAGTTTTTTAATGCCAAGAAAAAAATATTATAAAGTGCTACCAGTTTTGGAAACGTGGCCTTATAATTATGTTTCTTAATAACAAAATTAAATTCAAAAAAATTCTAAATCCCCATAGCCATTCCACAGCGTGGATATCCAGCTGGAAATTAAAAATGAGCAAAAGCTAAGTCGCGCAAAGTGCCTATTAATTCTTGTCACGCTAATGCACAGGTCGCGACTATTTAACGCAGCGATAAAATACACGTTACGCTCGTTGACAGTCGACATTTTTTTATTTTGTCCCCAGCGCGCTCGGAGCCCGTCCTGGCGCATCCTATTGGCCGTTTATAGCGGCGGTGCATTCGCAGGATTCTTTCGTTGCAGGAATGCATCCACGGGTGGAGAAAGAACGGCGCGATGCTGACGGGAGCACCGAACCAAACGGCGTACACGGCGCGCGTGTATGCATACGTAACGCGACGGAGGCGACTCGGCCACAGGATTCCACGACGCGATATCACAGGACGAGGCCCCCTTTTTGCACCGGCGAGATTAAGATTTTAATTGCACGGTACAGTAGTCGCGAAGCAAACTTCGTCCAGGAGCAATTTTCCTCCTCTTAAGACAGCGTTTCCCGTGGCTTCGAGAAACGAGAACTGTTTCTGACTTTCGCTCACTTGGAACGCTCTTCGTGTAGGTCACTTCGGGTATGACTGGAAAATATTTTTGTCCAGATGAGTTTTTGAATGTGCAAGACAGACTTTTTTTTTAATAGTCATACATAGAGGGTGAGAATACTTATGGGACTGATTGTAGGTGTATTGTGAATGAATATTATCCATCGAGTCCTGCAAAATTCATCCGCGGTGTTATTATTTCACGTATATTTACAAAAAGACGTAAAAATTTTAATCGCCACAGTTGAGAACCATTCGCTTACCCGTAGATTCCTAAAAACACATTTCGCGTTAATTAACATTCTACGAGCCGCGTTTTAAATGTTAGCAATTCATCGATGTTGATTTTCCAAATGAAATTCAAATGAAATTCTTCTTTGTTGCATTCTGCGAGTGACCAGCTACCGCAACTTCTATCTACAAACATTATTCCAGCTCCGTCCAGGTGAACGGTATCCATCGCACCTGTTCCATCGGTGGAAGTGTGCTGTCGCTGCGCTGAGAACTCGTACGAACCGATAGAATTGATAATTTACCTGGACTGTCTTTGCTGGGGCCATGGTCGGGTCATTACGCAGCGGAGGGTTAGATAAACGTGTATTTTAAACATTTCGACCCTGAATCGTATGGATATTTCACGGTGAAAAAATTCCATAATGTAATCATAGCGAAGAACATGCATATTTCAATTTGGACATTTTTCCAGGAAAAGTATTGACGGTTCGTCGTTACAAGACGCCGTGCGCTTTAATCCGTCGGATTAATTAATATGTCACGAGCCGCGTCTTTCGTTGCGTTAAGGAGCAGCAACAAGCAACGGAGTTACCCTCGCGAGTTTCTAGTACTTTCGATGCGACAAACTTGGTAAGCCTTAGGAGTTATGCGCTCCCTGGCAAACTTGCCCTCAGCCTACGACGCATTGCAACAGCCCTGTTAGGTGGCTGTACCATGTACACAGGACAACTTGAATAATAGACATTGTTGTACGAATTAGGCGGAAGGGAAAGGGCCCATACTAGCCACGAAATGCCACGAAGAGAGGTCGGACCTCGCACCCGGACCTCCGACTTTAATTAACGGTGTCTGAACAGTCAGTCTGCTGGAGGTATTATTAACTCGTCCCTTGTCGAGCCGCCCGTTCCACGGAAAACATCCTCGGAATTCAAGGACTCGTCAATCGTCGGTCTTCGGGGTCCCTTTTCAAAGTTCTTCGCGATCCCTCGTTCCTCGTCACTCTTTGTTTCAACCGAAAAAAGATGGTGCCCAGACGTTAATATCCTGACAGCTCGAGGAGATCACGGATTTATCGATCACCCGCTACATTATTAAGTTCGAACCCTTAAACGGGAACATGAAGCTCCCTATAATCTTTTTTTCCATCTGAGTTTGTACTCCTCTTCGAGGCTTCCTATTATTCCGTGTGTAATTAACGCGAAGAAGACGAAGGATATTAAACATTACTAGTCTTTATTTTGTTTAATTTTATAGATATTACAACATACGGGATATTTATAATTTTGAAATATTAATATACCTTTTGAGTTGATAAAGAGTGCTTCATAGAAAATGAATACAATGGAAAAATATGAAATATGAACCCTGCCATACAAATTTTTCAGTTTCGAAAATAAATAACCTCAACGCGAGCAACGCGTGCTCTCAAGTTTGAAAGAAACGTGGAATTTGAAAAGTGGATTATTGATTACCCCGTCATGCAAGAAAGGCATTATAAAAAGTGAATTATTAGTTAGCCCACCATGCCGCAAAGAGTTGCAGTTTGTTGCGCGTACGATGCACTGTAGAGAGTGCGTCGATCGAGACCACACTGAAATTTCCCTTTAACACTTTTCCGGACTAATATTTACATTTAGATTTCTATCAAACTCTGTTCTTCCATTTTTATACGAAAATAATTCCGAACTTCGTTTGCCTATCTTATTATTACACCTGAAAATTTAAATAAATCAGAAATCACGCAAATGAATCCACTGAAATAACTGCAAACATTATTCCCCACAAAAATAGGTTAATACGCCATTAGAATTCACTTCCTTGTGATATTCAAAATCGCAAGATCATCTTGAATCCTTCCAAATGAAAATTTGAATTCACAACTTTCCCGACAGGCAAACTTCCTTTTCATTTTCTTGTTAGCGAGATCCACTCTAATCTTTGAAATCTTTATCAACAACTTTCCAGCGATATTATTTTACGACGATTTAATTACACGGCGGTTTCTCGGTAGGTTTCTTCAGCCAGACACGAAGAACAAGAAATGTTTTTCGCTTGGAAATACGATCGAGATCGACCATAAATAAGAAACCGAGCGTTTCGTATAATTCACTGGATTTCCATACGATAATAAAACGAATGCTTGGATCCGAGCATCGATGATTTATAAGATCTCCACGCTGGTCTGCGAACCTTTTTCGGCCTCCAACGATTCCCTTCGACCTGTCGACTATGTTTGCACGCGATAACAAAATACTGCTGTACAGATGCGCGTTGTGCCATTCTCGCTTCCTCCACCTATCCTTTTCGTCTTCGTTGGCAAGCGGAGGATTCTACGAGTTTCTGTCACTGGTTCTTGACGAAATTTATAGTCGAATTGAATTTTTCATTATTTATTTTAAAGAAGACTCTTTGAAGGGTTAAATGAAAATTACCAATAAATATCTTATTAATTAAAGTAATTTAAAAAGAGGAATGACCTGCGATACACCGGAGCACAATGAACTCTCCAATGAGATATTCCACCATCGGATTCGATCGTTCGTCCATTGGAGATCCGAGGAGCAAAGGATATGTCGAGACAATCGAAGCAATTACAGTCGATAAATAAACGTAGGAGGGCGGAGATAAAAGGACGAATTAGTTCGAGTTCCGCTACGCCCCGATCGAGGACGCTTTCAACCGCGGCGAAGAAACTTCGGGCGCCTGTATCGCTGAAAGATTCAAAACGTTCAATTAAAAGTTCCCCATCGGGGACGTCTCCTCCGGTGCCTGGTGTTTCCGGGGGGATAAATAACAAAGATCGGGGAACGCCAGGAGCCGGACTTGTGCACGTCGACGTTCACGGGATTCGCCGAGGCATTTTCGCTTCCTACCGCGCCGGATTCCCTCTGAACAACTGCATTCCTGAAAGTTTGGCGTCACGTCGATAACAATTATCGGCAGGATGCTTTAATTATCCTGTCGTGTCCCTGACTGCCGGCGAAGTTTCGGTAATCGAACAAACGGACGGAGCGCGGATTCCAACGGGCGGGAACGGCCGAAGACGTCGAAAGACATTCTGCTCCAATTTTTACCGTGATCGATACCGCCGCCGGAAGGTCGAACGAGAGCACCAGCGATGTTAATTAATATCGAACGAAGCAACTTTCCCGGGATCCGCCACGGGAAGTTTTCGCGCTTCCTCGTCCGCGGAGATGATTTGGGAAGTACGACTTTCGTGTAACTACCGTCCCCGAAGCGTTTTATATTCTACTTTCGAGCATGAACTGTTAAAGATCACTGACACCCTCAATTTGATGGTTGGTCGTCCTGAAAACAACAACTATGTCTTGATCCTATTTAATAATGTGTATACAAAGATCCATTATGGTGTTTAAAGAACAACCTTACATTCCAATAATACATTATGAAAACGGTAAATGGTGTTATTTACCATTTGTTCGAGGTGGACATTCCAGAATTTTTTGTTCCGAGAAAGCGATTGGAAAGTTTCCGACGCACTTGACAAGTATTGCTGGTGATAGGTGCGAACACCAGAGAAGCGCGAATAAAAGGAAAAGAATGAAAGGAACAAAAAGGAAGATAAAGCGGCGGGCGAGAGACCGTGATGTTAATTAATATCAGACCGGGGATGGAGGCTTGGATAGGGGGTTGCTCTGACCAAAAACTTTTCACATTTTCCCGCCATCGTGAATCGCCGACGAGTCTTGAGTTCGCGAAACTCTTTCCTCGTTAAACTCTTAGCTGCATCCCGGGCATCGTCGAATTAACGTGGTTTCGTGATTACATCGGAGTTCGTCGCATTATTATTAACTCCCGCGGAATACGAACAAACCGACGATGAAATCGCCGAGGAGATATCAAATTGGTGGGACGAAGAATAATAGAAAGAGAGAATTCGAGACGTGGAATTTCTTGGTAGATTTTTCAGAAGTAATCCAGCGGATTTAAACTAGATTAAAGTAACGATGTTCGATATAATCAGTATAATTGTTTTAGAATAATGCATCGTCTAAATCCGAATGTTCAATTCGTTAAGATTATCACGCTTTCATTCACAACATCGAGGGTAGTTTTCACCCCTTGAACGTGATTATCAACCAACATAAAAAAATACATCTCTAATATTTTTTTTATTGCTTTATCTGTGTATAAAGTTTCATGAAAATCAGTGTGTTACCTTACTACTTTCGTTTGTTTACTCGTCTTCTTTGATTTCCAGTTCCCTTTTGCCTACGCAAAGATGTTAAAAAACGAAACGAGAATTTGTTTGCGAAATCATTACAAACTCCGTAAGATTGTCACGTTTATAATTCAGTTTTAAACGAGGAAACAAGAAAACAAACGCCAACCACTATGTACTGCAAGAGCGAAGAAAAATATTAGCATTACACTCTGAATCTCCTTAACGTTTCATCGCGTAACGTATTACGTTAAACAGGGAAAGCTACAAATCTTGTTTAATGTTATGATCCTCGGAATAAAGAGACTGATATTTACATTTCCTAACAGAAGAATGAGTATTCTTTTATTGAAACTTATGAGTAAATAAAAATGACGAGTATACGTGATTTTATCGATTTTATTAAAAAGAATTAACGTTGTGCAGTGTAAAACGTAGGAATTCAATTTTCTTAAAATACACGACCTCTTTTCGGGAACAAATTCGCTTCGACCCACTTCCTCCTTACTATATAATTGAACTAAGAAATAACAAATTCACGAACTTGTGATGGCATCATTATAACTACCGAGGATTCTCAAACCAATTATCTGAAATCAATTACATGAATTAGTAACACATCTTTGATTTATTCAAGCCGCCGAGCATCTCTCGAAATCTCTCTTCATCATTCATCACGAAGCCAATTGGAGTCTTGATAATTGATCAAATATTCACATGATAGTTAAAAATGTATACTCGTAGAAATTATTTTAATTAGGTTACCTAATGGGTCACATTATTCAACAGAAGGATAACGTATCAACGTTTAGGTCATATCTGAAGAACGATCTTCCACGAATTAAAACAAAATAAAACTCAAGATCCATTGAAAACAATTCCATCACTCGTGTAGCTTTACAATTAGTATAAAACATCAAATAACATGTTCTTTGATTATTGCATCGACAGCTAAGCAAGGCGAGGAACACTTTTTACACCTGTTTGCACACTTTTCAACCAGATAAAAATGATGGCGCACAAAGTCTAACCAAGAATATTACGCAGCTAACAACGAGCCAGGCTCGGTCCATCGAGGTAAGACAAACGTGGCTGTAGGTATCCATGTTTATTACAGTTCGGTAACAAGACAGGAACCTGGACACACAGCAACCTGGGAGACGCTGTTACGGTAACGAACCATCAAGGTTTCCATTCGCCACTATCCGTGGCTCGCGTAAACAGATCACTGCAAACACTCGCCTCGCGTGGTGCACGTTCTATCAACTATAGTTCCTTTTATGGCTCGTCTATATACTTGTTTGGCCCTGTTTGGATAGTATTTTCCGGGTGTTGTTCATTTCTTTTGCGAAAAGTTGCGTCGTTTGTTCCGCGAATTATTTCCCCCTTGAGCATCAGCGGCGACGTTCACAGTCGATCCCATAACTATTTCGCGAAGAAGATAGGAGCAAATTGGGTCAGAGCGTTATATAGTCGCTGGTGGTAGAGAAAATTACTCGATGTTGTCCACGTTCCACTGCGCTATATTCCCTTTAACCCATTGGGAAAATGCTTTGAAATATTTATAAATATTGTTTAGAAATATTAAACTATTTAAAATAAAAGATAATATGAGAAAGTATTAATCTAAGATACTATTGGTCGATTAATATTGTTCTGTATCACATCCCCTACCTTTCCAATGAATCGCCAACGACTTCTGATTAAATCCTCCCTCGATATTGACATGTTGATTTGATATCGTTCTCGACTTCTTGGGTAGTCGATACTAAGTCTCGTGATTGGTGAGCAATTAATATATAGTAACGGTGCAGCGCAAGTGTTTCTGGGAGTAACAGACAGAGCGGTGATTGCACGCAAACCGTAATCCGCGGTTTATACCAATTGCGTGTGTATAGTAATAGCGTTGTTACGCGATTGATATAAAGCCTAGTTTCCCTGTTAACTCACTCGTATGTTTCGTGCCAGACGCGCTCCGTCTACCTCGTATGTTGTCTACACTTGCGCGTTATGTTCAAAGCACATGTCCCTTATATAGTCCATCACGCGTGTAGATGCACTATGCGGTAATCTAGGCATGTAATTTAATATTACACCCATATATGGAGCGCACCGAGTTCTACGTGGACGAAGTGGAAATGTGTGAATTTGATCCCTTGCTCTCTTGATTGTGTGTGATATGGAATCTGTTTTATTGAATATCGTTTGAATGCCGCTGTCGAACGGCAGGTGTTTAGACAAAAGAGCGTGTATTGGAGGAGATCTACATGGGATTTAATATGCAAATCTATGCAGGGTAGGAGTTAGGACGTCAACTATGGAGAGGTCAGTGCGTGTAGAAGTACATAGAGAGTGGATGCTAGGAATTGAACTGTGTAAATGTTGGGACACGTAGACACATGTATGGTATCAGAATATTAGTATAGCTGCTAGAATTCCAATCGTGTAGACACTCAGGTATTCGGGGCAATAAGTGTCAAGATCTACGGTGTACACGTGTTGCTACACGGAAGACTATGTATATGAGGTTCAGTTATGTTGATGTTGATATATGTTTGTCTTAGTATAGTAGTCTATGTTAAATGCCTTTAATATACAATTCAAAAAATATTCACGATGAATTTTGACTTTTTCTCAAATTTTTCTCAAATGGTCTGTTTCAATCATTTCAAAATTGAAAATGGTATTGATTAATGCTTTTGACAATGAATGAACGAGCACGACTACATTTCAAACAAAATTTCAGGAAGATGGCCATTGTATCGCGAACCCTGACCAACCTAAATTACTATTGGAGCGTTTCCTTGCCCTCCATTCGCGTGAGTAATTTTCGAGGCGCCAGATTTCTGACGAACAGCTCGTGGACATTTATTCATCCCTGTAATCGTTGTCTCCCGTGCGAAAGGTTGAGCTGCAATTTACTTAAACGCATCGGTGGAGCCACTTGGCCGCAGAGAGCTTCTTTATTTTTTTTTACGTGGCATGTGCACGCGTGGGAAGATCCGAGAACGCGCATTGGCGGGTTGTTCGGGAAGCATTTAACGGTGGAACGTGTGTGATCGCTTAAGAACCGCGGAAGCACGCACGCACGCACCTGTCGAAACAGACGAATGTCTTTCACCCGTTGCGAGCTCTGGGCTACCGACTGTTATTTATAACGGAGTAGTTCGTTTCAAACTTTTTTATTTTTTCTACGCCATTACTGGGAACAGTTGCCAGTCTGGTATCGCTTTCACAGAGTGTTTCATAAACGATTATGTTTCATATTTCACTGTGAATATCGTATAGTCACTTGTACAGAAGAATTAAATCGATCCCTTTGTTAAATTCTACATAAAATAATTTGAAGTATAATTTTCAATGAATTGCAATAAACATTTATTTTTCATAACACCTCTATTGTTTATAACATTCTGGGACCGGACTTTGTTCTGAGAGTCTTCCCAGTCAGCATAAATATAGAAACGCGGAATAATAAAGCAAAATGAACTGTGTATCTTTCAGAGGAGTCCCCGAATAAATTTCCAGGAGAAACATGTGAAAGTACTCTGAATTGCTTCTGAAAGGAAGTACTAATTCTGGCGTCACATCAATTCCCAAGCGCTAAAAATCCCGAAAACATCTAGTTTAGCTAGGTCGTAAAATTACGATAGTGACTAAGAAACGCATCTGGAAGTGAGTAATGAATGCGAGACGAGGGACCGGAACAGGATGCCTGGAGGGGTCAGGGAAGACAAGACCTCCATCGAAGATGATTCGTGGTCTGTTGCCTGAATTAACAGTTCTACGAAATGGTTTGCGCGGCACTTAAAGATGGTGACTGTGTTTAATATGATTCATTGATCGCGTTCACTGAATGGCAATTAAAGAAAACGTCAATTTAAAAATTATAGCAACAGTCTATTAAAATCACTAAAACTCTGCCTGTTATTATTAAATTTGTTACTCGTCAACTGTTGCCAATTCCCGAGTCACACCTGTTTATTTTAAACTGAAGATCCACATTCTCAAACCCCTTCTAGCCCTTTCTCAGTCAAAGAAAAATACTCGCCCATGGTGAAGTAAAAAAACAAGCAGCACCGGTTTCTTCCGCTAAGAGTGAACAAAGGGTGTTAAAAAAATCCGTAAAATTTTTCAAGCGTGCCTTTCGTCCCGAAACGCGGGGAGTACGGTGAAATAATGAAAATATTGACCCTCGGGTGGCGGCCATGATGCATTATCCGAAGGTTTCCCTGTCTTGAGTCTCGAGGTCGACCCAGAGTGTTTCGAGTAGTCGCGCGGCTTTTAACGCCCAGTTTTTTGGGCGCATCCTAAGCAAACAGACTTTTCCGCCGATGTCGCGTTCCCTCCGACCGTTCTTCTTTTCTTCTTCTTCGTCTTATTTCGGGAAAAAAATGAATCCCCTGCGCCCGCTGTCGCGTGGTCGTGTAACAACACGCGCGAAACGGAGGGTCTGACACGTTTTTCAGTCTGACGACCATCGACAAATATTCTTATAACTCTCCGCCGCGGCTAGGACGTGCGCAAACAAGCTGCGAACGAGGAAAAGAAGTCAAAACGACGGAGGATCGGTCGTACGACGTGACAGAAGCGGTTTTCCCGTGGAATTCTTGCGCGACTCTGCGTTAGCTTCGTCGACCGCGGATGGGAGAGAAATTTTGCACGCTGTCGCTCAAGAATCTTGGGGCAAATGCTCGCGCGGAACAATTCATGCGCGAATTGGTAAAAAAAAAAAATGTGGAGGTGTACTGTCTAATTTCGGTGAAAAGAAACATTTCTGAAATATCATTAAGAAATAAAAATGTAAGTAAAAAACTGAAAAAGAAAGACTATAATTTCAAAGAATTTTTAAGGTGCTGATGAATGAAAAACCAGTATTTAATGGTTATATCTGAATTATATTTTAATAACGAGTCTTCAAATGGAACCAAAAATTTTGATGGAAACCAAACGAACGATTCTCGCAATTCTCGAGAAACCGTGATCGCGGAGTTTCGTGTTCCGGAGCTTCCTCGAGGGACTTTTTGCAGCTTGTAAATCACTTTTATACGAAAAGCAAAGAGGACTTTGTTCAGCATGTCCTGGACAGGTAGTCGGTAGAAGCACTTGTCAAGCGCTAGCACGGAACGGGTACGAATCGGGGCGGTCTCTTTCAATCTATTCCCCTCACGTGGGCCAATATCAAGCGGAAGTCACTTGCGAAAATAGAAACTCGGAAGACAAGGATGTACAAAGATATATCGCAGCTTAAACTACGAAAAACCGTGAACTTACTCCCGTGGAAATATCGCTGGTCACGGGGGTAAAAATAGACAGACGAGGTGAAACGAAATTTCGCGTCTAGATAACGATCTTTTCCCCTTCCCCCGGAACCCCTTCAACCCGTTCGAATTTTCCAACGTGGCACGCATGGCCCTCACGTGTCAGACAAGGTAAACCGTAGCAAGACGAGTAATTAGTCGGCTGTAAACTTTCGCTCATTAAAGTGTGAATTTCAGGCTCCGCTAAAACAAAGCTCTCGTTGATTTCAGTGATCCTTTAATAAAGCGAGCATTATACACGGCGCACGATAGAAATCGTTGTACAATAGGAAACCGAGGGCGATCCCTTTTTAGGAAAATGTGATAGAAAATTCTCGAGTGAATTTTTTTTTCGCCCATGATTTTCAACGAAACGGCTTTGCCAAGTTTCCGGGACCGAGAGCTTAATTAACAACCAAGCGAAACTTACTGTAAGCCTTTACAAAGTCCATGTCTAATATGCACGAGATTACGGATTAGCGTGGTTGGAGAAAACGTGACTTAATTTTTAATTAAGACTCGGTCGACACTATTTTTATGTTTTCGAGAATTTTGCTTGATGAGCGACGAGTTGAGTCCAAGCAATTTTCTGGAAAAATTGAAGCTGTTTCTTTTTATACAAACGTTTATAAATGTTAGTAATTTGAATTTCTTTAATTTGGTCAGCTAATTCACATTCTTAACTTTATACTGGTGAGTAAAAAACGATACTGCAAAGAAGTAACACATGATAATACATAAACTTAATGGAAACCAATAATCGCCTACAAATACAGGTGAAATTGTGAACGATGAAAAATGTTATACTAAAAATAATATAATCTAAATATAGATATTATAAGTTCCCAGTAAATTGATCTTTTACTATCACTGTTATCGAAGAATTTATATTCCTTTAAATCAAATACAGTGGTACACAATCGTTAAAACAACAGCAGACATGGTAAATCCTTGACGTCCTTTTCCTTTAAATTAACTAACCGAATGAGAAACATTTATTTTGTATTTTGCCATCTCCGGTGAGATATCGTGTAAATACCGTTACCGGTGCCATTTTCATGGCAACTTGCACGGGGCTCGTTGAAGCGAATATATTAAATTTTCTTCTTGTTTACCTGCCCCTTTCCGTCAGTGGAAAATAACGCATTTAAATGTAAGAACAACTTCCCGTTATCCGCACGCTGTTTCGCGATCTTGCTCTAAGAAAATACGTAGTTCGCGTGGAATATAAAATCCGCGCAGAGTCGTACATTTTTTTTCCTTTAATCCCGCGTTTCGTATTTTTCTCCCTCTGTCTTTCGCTGTTTTAAACAAAAGATGGAAATGAGCGTAATAAATGTCTGAGCCTCGCAAGAAAAGCACTACGAGCGAGTGCTCGAGTTCATTGCACCTGTGGGATACAACAGGATCCTGTGACGTGCTTTTCCGCTTGTTGGCGTGCATTTCTGAATGGCGGATAGACAACTCTAGCGCGTCCTCGTGTCACCGTGAGAAGCTTCAATCATGTCTTTCAATTGAATTAAAAAACGTGATTACGAAACATTTATTTTTATTTTAAAATTAAATATGATACATAGCATTGGATATTTTGGATTCTTAACAATCGTAAACAATTATAATTGTGCTGGAGAAATTCTTTCCTCAAGAATAATGTTTGTTATTATTATTATACTACGTTTCAATCTTTTTTCAGTAATACATTATTGACCATTACAAATAAACGAATGGAATGATAGAAGTTCATTTGTGACAGTCAACATCGTGTATTGGACGACTGTACTATTCAGGTTAAGTATTTTTCGATAAATACTAAAGCCCGGGTTGACCTTCGATTGGCGAGCTGAAATGTGTGTTACATCGTTACATGCTTCATAGGATTCTGTCAATTCGATTTCGATAAAGGTACCCAGGTAGAATGTAGGTTATAGGGCCAAAACCGCTGCCATATAAAATTTGATATTTGTTATGAAATCGTAAACCGCAGGATTGGTCCAATAAACCACCGACGAGCAATACACTCGAGCTATTTTTAATTGGAAACTGAAACCTTTTGAATTTTATCAAAAATTCAACGACGAATTGAAAATAAACTAGGTGGACAATTCCACATAGTAGATATGAATCAATCACCATGCTTCAAAGAAACAGCATAAAATATTCAAACTTCGATGACATATTAATACAGTATAACATACTATTAATATAGTTCGTTTTTTATCCACGAAAAATATCTACCAAAGTACACATTATAGAATTTGAAGAATATTTTTAGCAGTAACTGTATTCGAAATTATTCTTGTTCAAGTATTATTTCTTCAGTTTGTTCAGCGAACACAATTTTTGGAGCAGAAGAAATTCGTCGTTGAAACGGGGACAGAAATATTATAGTAAACGAATTTTTTTCGTCCGGCCGGCGCGTAAATCGCAACGGAAACGGCGATATTAAACGCGACGCTGCGCATCCCTGGTAATTGCCCCCGGGGATTTTCATTTTCATTCGAATTACGTTGAAGTCGCGAAATTCGCATTTCGCGAGCTCAGGCTGCGTGGTACGCATCTCTAATAATTGGGACTTGCACAGCTTGCAAACGGTTAGATGCGCACCGAAGTGGCTCGGCGCGGAACACAGCGGTACGCAGCCTACATTACAAATTGGATATTATACAATTACTTAGTGATTAAATTAGGCGGCACTGTGTCTGTAACGTCTATCCGAGACTACGTCGATGAATGGCAAGCAACGGATCCCCATAAACGTGGCTCGTAGACCTTTGCGAGCAGCCAGCTTTGTCGAATACCTTCAACCGCTGGCATTCTAATTGATAAAACGGAGACAAAGTGCTAGTATTTAAATGTAATTGAATCTCCCTTGTTTCTTGGATATCTAGCCGCTTAGTCCTGTGCCACTTACATATTCAGGTAAATTCGTGATTCTCGCCAATGAGACTTTATTCAATATCAATTATACGTCATTCAACATGTATCCGTCTATTTGCAATCGATAAATTAAAACATTGAAAAATTCTAATATTTTTCTAAAAATGTGAGCCCAAAATAATATTCTATACATATAGCGATAGCTTTTCGTTTCTTAGGCCATCCACGATTCATCACAGGTGTATTTCCGTCGAAATTTATCAAACCTTTCGCCGTTTCTTCTGCAAAATATTTCAAGCGTTTGAAAGATCGGCCACGTTCAAAGGGTACCAGCTTCCTGTGGTTTTATTCGTACCGTGCATTCAGTCATTGAGGCCATTACAACGCGCCAGCTGGGTGGCCGATTTCCACCGTCCATCGTCATCCTCATCGTTTTCGTCGGCGTGCCAGTGACGCTGTTTACGCGTGCGTTTTACCGTCCGAAAATAGTTGCACTCGCGATATACATAAGCAGATATTTCTGTAGACGTTCGTTTCTACAGTTGGAAATCCTCGGAGATGCTGGCATTTCCGCTCGAACCACCGCAGGGTGGTCCGTTATGTCGAAATTGTCACAATTGACAAATCCGTGCTCGAGTTGATGACTCGTGGTTCGCAGCTCTTATGTATTTTGATAGGCTCGTTCGTCTCGAGATGGAGCAAATTGGAACTAAGAGAGGAAAAATGAGATACAAGAAGATTTTAATGTCTGTCAGCTAGTGGGAGCCTTATTGTTCTTTTTATATTTTAATAATCAGTAATATTCTAGGATTCGTGTGAGCCGAGAGGGAAGATTGATGCAGTAATCTATGGTAAATTTATTTGGATTTTGTTTTTTAATGACAAAATATCTGTACCAGTGGTAAGCACTGAAACAACGTCGTCATCCACGTTAGATTGTCTACAATTTCACGTTGAAAGAAATGTGCATCTGTTGCGAGCAATTTTTGATCGATTTGGGAACAACGAGGCAAACAGAGTGGGTCCTTTTAACTTTTAGCAGTCATTTTCATGCGGCTTTTCGAAACAACCAAAATGCAACTTTAACGTTTATCCACTGGTCTCGTTCCCCGTTATTTTTTTTTTTTTATTTATATTGATGGTATACCGAACGTGAGTTTCATTTGAAGTGCCAACTTTTTGAAAACAGTACACACGTAACAGTTCATCCGTTTCGATTGATCTGCTTATATTTGCGAACAATACCGCGTGTTTTATAACAATTCCATTTGGTCAACCGATGGTAACACTCGACGAGAGTTTGGTTCACGAAGAAACCAGCTTTATTTTTATTTTCCTATAAAATGTTTTAACTGAAGAGTTCTTGAAATTTTACATAATCTCCCGATGGTTGTAATGATATTCAGTATCATTTAATTCATTACAGATATATACAATTGCAAAATATGACTATTTCATGTGTAAGTTTGTCCAGGTTGCAGAAAATTATTGTCTCTAATAAAGTAATTCATAAACAAGCATTATTCTGAAATTTAAGTAGAGTATATCATAAACTATACTCGATATAAAATGTATATAAAATCAACAGTATAAATAATCTCAAATGAGTACATTATATTGATCCACAAAGTAAATCTCCCCCTAACGATTAATAATGGCTAAACAATTGAACTCGCCCTATAAATAAGTCGAAGTGTTCCTCGCATAGGTGTCGACGTATCACGCCGTTCTTTAGACCTTCCTGAAAGATCTGCAAGGAAATGGATAGGCCAGGGTCGCTGGAAAAGGGTCGCGTTTTCGAGCCATCTTCAGGGGTTGCTGGGGCTGTTTTGTTATTTATGGTTGCATTACCGAAACCGGTGTAAGAACAGTAAGTGCGTGGGAGATGCCGTGTGCGCGAGTAAAGTATGTATAAAGCGGGGAAGCACATTTTTACGGTGGCAAGCTGAGCTTAATCCGCTTCTACGATCGATTTCATCCTTCTCCAACCCCTTTCGCGTGCCTTCTTTTTTACGTGTTACGCGTAGTGCGTACCTGGTGAAACTTGCGCCGCGATGAAGAAGCTTGAGGAGGACGTTTCAGACATTGTAAGTCTGAGAATTTATTTTTACGGTGCAAGAAACGCGTTCGTGTAACGAGAGTTTACGGTGAACCTGTAAAATTTATACGAATGAGCGTGGAATGAAGTAACGCGAAAGCTGTGAGAAGAAAACGTCGAGGAGGGAATATGCTAGCCATCGTTAGAGTAGGATGATTCTCTGCTTTTGCTAGAGGTATGTTGAGGAATTAGGTTTTCATATTTTCGGTGAAGAATCTTGGAACTTTTCAAATAATTACCGGACAGATTTAATTTATTTTAGAGATGATTTGACTCTACATAGTATTTTATATATATTAAAAACTACCTGAGTATTTAGACAGTTGAAACGACTGGGGACCCAACAAGTTCAATTAGAACCACAGAAACAAAAAGTAAAAGGGCATTTAGGACTCTGAGAGCACTTTGTGAAGATTTAACGTAGCATGGGATCGGGGGATGCAAACATCCTCGAAAAGGAGCCTGACAACGATTGACAAGGGCACGAAACTCAAAGTTATACGAGCGTTGCCTTAATTAAAAGAATTTACATTTACACAACTCCGAATGTCAATCACCGTATTTAATTATTTGCCACTTTTTTCTTCATTTAAACTTCCTATTGGGTATTCGAGAAACTTATGCGCTACCCTCGTTAAGGTTTATTTAAGTCCCCTCCTCCTCCTGTACCATCCACTATAAATTCAAGCACCTTCTAAGAATTTTTAAATTTATCCAATGAAACTCACAATGCCTTTCAAAACTGATTTCAAATCTCTCATCTACACCTTTCGGGTCATTTATCCAAAGGCAGACCTCACAATGTTAACAAAATTAGAATCCCCACTCACAATTTATCAACGTCGTCGACGAACGTAACAGTGAATGATTTCGAAATGATTAAAAGTGACCGAGTTTGTTTCGCCCACGATATGCTAATGAGATTTTTCTTGGATTACCCGCGCGCAAGGTAGAAGAGAAAGTTGGAATAAGCACAAGACCTAGATTCGCTCGGTCACGATACCTATCATGATGTATTAACGTAATTCATTTCTAATCGCGCCTCGCTGACCCTTGCAATTTGTGTTCCCTTTTATCTCCTTTCTCCACGAAGAGGAAACATTACGTTGCATCGTGTATGGGGCAACTTCATAATTTAAAGTTTCTTCGAAGAGCGCGCGAAAAGCAAAAAAGTTTTATTATGTTCTTTCTGGGCCGGGTCTGTATGCAAGACTGTTACAGATTTTCCGAATAAAAGTAACTTTATAAAAGTACTCTAAATATACAGCGCGCTGAGCGGTTCGCCGTACACCATTCCTTGTGAAACTGTCGAAAGTATGGAATGAAATTTTTTTCTACAAGCGGATTCATTTTTCTGAAAATCGAGTTTGAAAGTTCGCCGAGCTTGCGTATAGTCGACTGTGTCTTCACTGAAGCGACTTAACTTACCCATTGCTCCAATTTTCTTGAATATTAACAGTGGTATAATGGAGTGTCTTTTTCTTTATTGTTATACATTGTCTTCGAGTTACTTGTGACTATGCAAATTTAATGGAGGAGCGTAAAATGTTAAATGATGATATTATAAAATCTTTAAGGTGTCAAAAGATACCATAATTCTACTCTAAATTAATTAAAGAATTCTTACAGAAATTAAAATATCGATCGAAGAGAATGAGAATTTGCATCATAATTTTAAATAATTTCAAAAGGTGTCTCGTTATACCTTCCCTAGAAATAGAGTTACCACGTCTCGAAAAACGCGTGGAATTCCGCTCGATGGGATCCATTGAAACGCGATATTATTCGCGCGAGTTACACGAGAAGGATACGACCTCGAAGCACGGGAACTTGCAGCGGGAACCCCTTCAGGGATAAGGACACATGTTCTCAAGTGTTTTTGCGCTCCGGTGGCTGCGGGACGTGGAAGGAGATGTCGACGTCGGGGTCGTTGGAATAATAAACTCGATCGTTTTCACCCTCGTCGGAACATCCGGTCACGCAGTTATAGCGGAGCACTTTAAGCTGCGCGCGAAGCTTTCGGTTATAAGCCGGTCACGTTTGGAAAAGAAAGCTCTGTACAAACATCACTTTCCACCCGAAGACGGATATACCCGAAATGTCAACGACGTGACGAGAGTCTCCTTGCGGGGACACCGTCGGTTACACGACCTCGATCGGCGTGTATATTTGCCAAGGATCAAGATTGAAACTTAGAAAGCCGACGTACGATTCACGTTCCACCGAAAACGCGAGATTTTATCTCGAGGCTTTGGTTACCGAACACGCGTACCGAAAACAGCCGAGTTGCCCTTGCACACATCGTTTGATCGACGATTGACAGGTGTCACTAAGGATCATCAGGGAAGTGGAAACGATGCGCTTGATTGAAATACAAGCCTTGTTACGTTTATAGTTGTTAATTCAAATTATTTATATTGGATTGTTCAGAAAGTTCATGCCAATTTTTAAGAAAAATTCAAAGGCACATTTGAATTTTGTTATATATTTATTGAATTACATACAGTCAGTAGATACCATTTTATTCCACTACTATTTAAATCTATGTTGTAAAATGTATGTAGTATAAATCGAACGTATTCGTGAAAAATGAAAATCCTAAAGCTTGTCATTGTTAGTTATGCAAACGTTTGTTAATGGACCAGAGGTTCGTTTATTTTTTGCGACTGTTATCCCGGGTTGTAAATCGTTTCCTCTAGCATAGGATTTAGCACACGTCACGGAGGCTCAGTCTCGCGCTAGTACAGGATTAGGGGACTGACGGCGAAACAACATCATAATCACAACATACGCAATTTGCTCGTTTATGCGCGGAGTATGATGAGGAATAAATTTCGACGCCTCTTCGTTATTGTAATCTCCGACGTGGATCGGAAGATCGTCATCTACATTGTTTTATCTCAGCTATAGAACAGTTATTAATTATTGTGTCTTGTTTACTAAACAAAATAAGTCGATACATTAATACATAGATGTTACTATAACATTTGTCTATAACTGGAATTCGATCGTCGATCGGTGGGTCAAGGTGGAAAGTCTCCATGAATAATTTGATCGCAGAAAACGGTGGTAGATAATGCCGAAACGGGAATGAAAGGGGGTACGGCGAACTCAAAGGTATCGTTCATTAATTTGCGGAAGCTTGGGCCGTTAAGGGGCGAACGGCGACCGATACGGAGGCCCGATATGTTAAAGTAGGCATTGTGGACGAGGCGAGTCGACGTTATTCGACGGCGAACAAACGACAACGTTATCGTTCCGTGTGCTGAGTAAATGGCCGGATCGAGTATAAATACAGATACGATACGGCAGTCTACTGCTAATTTATTACCAGCCTTCATGCAGATTTCTTGCTGGGTCCTTGTCCTCCCCTTGGCGTGTTCCGAATGTTTGGTTTCGCTTTCATATCGAGCCATCCTCGCGAACGTGCTCGCGATCGTCGACGACGAGCATCGACGACGATGAAAACGTCGTTTTCGAGATTAAAATTTTACGGACGCAGCCACGCGAGCATTACGTCTCGGTGTGTTCACCTTTCATAGGAAGTATCGGTGCGCGAACACGTCGAAGAACATGGGTAGACCTCGACGCAGATTCGATGGAAAAAAGTGTCTTGCAGACTCGCGTAATATTCAAGGGAATTTCTACGAACTGTGGAAAACTAGTCATAGATACTCTGGAGATTCTCTTGGAATTCCCACCTGGATGGGAAAATTGTAAACAACATAAAGCAGAACGTATAGCACACTTCGCGACTCAGTGTCTGTGTACGAGGTATAGTGTCAGGAGAACCGGAGTGTTTATTTAATAATAATTATGAATACATAACGCATGAAACGGGGACAAGATTTTTAATCGCGACACCAATCACACAATGGCATCGTCGTTCGATCGTCATGCGTATGTCGCGTCCGATGGAAACAGCAGAATCGAGTTTGCGGACACCGCCATCATCGTCGCAGCGAGAGGTTGGCTCGCCTGTTTTCGGTGGTTGTCTCCGCCGAACGGGGACAACGTGGGGTTGCACGGCGGCGAGTGTATTTACATGTTGCACACAGAGACAGCAAACAAGCGTAGCGCTGATTTAAATAATGTATCGCCAAACAATGCCTCGGCGAGGTGCGATGTCCGACCCTCTTTTATTACCGAGGCCTAGCGGTGGAGCCGAGTCGCGGATTAGGAGGGTAATTGGCTACAAATTATTCTGGATTTGGTAATTGAACGATTCTCGGGAAAAGTAGGCATATCATTGGAACGAAACTATTGAAATACTATTAATAAAGTATTGTCCTATTTGTGTTAGATCGTTGAGTAGGGTGCATAGAGGGTGGATTCTTTGGTAGGGTACCAACACATTCAAGTCTGCAGTTGGAAGAGCAATGAATCAGACACTCATGTTCTCCAAAATTGCCAAAAATGACGTTCAAAGTATCTACTTCTAATAAATTTATAAATAACATAAGATACTTGGAATCCCTAAAAAGAAATTACCAAATGGTAGAAAACTTCCCTCTAAACACTCTATTCCTTTCAAAAAATGCAAAGAAATATTTTGTTTTTAACTACAGTAACACACTTGACGCAGAGGGTTGGACACTCTGAACCAAGCAAACCGGCCAGGCAATAATCACGCATTCGATACGGGTCCTCCACCGGTTTCCCCGTACGGAGATATACACGAGCGGATGTTGCAAAATTGGCCATGCAAACGGAAGATGAAAGCAAGCGGTAACAATGTGGTTTCCCGAGCCAACAGGGGATGACCGGGGAGGAGACGGTGAGTGAGGTCCGCCTGCAGAAAGAATAAGGGGGCAGAATCGGGAGGGAAATTAATATGAAGTAGTGTCATTGTCTCTCGTTGCGCATCGTTCCGATGCCAGGAACCGGGAAGAATTGTGGTCGAGTCCTGGAGTTGGAAAGTTGGAGGGCTCGCAGATAACCGTAGATAATGACTTTTTGATTACAAGATTCGTCGTCGACGGTCGTCTACGACAACCACCACGACGGGAAAAGAAACGGGGATCGGTATGGTGGATCGACAGCTAGATCATTCCCATTCCGGACGGATAAATGTTCTTCCCTGTTCCATGGTCTTTGGTTCTTTCAAACGTCGCCATTCTTCTCCTCTATTAGTTGACTTTTCGTTCATACTATCCTGCCGCTGTCGTCGGTGTATCAATCCCGATGCCAGTCGTGCTCAAAGTAAAATTAGCACTTTGTGTGTCCTCATTCGCATTCTTTTTGAGTTATATTATAATTCTATTAATTTTTAATGTATACTGTTTTTTATACCGACTCACCGTTTGTTCTTCAACGTGTATTACAGATAAAACATGCCCTGGCATATACGTACCTGCAACAAAAAATTAAAGGGTATCATTAGAGTGGAGGAAAGAACATCGAATACATCGAAAGAAATTTAGTTTATATTTTGACTCAATTTTTCCTGAATTAGTACAGAAAGCTAATCTGCATTTCGACCTTATATTTTCTTGATATCTTTGCCCTGCTTTGCCCTCTCATGGTCCTGTGAAAACAGAAAAGCAACTCAGCGAAAATTAATTTTAAGGACTGTATATTTAAGACCTGAATGTATAATCTCCACCACCTTCATCCGAAGGGGTGAGAATTTGTTTTCATTTTAAATAACGAATGGTGAATTAATTTATTCCTTACAGAATATTTCACTCGTTTCCTTTCAATCACACTTTTCCTTTAACATACATTTTTCTTAGAGAATCAAGGCGAATCTAAACCAAACTCGAAGAATTTAATCATTGAAAGTGTCGCGTAAAGAGTTTGAAAAATTAAATTATTCTCACTCTTTTATTTCCAATATTCAATACAACTATTCCTGAATTAATTCTTGAGAAAAGGATCGATGAAGAATTTTCTTTCTCTGTACACAGTTTTGGGTTAAACGAAACAGAAGACAGGTCCAATTTATCACTTGAAACAGTAAAATTTTCCTAATAAAAGTTTCTATTCACATTTGCGACACTACTTGTGTGATCTCGCTTGATACGGGCAGAGGGTGGAAAAGGGAATACACGTCCATTACTCATAAATCTGAAAGAAGAAGATTCCGGGATTGTATCGCGCGCAACGTGATAAATAACCTAGGACAATGCGATACATCGTGTGATATCGACTTCAAACCTATGGTGGACACGTACACAAACCATAAAGTGGGATGATCTGCTTTCTCCTCTGCTTTCCTTAAAGTAAGCTTCTTGGGAAACTATGTTCGATCCCGTGACACGAAAGTTATATATCTCTGGATGGAAATACTGTGACCGGGATATTGGATTCGCTTTATTATTTCTTGGCTATTCTCCGAAGAAATACTTGGAGTATTAAGCATGGAAAGTATAGCTGTCGTGATGTAAACTGAAACTTCATATAAAGGACTATAGGATTTGAGTTTTTAATGAAAACACAAATGTTACAGAAACTAATGCAAGAAATTAAAAAAATATATAAATGTAAGTTATAACACTTTCCTACTTTTTTAGGTAATAGTATTACAGAACTTAATTAAAAGAGTACATATTCGTATTTCAACTATGGTCGATCTTACCTCGCTTCATTTCGTTTACTGGAAAAGTGTCTAGCAAAAACGGAGTGCGAGTAGTTAGAGAAACGGCGGAGAAAGAAACGCGCGTACCTCCTAAGAAAAGTAATTGCCAGCAACAGATCATAGGGTCGGCTTCATCATGGCGTGCACAAGGCATTTGACCAAGGCGAACGTAATAAAGTTTCGTTTTGCCCCCGCAGCCCTGAGAGCTAATATAAAATGAAAATAAATCAAAGCTTCCCTCGTCAGAGTAACCATTAAGCTTTGTTTCTTTGTATCGCCTCCCCACCGCGGGGTAATTATTAACAGAAAAACAATTTGTCCTGGTGTAATGAAAGTGCGCCATGGAATTGCGTCCGATTGCTTCGAATGACGGCTGAATTAAATAACGATCACTGTCACTTTCATGGAACTCTTTATAATACAAAATTATTGGCAGCAATGCTTCTTACTGTCGAAACAATTAGAATGGAGTCGTAATGAATTGTTTGTGGCTTCTGATTAACCTGTGTTTGTGGTTGCCTTAAAAATTACTGAAAAAGTATAATCTATATAGAGTTTGAATAAATAAAAATACTTTCAGATACAAAATGATAAAGTGGCAAAGTATGGTAGATAAAAACGAACTCCATGTTATTAAATATGTAATACGTTAGAAAGAAACAATTTTTTTAAATTTCTTATAGCCTCGATTCTAGATTTCAACCCTCAATGGAAATTCCTGGATAAAATGGTGATTTCCTTGGATAACTGATAAGTAGACATCCAATTTGCAAACATTTCGCTGAATACAGCAAACAGTCGAATGCGTCGATCGCTGAATAATTGAAGAATATTTACGAAAACGACGCAGATGTTCGAATTCATTTCGTGGTCGCAGCGAATCATGCATCAGTAATGGCAATTAATTCCAGACACGTGTAAAATGTCGACCGTTCTCGACCGACTAGGCGTTGCGATGAATTTTTAAGCTGTACGTATTTCCACTGCGCTGGAAACGGACTCGTTGATGTCCATCGCGCCAGAAATGAAATTACCTTTCAGGTAGGTCACGCTTACTTCCCCCCCTCCTCTCTGTTTTCGCGTTAGTATGTACATTTGAGTGACGTTCGGCCAGCATTCCCGCGATGAAAACGAACGTTGGTGTAACAGTATGAGAGGAGGGTACATTTAAATATATAAAAAAGAATGGAACAAGTAGAGACCTGGTTCAGTAATTCTTCAAAGACAACGTTCGAATCCATATCTCATTTTCCTTGTGGCCTAATATTTTAAAAAATGTACAATATTCTAATTGCTCATTCATTCTACAATTGACATTCGAATTTTTATTTAACGTGAATGAACGTTAGGTAGAATTTCTTTTATATTCAAATATTCTGATTCAAATATCGAGCACTTAATATTGAGTGCAGCAGTAATTCCAACGACCCCAACAAAATTTGTGAAATATCTTCCGATCCCTACTTAACGAAACGCTTCGACAACGCGCCCCGCCATTAAAAATATTTAACAAAATTTCCGTTCAAAAATTGCATGTTCAAAAATCGACTTTCTAGAGGGGAGCGTCCGGTGGATCTGTATTCACTGGGTAAACGCAAAAACAAAAATGAGTGGCTAGTGTATCCTGCGCCACGATCGTGTGTAATAAGCTCAAACGTTATACCCCGATCCTGGCTGCAGCTGCAGATACGCCGGTGTATTTATAGAAGTACAATGCCCGATGTATCCGGTCGATTGTCGGCTATAAATATCGAGATTTATCTCGATTAACGTGCCACCACGCGTACGAGCGTACGTCTGCACAAAAATGAGCCGTGTCTATGTTTCATCCTGTTCAGCTCAATGCGAATAATTACATCGAATACGTGCCTCGCAATTGAATCGAAATATCCGCTCTATATCATGCTGTAATCACGTTTTGTCCGTTGCGAATTGTTTAATTAATTAGTATATAGATATACCCATATGTATTTGATACAGGGAAAATTGGAGAACAGTGGGGAAACTGTGGTTGGTGCAAGTCCTGGTTCTGGAGAGAAGCCGATAACGCTGTTGAAGAACTTTTTCAGTGATTAAACGAAAAAAATCGAATACTAGAGCATTTATTAGTCGAAAAGTGTTAATGGAGATTGTGAAACCACAGGGAAAGGAGGATTAGAAGGTTAATTTGAGATTTTTTTATTTCTCTTTCAAATCGTCAAAAATAAAAAAATTCAATTCTCTGTATTTTCATAAAAAATCACCAAAATACTCAAAGTACACCGTATTCAACGTGCATTATATCCGATATAAGTTGTTCTAACGTCTAGTTTTTTTACTGCCAACTAAAATCGGCTTGTAAAAATGTACCTCTTTGTTGGAGGCATAATGGAATGTATTAACGTACACACTAACATGAATTTGCGCAATCAGAGAGTTCTTGAAACCTCATTTGAAATAGGAAGCCCTGAAAATTCAGCCGAGGATAAAATTTCTGGTCCATCGAGTGCGACATTCTGCGGCAGCGGTCATTTAAACGCCGCATAGTCCGCGTTCATCCTGCAGACCTTCGTTCATTGTCACAAGCTTCACAATCTCCCGTCCGCAGCCGGATATTTCGGCTGCTGTGAATGGATTTTTCGATGTCTTCCCGTTAGGGTTGGTTCTTTTAACGAGGAGAAATTGGACACCCAACGCACTGCTTACAACTGATAACTCCCACGTAATACACCGTGTGATCATACAATTTCCCAACTGAGAAAGTTAAAGAGTCTTCAGCCATCAATCTAATAACCTATTGTTCAAATTATTCAAATTCTCTGTCTCGTAACACGATACTTCGAAACTTTTCAGAAAGGGTTCTTCGAGAATGGTGCGCAGTTGCCTCGTTACGTTTATTCGAATCGCTGGCACATCCTCAAATCGCTGCCACCCTAACTTCGTTTTTATTTTGGGGAAGAAAGAAAGTCGACTGGAGCCAAATCCGGCGAGTACGAAGGGTGAGGTAATACTGAGACAGCTCTTTCTGTTGAAAATTGCGAGACAAATATCGAAGAGTGAGTTAAATCCCAAAAACGATTCTAATTATAATAAATTGATAGGATGATCGCCTGGAATGGAAGGCGGTCCGAATCTACGATCTGCAACGTTTTCCAAAACGGAGGTTCCACCATATTAATGATACATTGAATATAACGAGTATTGATCCGACAAAACACTCTTCATAACCAATTCCAATTGTTCCACTTCCAAATGAATTTGAATCGGCCCCAAATGAGGCCACGTTCGTTTAATTTCTCTAATGAAGTCCAGAATTGCGAAATTTTTCCAGCAAAATTCGAATTTCATCCTCATCCCTTATCAATTAAATACGCGGCGGACGTTAATTCTGAAATGGTGGACGTTTAATGTCGCGGAAAGGGTAGTATGGAATCACGTTTACCGAGCACGAATTTGCTGGTGATTTCGCGAGCATTAATGAAAAACGATAGTCGTCATAAGTTATTAGATATTCCGATGTTGGAGTACGAGCTTGTTGAAGAAATTATTATGAATTTTGATGGCTTTAAATTAATGGCAGAGATGGATTTGATGGATTAAATATTATCCCTTCCAAGAGAAGGAAACAGATGAGTTGTATAATATACGTTTCAAATATTTACTGAGTATTTTAAACATGTTTTATTAAGTAATGCCATTTTCTCTAATATTATCTCATAACTGCATTTCTAATAATCCATCATCGAGAGACTTTAATGCAAATGTACACTGCTAATTAATCGGTCGTAAAGTGGACCAGATGAGGTCACGTGCCCCTAAGAGAATATTTTAAAAACAAAGAGTGCTCTTAAGAGTTTACGCCACAAAGTCAATATTAGCCTACTCTTTCAGCCAACTGGCCTCATCTTTCATACATTATGCATCGATCCGATTCTTAATGTCTCGAAAGAGAATTACAGAATTACTTTTACCGAATTTGCAGTTGATTTCGATCGGTCCTCGAGCATTACCATCGAGAAACGATATTCGTCATAGTTATTAGACATTCCGATGCAGGCGTACGAGCACGTTGGCCTTTTCTTTTTTTGTCACCCAACGATGTCACGAGTCTGGACACGTCGGACGAGCGTCGGTCACCACAGAAATTTTGAGTAAATTTAATTTTCTTTTTCGCCTGCCTCCCTATCCTAAATCGAGTCAATCGTTTCTGTCGATGATTCGTCGATATCCCTACAATGGAATATTCGCCACGGGAATAATTGACTTTATGAAATTACCTCGGCTTCGTTCTCTGATACGTGTGCGCGTATAGGAAAGTGCGATAGATAAAATAAATGCTCCCAGCAGGCGCGAATTATTCAATCGTCGAGTCTGAGTAAAAAATCATTTAGATTTCTTCGTCTGAGTAAAAAAATCATTTAGATATTAACGTTGACGTTTTAGGCGATTGGTTGGTGAAATATTAAGGAACTTCCGAAAGCTTTGAAATAGAAGGTAGAGTTAACGCTTGCAATCATGTATCATGTAAGAATTGCAGATCATTTCTGCAGAAATTTTTTTAGAAAGTTTCCTGTTCCTACAGCAAATCTCTCGATAATTGTTTTGTCAGTCCAACTTTGTCTCTCTTCTTCATCAGCTTTTATCTCCCTCCTTATCTGTATCACTTTTAACTCCTTTGCGAATGCAATGCGTGACCGTATGCAAAGAGGAACGACTCCTGGCCGCTGCGCACTCGGCCATTCATGAAACAACGAAAGTTCTATAAATCATACACTGTCCTCGCTCACGTACGGGGGTTACGGAATAATCTGTCGCCGGGGTTGAAAATATCGGAGTCAAATTCGACGATAAATAATTCAGTCCCTTTCTTTTTCGGCGTTTCGCGCAGGACAACTAGGCGCTCGCGGAATTTCGAGAATTCTGTTCGAGTCAAAGCGACGCCGCGACGACTTCTTTGCGGTTTTCTCGCGTTAACAATCGCCATTGTTCGACCCGCGGGACGTACGAGAGGAAGAAAGGAGGCATGTGCGCGCATAAAGATTCGAGGGATTACACTTGGTCGGGCACGGGTCAACAGACGGATATGCTAATCACCTTGAAGGGTTAATTAATCTTACGAGCTGCCCGTTCCCGACACCGTCGCTTCTTTGTTCGCGGTAACTAGATAATCGAGGAACTCACGACATCCCGCTTCCTAGTGGAATATCCTATTATGTAAACACTAACAATCAGCGAGCATCGACCGAACATTTTATGTCCATTCAATTTTTTTGCTTTAATTACATCGATTGTATTCAACGTATCATGAGTTTCTCTTGATTCGGAATTAAAATATTAAGATATGGCACATTTCCGAAGGAATATTTCGCCTACAAGAACATTCTAACGGATCGATTGTACAGTTTTTTTTAATATATTGACTGCACGTCATCCACATATGGGCGAAAAGGAATTTCACTAAAGAATTAAATAAATTAATTCAGAAGGTGAGGTGTCGAAGAAAATAAATCTAAACAGTCTCAGAACAAACCTGTGGCTTCGTAGAATTATCCAACAGTACAAATCTAACTTCAACCGTGTTACAAATGCCGAATTTGCGACGCTTTTCACGGTACAACGAATATTATAATCCCTTGGCGATCATTGAAGGCCTAGTTAGTGAATATCGCACGCGCCCAAGCTGATATCTCTTCGAGAGTACGATAATTCACACGAGAACGAGCTATTAATAATGTCTTCTGACTTTCGAGTAAAAGTCGCACGGAACAAGAACGAATGAAGAAGGTCCATGCGCGAGTTGAAACACGACAAGGAATGGAGGAATATGCGCGAGGTAACGGAAAACGAAACAACGAGTAGAAAGGAGATAGATGCGACGTTCATTACAGTTCTGATCTTGCGATACGAGGTAACCACGAATGAGTAATTACGACTGTAAAGAGCGCGGTTAAGCGATATGTAAAATGTCTCCTAACAATTCCTACGTTTCTTTTATTTATTTTATATCAATCTACGTAGTCACCCACAAATTGCAAATAAAATAATAAATTAGGTTAACCGTGAATTCAGGTTAATACTTTTATTAAAGTTAAGGTAGTACTAGTATTAAGGCAATTTATTGGTACTTAAGATTGACCAAGCTTATACTTTTCTATTTTTATTTAGGTATTCATAACGTAGTTTTATTTTCTGCTTCATTTCACTAGAATCTTGTCTTCATAAAAGAAGAAATTATTAAGCACGCACAAGAGCTTGCCACGAGTTCATGAAAAACTAATTAGAAGAGTCCAGACGTGTGTTTCAAAAAATGATGAAGTTTCCCCAAGAATATGTTCATTAAAACTCGAGAAGTAACGAGTGTTCTTTTCGAATTTCGACAGAATTCTCATTAAAATTGAATTCATTCATCAAGAATCACCTTTCAAATTCAACTCCTTTTTTTTGCGATTAACGTGTAATCTTCACTTCCTGTAGAACGTTCTGTATAGATACTTGACTGTCTTCGAAGATTTGAAACGCTCGGGTGCACTCAAAAGAAACGATTCGCGAGGATTCTTAAATATTGAAGCACGACGTCGTAACTCAACGTTAGACACTCCCTGTGAGCTACCGACGTCATAAACAACTCAAGGAACTTTGATTGTGAAACTTCTTTGGAAATAAGGTGGCAAGACGGTACCGAAGAATCCCAATATGCATTGGGTCGCGTGTGCTCCCGTTGGAAAACAAATGTCACCTGAGCTATTCAAAGTTCGGGATCCCTAAAAGAATCGCGACGTAAATTTCTCGATCAATTGCTATGCGATTTATCTGTACCCAGAAAATATCTCTTTTTTTTCAGATTAATTAGAAATGACACAGTAAACGTAGTAACAATGCAGTAAAATATCAAGGAGTGGGATACGAAAGAAAAATTGTCAGAATTTCTACTTGTGTCGTTCGGAGCTCCATACTGAGAAGCTTGCGCTAATAAAAAATGAGACTGATGTAATTTTCAGTTTCTGGCGAAAGTGGAATTCCTGTACCATTTGAATGTCATCGAAAATTACTGTAGAGGAACGCAGACAACCAGAGACGGTTTTTCGGGCGCGAGAGACGTGGCGCGTACCGACAGGCGCCAAGGGTAATCGTAAAATACAACCACCGTTGTAAGGCGTTCCTGTGTGGATCTCGGATTCAGCTGAAAACGCAGATTGCAAGTGTCAGCGACTCGGTGGTCCAACGGCGAACTTTCGCCAGGCAGTATTTCATAAAAGTCGACGTCGACCACCGCAACGAGTAAGCAACCCACTCGAGCTGGTGCAACGCTTGTACAGTTTCACGGTGTCGGAGCAACAGCTAGTTTATTCAAATTTGATGTAATGCCTTCGTAGAGCGTATACGGGTCGCCGTCTGATGCACGGCCCTGGAAAAATCTTGGCCGGGTCGTCGGTAATCTACCGTCAAATTTCCAAGCTGCTTAACCACATACGTACGTTTACGCTTCGCGTATTTGCTCCATTTATGCTACTGCCACTTGAGCGCGAGACATGCGAATAAGTCATTAAAACGGCTTGAAACTGCTTGAGAAACGTGGACCCGTAAATCATTTCGGAGTTATTAAGCGATTCATCCTCTTGGGAGACGTATTACTTGAGTTGCGAGTTTGCATCAACTGTTATTGAAAAAATAGCCAAGTTCATAAAATTAACAGACCCAAAGATACATAAGCTCTTTACGTAGTTTCGGATATTCTCATTAGTACGGATCCGTAAGCTGTCGTGTCTACCAGCGAGTTTTAAAATGTTCTTGCACGTTCATTCCTCGGTTTTGAAAGTGAGGTTATCATACGTCAATCGTTGCTGAGAGTAGAAAAAGCTGAATTCTAGAAAACTCTCATTAAAGTTTGAGCTTCCCGTACCATTAACTAACAGAGTTTCTTCAAGCACTTTTCCCAAACTTTTTCGAGCTACGTGTACTCAAAAATAGCGAAGCTCTCCTGCGCCGCAAACTTACATCCATTTAATATCCTGAATAAGGCCTCTTGAAGACTAAAAGTATAGCGACCACTGCGCCAATTAATACACTAATACAAATAATACATTTAATTTAACATTTGTTAATAAAGTCCATACTCAACCAAATAGAAACTCCAATTTTAATGCACGATGCAACATGGCTAATTATTAAACATTGCTACAGAAAGTGTTATAAAATTATTTTCCAATTCAATGCAATACTACAGAAACAAAACGTCGGACAACAAGAAAAAAAGTACGAAAGCCCGCGTGGAATGCAATACTTTCACATCCATCTCTTTCTGCTCGACTAACGAGCATGGTTTTCATGTTCATCGAATAATGCGATACCCTGTTTCCCCACCGACATGAATCCCTCATTTCTTCACGCATGGGATTTTCTTCATATTTCAAGTCTAAATAAGACTAGAAAAAGTAAAGGGATTACGAAGGCACCCAGCAACATGTGAAAACTTCACAACACTGAAATACATCTTCGAATACTCGGATCTCCTCGCATCGAGGCCGTCTCGAGGCAAAGCTGCAACCTTGCGTAGTTTACAACAACGTTTTATCCTAGCATCGACCCGTACATATGTACACAAGGAAAATCCGGCGTCTTCGGATTCACGATGACATTCTTTATGGCGGCCATTCGTTTCAATCGCCCTTGTCCACTGTCTTCGGCAAATATTCCGCTGTCATACGCGGGGATTCCTTTGGTGGCGACGAAATATCATCACTGACCACGATATTGTTATTCCGGTCGACTTTTATTAGTAAAATTTCACATTTATAAAAAATTAATTTAATTCAATTGCCCATTGAAAAAGTTGCATTAAATGTATGGTAGTACTTGTGTTCTTTTACTCTGGTCAAAGTACAGAAAACATAAAAAAATCGTAATTACTGAGACCAATCGGAGCCTTCTCGACGTACTCGTTCATCGCCATACATCATAAAACATTTTACTCCTTTCCTTCAAACGCAATCTTCGCTCGAGTCGACTCGAAACTACCTTAGAAAATGCACCGTTCGGTAATTCATTGGAAATTGGATTCATAACAATAAAATTCCCAGGCTCCGACGAAAGTTCAGGTAATTCGTCGGGGGAAGCAATTTTACAATGGTAAAAATTCCACGTTTAACGAAAGTTTCACGAAGAAGCATTTCACCGATCGAATGATCAGGCATCGAGCGTTACCCTTCGTCGATTGGAGCATAAAATATTCTAATAAGGCAAGGGCTGACAAGCATCGTGGGAGGCGATCGAGTGGTGAACACCGGTCGCGGAGGAAGACACGTTCAACGTATAATAAGATAAATCGTACGACGTTATTTTCTCAAAAAGAATTGGAATAACAATCTGAAACTTCGAAATGGAAATAAAATTTGATCTCCGAATTAATTAAACACTTATGATGTACATAGTAATACTTAATATTCGCTTAAATATTAATAACAGTCACGGTTCAGAAAAAATATACTTTTTAATAAGAACTTTTAATAAGATCTTTAGATATCAGAATAAATGCTATATTATAACATTGTAGGAAAGGAAATTGTTCCCTCTACGTTACTGACGAAGAGGGGTCACTCGGATATTGAGATCAGGAGCACGGCGGCGACGAATTAGCATAGACAAACGTCGCCATCCGCTTCGAGTTTTCGCGAGCGTCCAGAATCGACGTTATTTATTCTTCTCGTCCAACATGGTTACCCTTCGTGCATGCCCCTTCCATTTCTGCGTCGCTTGCCTCTCGGTTCCCGCACGAGAAAACCTTCGAGCACCCTTCTCGTATTCGAGCCTCTCCTACTTGGCTTTTCATACTACATGAGCAATAATTTTAATGGGAAGATAAACTTAAAATTCTATCTCCGCGATGTACGTGCGTTAATCTTTCAGGTGAAATCGTGAAATTGAATGGGTACGATTTCAAACTGGATGGGCTAGAGGGGTTGGCGTTCGTTTCATCCTCGATGTGGGGTTCATTATTGAAAATTGTAATGGAGCTGTGGCAATTGTTTCGATCAATAGATGTAAAATTAAAATACTGCCAATTAAGGATTGATACGAAGTAATGAATTTTATATGCGCTGTGTGCTTATATGTAGATTCATCTGCAATTTTAAACTGATTGTACTCAGTTTTGTGCATAAAATGACTCCATTTTAAAATGTTCACTAGTTAAAAAGTTTATACCATGTTGATGTTTTTTAATCTATAATAAGTGATTCAATTACGGGGTATTCCACGCGAGACATTAATTGGCTAAAATTAAACTAAAATGTATACAAAATTTAATTAAAAAACACCATTCATAAATGCGACACAGAATCTGCTGCTCTCCAGGAATAAATAGAACAATTACGGATGAATCGAGCAATTTCTCACGCAAACTGTTACATTAAGGATGACATTAGAATTTACAATGGCTCGTCGAAAGTGACGTGCCCGAGTTTCCATCGTTCCCGTCCCAAGGAGATCTAAACGAAGAAGGAGAAATCGAATGGATGCACCGTCGAACTGAAACCTCCAATCGAGTTCGCCGGCTTTATCGAAGTATAACGTCGAACTTGATAGAGGATAGCCCGAGCTACAACAAACGAATTTCAATCTGCTGTCTTTTGTTTCGCGAATCAAAGAACCGAAAGGCCTTTCGGAATGTTGCTGATAAGACGGACGGGCCAATAGTGGATGAGTAAACTCGTCGGAGAATAGGAGCTTGATCTTTGTGAAGGAAGTGGAAAGGATCGAACTCGGTGAACGGAGTTCCGTTGGTCCGTCTTTCATTCTACACAAACGTATTGCACTAACATTAAATGGATTACACGTACCCGTGCTTCGTAAGTTACTACCCCCTCGCCGCGTTTCTGAATCGTTGGAAGTCGTGTTTGTAGTCGGAGCTGTGCTTTGGCGAACTTTTTTCTTGATGGTCGTTACGGTATTACACGATTTTCAGAAATCGAATTGGGTCGACCAGTCTTCGAGCCGAGTGTGAATTCCATTTTATATAAAATTCTTTTTATATGCTGTTTAATATCACCTTTAAAGTAATTCTATTAAAAACTGTTCTATGTCTTAAAACTATTCGGCGCTTTACGATACCGCATCCATACTTCACGCGAGCGCAATAAATACGGAATAACTGAAATTAGAAACATCTTGCACGGAATAATCCACGAGCGAGGGAATATAGCGCCCGTTAATCCTTGGAACAGCCACGGCCGAAGTATTCGCAACGTATAAAGCGTCTCTTGGGTCGGACTTGTCGCGTCGGGGCTTTAAATGCGTTTCAACATTCCATAAAACATGGCACTCGTCATGGGTAGAGCACGTTCAGGACCGCCATGCAGTCTGAGTACTCCACTGTCAGAGTCATGGGATTATTTATGCGGTACCTCTTTGCGCGATGGTCGTTTTCTCACTATTTATTGGCCCTCGAAACGCGGGAACGTTCGCGGACCAAATCCAGAATCGATTTGGATTGGGTCGAGCAGCTCCTTAACTCACGGTATCGTTACGAAAAGGGGGGGCGGGGGTGGAAGCGGTTCCAGAATGCCGGACATATATTTCTTCAAGACAAATGGCCCTCCTTTTACCGCCGAAGGAAATTTCAAACGTCGAGGACGCCCTAAACGTTAGATTAAGGAAACGCTGAAAAACGATGCGCGGCACCAGCACTCTGTCAAAATTGCATTCACGTGGCTGAAAAAAAAATTGTTTCAATCGACTAAATGGCCCTTTCTAATCAAAGCCAGGCAACCCTCTGCGTCCAATTTTTTTCTCGCTTGAACGGAGGAGGTTTTAGAAGTGGAGTACTCGAGGATTAATCGTCAGGATATTTTAGAAATTCTAGTATTATTTTTTTAGAGTTACGTAGGACGCTTTGTAACATGATATTTTGTATAATACATTCCAAGCACAATTCCTTTACACAAAATTAACGACTTAGAAGCGATAGTCCCTGTATATCACAGATTTCAATTTCCACGACTCTTCAATCATGGTAGAAGAAGAGTTCAGTCGTCTAATTTCTTAGTTCTCTCTAATGAAACTGTCTTCGAGTGCGAAAGGTTAAATAAACTTATAATTCTAAAGGAGTACGTGTTCCGAAAACAGATTTTATTTCCTTCGCAAACAATCTTCGAAAAGCATTGACTCCTCGTCGGCGTAAACCATCAGCCACAACTTGAAAAGGAAGTTGGCCACGTTAATTAATTTGGCCGTGGAATGAATTCAAACCTAAATGATCGGCATCTCTGTTTACCCTGACGATCCGCCCCGGCGACAAGAATGTTTTAATTACGCGGGGACGCTGACAGCGGCGGAGGCTGACTCCAGGTTAATGTGGTAATTCACATGCACTTTGACTGCATTCGGCAAACATCGGAAACAAACTCGACAAGCTGGCTTCGATGTCACAGACCTCCCTCCGCGCCGCCCCAACCTCATTCGTTTGCTTGTTTATCGTTTTACTAGCTTGAAACGTTCGATACCGGCTACGGATGTGCGCTCCCCGAATTTCGTTTGACCATGGTTATATTACAATTACAGCTACGCCAGCCACGGAGATGCGAACACACGCAAAAAAAAAAAAATAAAACAGATTGTATAAATACATCAACCAGAGGACTCGTATAATAACGAGTTAATTCCTGTCGGGGTTGATTGGTTCAAGGGTTCATCCCCTGATGTTGCTGTGTTAACCCTTTGCGGAATGAGGATGTCTGGGAGGATTTGGTGATAAATATTGAGATAAAGAAAGTATAGATTTAGAGTTTAGGTACACCTGCGCTAGATTACAGACATCAGGAATGTAAATAACGCATAGATTTAATACTTTATCGATTCTGGAAGCTTATTTATAGACTTTTTAATTCTAATATCAGTCTAGATCAATGTATATTATTTTGGAAAATTATCTTTTAAGTTCCAATCATTGCATCTTCCCTGCCTTCTTCTTTTTACCGAACGACACTTAAACATAATTACTTGCTGCTGGTCTTTTTCTCCATTTTATAGTATAATAAATAAACCTCGATTTCATACACCTTCATGATCGAATCTGATGGGCGCAACTGATTACAAGTTGTCTAGATTTATCGTAGTGTTTCATTTTTGTCAGTAAACGACTTCTCTGTTTACTGATCTCATTATCTCTCATTAGTACTCCGTCACGTTTCATCAAGCTCAGATCATTGCGTGTCCGTCCGTAACACTGTTTAGGCCTTTGGCACTATTTCGGCGTCGCGCTGGCAGGCCTCGCCTTCCGAAATCAACCGACGGACTGGACTTCCGCAAACAGACGTTACGTCCCTGGCGGGCAGGTTTGTTTAATGGTTTGATGTTTTCCTAACTCGCGCGCGTTAAATCACCACGGTTTGACGTCGACGGTCACAGACATCGCGATAATGCGATCTACCATCTACGCAACTAGATATAAACGATAAACGAAAATTCTACTAATTCAAAGAGAATACTACGAACTATATTCGTGAGTGGATAATAATTTTTATAAGGACATTCGCCCTAAACGATAATGTCTGTAATGTATGAATTTTTAAAAATTTTGTGTCCTTAATTGTGGACGCCAGGTTTGAAATGGTCAATAAAGCGTTTCCAAAAGGGGACTCTGGAATAAAAATCTGTTAGTGTCATCCTTAATTGTATGTCTAAATAAAAAAATCAGAATATTCCACCCTCCCATCTGATTAAAAACCACAATTCTGAAGCATCCCTCGGAAAATCCTCCATACGTCTCGAGTATTCGGAGTGTCAAATCGTTCGAGTCCCCGTTCGCTTGACTATACTTGCTTGCAATCGTTATTCGAGAAACTGCGGAAATCTCATGCCGACGGTTTGCGTCAACATCGCGTGTCTCCGGCTCCGCAATAAACCCCGCCGAAAAATAAGCGTCGTCGAGCCACCGTCGCAGTTTTCCGTCGACGCGTACACGTTCCCAGAACAATTCACCGCGCTTATAAGAACCTCGAAAATCGCGGGAGTTTCTCGACGTTACCCGGCGAACTGTTTGAGAACACCTCCTCGCCCAGGCACGTCTGCTAAAGAATACAATGGTACACGGTTTGCCGGGGACGTGCGGTTCGAGGCGGAACGCGCGGCGGATAGAAATGTCACTTGAAACCGGGATACCGCGGAGCCGAGTGTGTCAAAGGTATTGTCGTGTAAACAGGTCGCGCGTAAAAAACCGACGGTAGTCGCTGAACAGACTCAATCTTTCCACCTGACTCTATCGGCCCTTCCTCTCAGCCCTCTGTTTTCTTCCCCTTTCAGTCGCCATGTGTCGCGCTCTCTTGCACACCCACACAACAAGCACAATCCCATCATTCATTGTCTCACTGGATGTGCGCGGGTGTGTGCGCGGTCGACCTTCGTTTCCTCCCTTCTTCTTGAGCTCTATATACTGATCTAAAGGCTTTATAGACAACCTGCACTCACCTCGAGGCCGGCAGGGGTTAGATAAACATTCTTCGCACTCTTGCTCTTCCACCCTTATGGGGAACATCGACCAACTTTGGCATCTTGATTTTTGTGAAACAGATGGACCATTGGAAAGCGTTAGATATGTAGTTTTTACATCAACTGATATTATATTTAAGATAGGGTAACTAATTTTAAAGTTGTGGATGAAATAGGCTTGCTGTGCTGTCATCTGTCTGGAAACTATTAAATGTGACGAAAGTAGTGGAATCAAAAAGCATCTATCAACATGACTACATATATTTTTTAGAAAGAAATTAATTTAATAACATATGATTAAGGCGAAGGGTGAAAATAAAACCAAATATTGAATGCAAGAAAGTTTGATTCTCCAGCATCATTGCACAATTAAATTTGTTAAAAACTTGGAAGTAAGGTATTTTACCCTCTCGATATGTAAATGCTAGAATAGAATACCCCTGTAAGAATATTTTTGTTCTCGATTTACAGGAACATATCTTGACTAAATATTTTATATTTGTTCCTAAATAAGCAATGGATTGTATTGCTTCTGAAAGGACGAAAGTTATTTCTCGTAGTACGATTGTTAGCTTTAGTTTCTAAAGTAACAGAGTAAGTAAAGAGACAGAGAGCTCGCCCAATATTGGGTCAATTCTGCTTTGTACACTTTCCCAGGAAAACTTGGGATTTCTTAAACTCCAGGTAAAAGTAGGCTAATCGTTATAAGAAAATTCCTGTTGAACTTTTGCCACGTTCCACTAATTGGTCACTTTGCGTAATTCTTCTGTAGGTATTTAAAACGAATTATCGATTAACATTTTTATCAAAAAATTATAGTTAAATAACGTTTCGAATTTCAGAAATAGTTCGCAAAAGTTTATTTATTTTAAATGTTTCGAAAGTACACTGTAAGTAAGAGGTGTTGGTTTTCAGTGGCCGCCATGACAGTCAAGAAAGATAAAATAAATTATTATGAGATATTCAAAACCGAGTATTATAATATGAAACAGACCAATCGTTTGCATATAAACCTTTCAATAACGAATTAAAAAGCAGACACTTCGTTATTTGTTCAATCGTGCATTTTATTGAAATCGATATTCAATAATATGCTTTTATTTAATATTCAGTTTCCACTGCTTTCTCTGTTTATTGATCGCAAAAAAAGTTCTTTCCACAGTACAAAATACCCTTTGATACAGCGCCACGTTTTATGGAATTGTCAATAACAATTTAATCCCAGACAGAAAAACACCTGGGTACATTTATAGTAATAATAAAACCGAGTACTGGATGCTTATCTGTCACTGGATGAATTAAAATCCGTTCCAAGTTACAAAATAACACAGGTCCCTTCCAAAAGGATCTCAGTGAGTATTAAAATTAAAATAAGTGTCTTGTTTGCTCCAAATAATAAATATAAGGAGGTACTTGAGTCCTGGATTTATATGTAAGATGTTTTAGCTACTTGATCAGATTTTTGAGTTATTAATTATAACAATCATCGCAAGGTTTTTCTTCTAATTTATATCGAGGACTTATGTAAGTACTTTATCCAGACTTGTTTGGTATTTTAAAATAGAAATTTTATTGCCTGTTACTTTTTGGTATAACAAAAAGCAATTCGCAACAGAAGTCCAGTAAGAACTTCTCGATTTCTTATGTTTACTTTAAAATTCCCACCCTACGTTTCTCTTCACTTGATAGTAGGACGTGCCATAAACGTCCAGCGAACAAGCCTTGGCCTCTATCACATTAAAAAACAAAATTTCCTCTCGGAGAACCCTTTATTCAAATCAGCAGGAAGCGAAGTTCAATGGAGACGCGACTTGTCCTTGATCCAAGATCCAACGACGAGAAAACGAAACAGAAAATCGGCGACGACCGAAAGAAATCCCCTAGTCCGTGCGGCTCGTAAAGTTTTAACACATATCAGGTGCAATGCGAGGCCTCGAGTAAAATAATACGATCATGCATTTTCCAGTAAAGTGGCGTCCTTCCTCGCCGGTCCTCCGTGAATTCGCGCGGGCTTTAACGAACAACAAAGGAAGTTCGGAATCGTAAAACTTGCTCGCCCCGTGAGAAAACCAGAAGGAACGAGCTGCTCGGTAAAGCCGCGACGTTCCCCTGTGCCGTTTTAAAAGGGAGTAAATCCCAGGGACAAGTCGATTGCGTCGAAGAGCAGATCGCAATAACGTAAAAGTTGTGTGACGGGGAGGCAGAGCGCACCTGCGTCGAACGGCACGGTATAACTCGTTACCCCGTCCGTAAGAATGTTGTTTTATCCGAGCAATCCTCGAATCAGTTTATTCCGAAGGTGGGCGACGATTCCCGTCATCGTCTTGGATATCAATTTACTCGTAACGTCCGCGAAACGAGTATGGTTGAAATTGACGCTCGAGTCGGACCCGCGCACCCATGTTTGACTTTTACGCGGCGAATAACTTCCGCCGCGACGACCCATTTGGACGACCAACGAAAACAAACGGCGGAGACGTTGGGGTTGGGATGGATTTTGGGTCGGAGGAAAGATGAGCCAAGGTGAGATGTTTCAGAATTGAATTAGGAATTATGGAAACCCGTTTAATTTAATACCAGCAGCAATTATCAATATAAAATTCTCCAAGAGAGGCTTTGAGATTTTAATGTCTAATTCTAACACACCTTCGTTTAAAATAAAAAATATAATTATATTCCAATAAGATTTACGTGTTACTGAAAAAAAACAATCTTAAACTCTCTTTTGGAGAAACCTGGTAAAATTTTCAGTGGTCCAGGTCGAAAGCAGGGTATACATTTTTTAATAAATCGTTAAACGATCGACACGGCGAAACTGTTGGCACGAACGCTAGAAGTATAGCGGCTAGCAAATTCCGCGGCAAACTATTAGCGAATTCGGTTGCAATCGAGGTATCAGTTAAAAATAGTCGGAGAGCGGCGGATTCGTGAAACAAATACCGGAATGCAAATTCAGCTGGCGAGGCGAGGGCTAGTCAGAGAGACTGACAAAGCGATGCAATCACGATCCATGGCGGGTAATTAGTTAGCAGCGCGTACCGACGCTTGATCGCTTTCGATTTTTCTCTGGTGTACCGCGCGTTAATTACCGTCCGCGATCGATAGTCACGCGTGCGAGGGCTCGAGATCACGCTAATGGTGTAGGTTAATTTTTGACGCAATTTGCGGACTCATTCCGCCAGACATGTCCAGCAATAATTCTATTAAATCACTTGGACCGAGGTTCTTACAATTACCAATCAAATTCTGAAGCTTTCACCGTGGCGGAATAGCAATTATCGAATTTTCAAAAGTATGTTCATATATTTGTCTCGCGAATTTTTGACATCTTTTACCATTATGGAATTTAGAAGAATTTTAAAGCATCTTTCGGTAATAATTTTGCATCGAATGCAATCAAAAAATTCAATTTAATAAAAAAAATTGTTTACATTTTTCTGGTGACACTTAAGTTTACCTTTAAAACCTTTAAAACAATTGCCCAACAAAAGAACAACCATCCGTCGCAGGATGACCCAGTAAACATCTCACGGAGGAACAGCTAGACCGGAAGTAGCCACTGTCCACCCACGTTTCATCAAACACGCGGTCGCGGGGGTTTATCCATTACACGCTCGCGTGTCCCACAATAAACAAACAATGAACGTCCCTGGAGCGATTTGTCGGGCGTAAATCGGGCTTTCGGTCGAGCAAAGATCCGAGCCCGGTAATCTTCCCTTATCAGAATGGATCGTATAATGCCTCGTAACGAGGATGCAATGTCATCTGAAATCCCTGCCACGTAGGGCGGCTCTGCGGAGGATCGTTGGATTCGCAGGAATGACGAAACGCATCTCCGTATGTAACGGTGACAGTACACACGTACATACGCGCGTTTCGTGGGGTAGGGGTTGCAAGAAGCGCGCGGAAGGGGTTGAACGGAGACAGGAACCACTGCAACGTCGTGGATCAGAGCGAGATAGACGAGGGAAGAGGGAGCGAGAAAGAGGGAGAGAGGAAGCGTAAACGGACGAGCATGCGAGGCAAAGGCAACCAAGCGGGGAATCGGCGGGAGCTAGAGCTGAATTAGCATGGCTATCTGGGTAATATATTGGACTGTATCGTTGGACACGACCAGCCAGAGCCGCGTGATATACTGACACTCCGGGTTTTATTGGCAGTACGTAGTCTACCCTCTCCCTTTTCAGCTGGCCTCACCTCTGCCGGCCCTTGACGCCAGGCTTATCCACTTTTCCCCGTTAATCCGGCAACCGGAGTCGGCCGCGCTAAAAAATATATTCTCTTTCCATTACCTCCTTTTTTTCGCGCCCCGTGGTACACCCCTCGGCTACCTGTACCGGTTCCTAGCGCAGTCTTTTCGCCGTCAGGCTGGCAAATTAAGGACAACGGATCATCTCTTGTACTTATTCGAGACGAAAAATGTTGATGTGGTTGTGGATAGGTATATTCATATTTGTTGACATGTCATGCATACATTTTGTCATGTATATGAATGCTGACAGTCACGTTCATGTATATTCATGCGTGGTGACAGGTACGTTCATGTATGTTGACACTTATATGTATGTTGACAGGTACATTCGTGTATGTTGACACTTATATGTATGTTTACAGGTATATTCATGTATGTTGACACTTATATGTATGTTGACAGATACATTCATGTATGTTACCAAATATATTCATGTATATTTGTGTATGTCTTGACATGTCGGTTCATATACGTTGCAATGTGCACGTATATTGACAAGTATACACTGTCATTTATATACAAGTACACTGTTTGTTCGAATTTCCATCCTGTCATTTCGCAATGTTCAGAGTTACGCAATTTCGTTTCGATCGACGACAGGCTCCGCGTACCCGCGTCTTTCGTTTCACCCTTTTCGTCCACGGTGTTCGGTTGTGTGTGCCCGGCCGCTGACTTCACTGAAAACATTTAATCCTGCAAACCGGTTTTAAAAGGTCTAACGAACTGTGAAGTCGGGCTAATTGAGACCGTTGCAAAACGCGGCTGTATCTCCTTCCTGGAACCAGTTTACGCCGCTGCGACAGGTGTAACGCGAGGCTGTTTCATTGCTTTACGAGTGCTAATTATCTTAAACGTGAGAGGAGGTAGGGAGGGAGGGAGGCCTGGAGGGAATGCCGGGGCTGGAACAAAAAATGAGTAATTTGCAAATCATTCGTCGCTCGGCCTGTCTTCCGCTGTCCGCCTCGCGCCTGATTATTTCGTCCGCCCTCCTAGTCGCAATTTATTTCTCTTGAGGTCCGCTTTTGTCGAATTTTTGCGTTTTCGAGAAAACTCCGTGTTTCTTCTAATTACATCGGAACGGGACTCATTTAATAACCTCTGGCCCTTTCGCGACGAACGTTACGCGCTCCAATTTCCCTGTTCCCCGTGTATTTAATGCGATTTGTTTATAAAAGCTTGCATGTAGCGCATACGTTTTTAGAGTGTATGAACGTCGAGAATTTTTAATATGGAAACATTCTGAAATTTTAATTAGCTAATGCACTAGAATTAAATGTGAAATGTATAGTTTTTCCTAATCGTCCACGATTCCATATGTCTATCCGACTAGTACGAGCAACAATATATAATACTTGTCAGAACGAGTCCGTCGAATTAACTTATTATACAACCTAATACTTCAGCGCACGAACGGAAAAATCGAGTCGCGAATATTCCCGTGTAATTGTAAAGGGAACATGCGATGTGTGCCGATGTAAAAGGGACATCGCATGGCAGGCAGCACTGAATGCGTCAAAGGCTATATTTTCGATTTCTTTCGAATAATGCGATATTGAATTTCGTGTCACGTTGGATTTAATATTCCTTATTCCCTTTCGATGCGCGTTTCATCGTGCGAAATCTGAACTCGCGACGTCTGATCACATATTCCTTATTTGCCGCTTATACATCGTTGCCGATATCTCCTAATATACTATCTCATAATATTCGTATACTATCCGAAGTCACCTTGTTTTCCACACCTTTATCGCGTGCTTCCGTATAATTTGCTCTGTCTGCTTGGTGCAGGTCTTATAAATGTCGCGTTTCGTTCAAATACATCGTTATTCTATTTGCAAGCGAAGAATAAATTTCTGTGCGATGTAACTGCAAACTTTCTTGAGCCATAAAAATAATGAGATAACAATCATTAAAAAAAAAAATACTAGTACAATCGTGTATTTGTGTCGACAGATACATTCATGTATATTCATACATGTTGACACAAAATAGTGTATTTACGGTCCATTACAGGTATTAACAATCTCAAATACACTATGTACTCACGTAGCAATGATTTATATAAACAAGCGCATTTAAGAGACTAAGTATGCAGATAAATCAATCTGCAGTGATTCCTGGCTACCTAGAGGCTATCCTAGTTCGAGCCATGGTTAGGTGTCCCTCTGTCGCATGAAATTCTTAAATAGATTACGTCTCGCGTTTCCTTTGATTTTCACGATCAAGTCACCCCCCCCCCCCCCCGCCCCATTTCAGCTTCGAGTAGGATATGCCAGGGCCCAACCATCGCGGGTGGGGGGAGGGGTGGGGGGGCCTCTTTAGCTCGCAGCAAGTATTTTCACGGAAAAGTTAAATTCCGCGTGCTGCGTGCTCGAGAACTACGTCGGGCGTACATTATTTCATTAACCGTACTTTTCCTCGTCCACCCCCGCTCTAGCCGCCCTCAAACCTCATCGTTGCCGACGCCATCGTCGTCACCGTGGTTCTCTCAGCCGATCGGCACAGAAATTGAGGGAGTGAGTTAGTCAGAGAGAGAGAGAAAGAGAGAGGAGAGACAAGGCGACAGGGACGAGAGGCAAAGCTTTAGCCGTGGCGCGCTATTCTAACCGGCTTTTATATTAATTAATTTGCTCAAGAGTTTTAACGACTTATTGCACTTCAATTAACTCGTTTTAAATTGCATAATCCGGCGGTGCAGCCATAGCGGTGGGAGGCGGAAATTTCGTTCGGTAATAAACCCCCACGGGTTTAACTGGCAGATCGCTGCGAGATCAGAGTCTCGATCTGAGGACGGTATTCGAGTCGTTGGGTTTTTGAGATTGGTGGAAGCGTCGACCTGTGTACGGCCTGGGGCAAGTTACTTAGGACTATTTTTTGGGGAACATGGATATAGTAAGGGACGATCACGATATTTTTTGAAGTTATGGATAGAAATTAATGATTGGAAATGGAATTATAAATGATAGTATACTATATAAATATATGGAACTCTTGTGTATGCCTCATATCACTTTTAAATTTTAAAAGTTACCCCACAATGTTTTTAATCAAATTTGCAAAATTTCTCAACGATTAATTCAGCTAAAAGATTACGATTACACAGGCTGCACAGAAGAATATGTATCAATTCCATATTTTACGATTCGATATTTTATAAATGGCAAACGCAAGTAAAGCTTCCATCGTCGGAATTGGAAAATGTGGGCTTTCAGCAATTCTATTATTTCTCAGATCAATATCGAATGAATAGTACAACACAGAAAATGTAACGATTAATACTTTGTCCGTATCGACGTATTTAAATCCACTTAATTTTGCAGAATTTTTCATGTATTTTCGTTATACATCCACTTTCATTATTTACAGGAATAATCTTTAATTTAAAAAAAAAACGCAGCCCTTTTTCTCACACGTCGAGGAATCGATTTTAACCATTTTTTTATTTAATGTAAAAATACCAACACCAAGTAACAAGAATATTAGCGAAACGAACCTAACTTCGAAGGATACACACGTGAGTGACGATAAAAAAAAAAGTTGAAGAAACACGAGGACGAGAATTTGCAATTCATGAGGGAGGAAGACGAAACACATTTATTATTTTTATGAGCCCAGTAGCAATCCTTCGGGCAACAACAAAAACACATTCCATTTCAGCTGTTTAATTCAAAATGGCGAGAAAGCACATAAATGTCTCGATTAATCATGCCAGAAAATACTTGCTAACTATTACCAAGAAGTTTGTTGCGGCACTCGACTGAATTTGTGGTAACGGTGAAATCATTTTGAAGAAACCGGGCCAGAGGTTGCGGTTTCTTTTTTTCTCGAAGTCGTAAAATCTCGAACGAGATAACATAGCGGGTACAGTAGCGTCGTTTAAAAAAGGAATCCGCGATAAATTCGCTCGCGGAAGGAGTTGTGAACTATGGTAAAACTTCCACGTACAGTAGTTTTACTGATTAAAACCCTCCTTCTTTGAATGCAATGCGGATATTATTTTCAATTACGCGACGACTCGGTTAAAAACTGTATTTCTATGAATATTACTTACCGTGGATGACTTCGGGGAATATAAATGGCGAGTGTTTAATGTTTGCGCAAGGGACATTAAGAAATCTGAGACCGAAGCTTAACTGAACAACAAATAATATGGAAATATGGTTTAGGGTGAACGTTTTTCTTTGAGCAGAAATTAAAATGAAGAAAGACCAGTTTTGCTCGAAAACTGCACTATTGGACATTTTTTTTTTACTTTTTACGTACTAATTTCAGTCGAAGTTAACCCTAAATTTAAATTACATTAGTATGATAAAGAAAAGTAATTCAAGTCTGAAAGGGTTAACGTAGTAGTTAGAGTTAACGTAACAAAATTTAACTTTAATATATTTTTTAGAGGTCTTCTAAATAAAATTTCTTCGTCTAAATTAAATTGGGATCCAGTGTGCAAGCCACTGTTGAAGAATCTAACGCGAATAAACAGAGAGCATTGAGGAAAGCAACAGGGTAACGTTGAAGGAATCGAACGAGAAATGTAAAAGAAGGCTTGAAGGGGGGGAAACGAGAGTCGAGGAGGTGGAAAAAAAAACAGCCACGTAAAGGACGATTTCGTCGAAGGAGGGGAGATCAGAAGTCAAGAGAGAGATACGACGAGGAATAGTACAATGCAAGGGGAGGAGTGAAGCTGTCCTGAAATGAGGTCGACATAATTGCACCCCTAGTCATAGTGGAACCAAGCGGTAAAGGCGAGGAGGAGATGAAGGAGACAAGGGTGGTAAGAGAGATGGTAATGGAGGGGGTAGGCTGAGGGGGTTGGTCGCCATCTATTGTCTCTCGTAGACTCGACTCGGCCCTGATTAAATACTTGACACATCCCCGCCTGATCCAGGCCGGCATAACTTTGTTCGAATTGTAATTACGGGCCGGATCGGACTCCAGTTACGAACGAGTTCCAGGCGCTCCGAAAACCCCCGGAAACTTTGCCCGTACCCCATTCTGAATGTCGCGGTCTCCGCTCCCAGGATTCCACGGTTCGATTTTTCATTTAACCGCGTGGCGATCTCCGGCTCAAGTCGGACATCTGTGTACCCCGCCATTATTCCAGGAGGACGCTGCTTTTAGGCACCAACCGTGGCCATTTTCGAGTTTGGAGAAACAACCAGAACGTGGAACTCAGGGAACCCTCTGGAGGGTGAATTTTTATTTGTTTGGTAAAAGAAGAAAGTATTTTTTGTTTTCTTTTCTTAGTTAGACTCAAACAGAACTATCTCTTAATAAAATTATCAGGGATGCACGGGTTATAGAGTTCATATAAAATAATTGTTATACTCTTTCTGAATGGTATTATTAGTTGGACAAGCATTGAAATTATTCTTTATTTTCTAGACCCTAAACAGAAATTCCTAAAATATATTTAATCCTTAGTTCTTCGCATCAAGCCCCTTAAAAATATCCAGTCTCCCAATAAAATAAAAAAAAAAAACTAGAAAATTACCTACGAGTATCGAATACTCGTTAGCAATGTCCCAAGGGGACACAATGTTTTCAGGTCTCGCCTCGCGTTTCACTGGAAATATGTAAATTGAAAGTACGAGGGCGTTCTTTTTTTTTGTCCCTCCCGGTGCCGAGAGTAATGCCACTTTTAACATATTTACCGAAACCGAGTTAAGTCTTTGACGTCTCGAAAAGTGCGAAAAAAACATTTAAACACGTGACACGTCCGCCGGGGCGAACAGAAGCGCCGACGCGATACCATCGCGAAAGAGCGACGGGGCACCGAGCGTACGCGTACCACAGGACGCATATACAAATTGGCCGCGTCTGAAACGAACGATAAAGTTATTCGTAAGTTCAAAGGGTCTCCTCTTTTCGAGAAAAATCGCTGCTGGCCGTGGATCGCGTGTGACTGGGGAATATGTAGGGATCGCGCGTGATTCGAGGAACAGACGTCACGGACACGCGTATATACATCAAGATCGCGAATACCTGGGAGTAGCATGCCTCCCCTAATCAGATAAAGGGAATTGCGAATGAAATACCGCGTGGATATTTTTACCTTTGTGCGCCCGACAAAACGCCGTCCGCGTACATTCGTATGCCGCGTATCGTTGTAATTTGTAAAGTAAGCGTTCCGATTGCGATCAACGAAGAGTGAATTTAATGCTCTATAACTTGCCAACCGGACGTGTCATTGTACAGCTCTTGCCGGAGTGGCGTGCATTACGATAGACGTCAATTCCTCTGATTAATACCGCAGTGCTGCCTTCACGTGTCGCTGAAGTGCTCGTATCTTCTATAGCGGATTATAGTTCTTTCTTGATGATGTAATGTCTGAATCAGGGAAGATGTCTATTTGAATTTCACCTTATAAATGATTCAGGTCTACACTCGTATTTTTTACATTAAATTGTAATTCTTTTTTGGTAGCCTGTTCAACTCTGTAATTTTCATGATTTCCAGAAATATTCGTATCTTCTATATTACATGTCGTTGTAGGCCAAAGGGTTAAAATTATTTGGTGTTGGACGTACTCGTATTCGTTCAAATAATTCCACCAAGTACGGAGATAAATGTAATTGCTCGCTGAAACGCGCACGACCTCGCCGAGCCGTTTTTCGGGGCTGACAAATCCGAGAAAGAAGCAGATGACGTTAATACGAGATACGCATTGTAAATTACAAGTCCTCGTTGGCGCAAAACCAGTATCAAATTTATGGACGTCGCGAGCTGGAAAACCTAAATCCCCCGTGATTGTCTGTCAATTATTTATGATTGGCAGCAATTTGTTCAATGTAGTGTAAGCCCCATCGGGATGAGGGTTTACCAGCTGTCATCCAATGTTTCGGACTGTATTACCCGCGAGTCCTCGCTCCATTGTTAATGTAAAAGTCACCCCGCGCAAAAAATACCCGGTGGCTCCGATACTCCCGTACGTCGCGACAATCGCGGGCTCGATTTCTCGAAAAACATCGATTCCAGCGGCCGAGACGCGCCTCGATTTCGATAAGATCCCGTCGCACGGGTGTTCAGCGAATTATCCAACGTCTGGGGGAAAGAAATGTCGTTCGTTTTACGCAGGACTTCGTTATCGGAGAGAATTCCTGTGTAATAGGTCTTGTAGTGTCTAACGGGTCGACATGCTGTTATCGACCCCCGTAATGTTGCGCCGCAAAAAGGGAGCCACTTGTCACGGACAAGCAAAACGAGAGCCAGCGTCGGGAGAATGCCGTGCAAATATTCTTTGGGCCATTTCGAGGAGACTCTGAATTCTTTCGACTTCATTCCAGCCCTTACGATAACCCGTGGAAGGGTCCTTGCGTGACACGACCACATCGATCCACGACGACCTGGCGTAACCTCCAACCTGGCCAGTTTCTTACATTTTTATTATTAATTAACTTAACGTCGGACGCACAGAGACTGGAGCGTGTGGAATCAACAGATTTAGGACAGTATAATGATACTGGTTGTGAGTCAATAAACTGAACTTTTGAATTTGGTGTTGTTCTTTTAATGAAAATATGGAAAGGAAGAAACTTGGAGGATAAAATTTTCTTGAATTTCTCTTTACATAATGACCCTATACATTGAATTAAGAAGAATGTCATTCAGTACATTCTTTAAGTATTTCTCGAAATTTCTCAACTGACTAGGATTTCAATAGTTTCAGAACTGTTCTTGAAAGTTTTCGTGTTTATCGAAAGCTACTGCGGGAGATACGAAAGAACTTTTCTGATAATCGTATTTAATTTGCATATTTTGATAACATTACAGATGCCAGCAGGGTGGCTTCCAACAAATCGAATTCGATAGGTACAAACAAGTCTTCCAGTACTTTCTAATCTATTATTGAATTATGCATCTGAAAGACTTTGGAAACAGAGTTAAAGATCCTGCAATAAAACGTAACTTATGAGACAGATGCGATTGGAGAGATATTTAGAAAATGTATCGGAAGTTATTAAAACTTTTTCAGTCGAATGATCTTTCATCGGTTAGTTCGGAAGAACACCGTTTAAGAGATAAGTTAATAATTGAAGAAAATTGCCTTCGGTAATGTACGAAGCTATTTACCCTTTAATTTCCGGTTTCCCTCCCGGTCTAACTTTATGTCAGCAGTTATTGGTATTTACTTTTTCGTTCTGCTAGCTCATAAACGTAAGTTTTCACGAAAATAACATTGCGTGCACAGCGCTGATAGATATTTCTTCACACGTGCAGAACGTGTAGAAAAAGTTTCCACAACCTCGCTGGATTTCCACTGGATGTAGAAAGACATGATTAATAGCACTCGACGTGGTTACATTCGGTCATTTAGATCGAAATAAAAGAATGAATCACTCTGGTTAATCAACTCGACCTGAAAAGGATAATTACATACATTTTGATTTTGAATATTAAACGCTTTTGTACAAAAGATAACTTGCAGATTGGTCTGCATAAAGCTACTGTATTCGTTTGTTTAAATGTCTCGTTTAATATTCTTTCCCGCGATACAGGAGTCGGAATAATTAAAAAAGGAATTTTTCGAAATTAATCATTATATTACATTTTGTTATGTGAATATCCAAATTTTTGCGGAAAGTGAAAATCATTTATTCTTGTCCACTGCTCTGTTTATTCATTCGAACTGGTTATGGGTGAACTTTTTAATGGACGCTATTAACTGGGGAGATTTCGATCAATTAACAAGTCGTCCCATCTGTTTTCCTACGTCTTCCATACACGACAGTCCCCTATGAATAGAGTGTCTAGTTTCCTCCTTGATTAGAACAAAAAAAAAACACATTCATAGGTGCCTGATTTCCTAATAATTTATTTCAACTATAAACTTTTTGTTTAATTTATAAACACTAACTTATTTTGTATCTGTTCCACTCGTAACCTGTAGATATCACGTATTTGTTCATTTATCGGTAATAGGTAGAGTTTGACAGTGCAATGTTTTATGTCGCAAGTATGTCACAATCAAAATTAATTCTATCTAGTACAGTTAATTTTAATTATAAATTAATGTCTGTTGATCGAACTGAATTGTTGGTCCGTCCAGAGACTCGGTTAATTTATTTAGTTTATGTGTACGCGTTTCATACCATTTACATGAAGCTGACCAGACACTGAATTAACAGTCACAGCAAATGTTTACAGCGTGTTCCCTATGGATGAATTGTATACAAACAAAAGAAGTGACCATTGCCATATGGTAAATATATTAATAGAAACATATATAAATGTATTATATAAATTATACGAATAGGATACAGTTTGCATCATTTGTGTTTTAGTAAAAAAATAAAATCCTGAAAACTAAGAAACCAATTTTTTAATATTATAAATATTATATTGTTTATAAAAAATGTTGAGAACATTGAGGTCGAAGACATTTCACCATAAATTACTTCGTTAGATTAACCAGGTATCGTCAATCGTTTCGATAACGCAGGCATTGCAATTGAAATATGAATTTAAGTAGAAAAGTCCAGTAATGGTCAGACATGCGAGGCTGGCCGTCCCCAGTATTACTCGACAAATATTCAAAATTAATTATTTCCAAAACGAAGCCTCGTACAAGAAAATTTTATTCTACCTTTTCTATTCGTCTTTTCGCGTAAATTTAGCAGCTGTTGTGACATTTCGCTAGACACTCTGCGCATTCCTCATTTTCTACGGCGAAGGAAGTCATTATCTGTTCCGTCTCAAGTGAACCACTTTGGACCAATGGAAGCTCTTGGGAACTCTTTTTCTAGTACTGAGTCTATATTGCAGATGCACATGAGCTAGTTTGCTTTTGTTTGCAGTGTCATCCACGGCAATCGCGTGCTTGGTAGCAGAAAATATGTTATTATCCCTTCCCGTTTAACTCTCGCTTTCACATCCACATTCGTCGTCTTGGTAATTTATCAGTCTTGCTATTAGACTTTTTGTTCTTTTACATCCATTCACACTTTTATAATTGCATTCTACTATATATATATACGAACACCAGTGTTAATAAACGCTTGAGAATCATTGTGTTCGTGACTCAAGGAAGTTCAAACATAAAATAATGATGAAGATTACGAAAATATTTCTCAATTGAACTAAGATGCATGATTATTCTTTGATTGTTTAATTTCAATTAAATACGTACTTTAACAATATGTTCTTTGAACCAACATTGGTGTACACCAGTTACTTAGAAAGTACTGTTCTGTTTGATAAAATACAAAAAATTAAGTTTGAAATGGCAATAATCATTCTACAGATGCTATGAGATAGAGTAACCGAGCACAGCCCGCATTTCCAACGATTCGAGTGTAACATCTAACGCGACTCGCGATCGTTATTTCATTCCTCGTCGCGTAGGGAATTAATGAAAATCTCGCGATTTTATTCTCTCCCGAAACTTGGCCCGTGTTTACAAATTCGCATCAAAGATCGTCTCCGCGTTACAATACCAGCAACACTTGTTGCTCTTTCTCTGAACTCCTTACGGGAGATTGATGTTTCCATTTCACATTCAACGCGGTGCTATTTTTATTCATGAGTCGCGCTCAAATTTCGCCCGCCGCCAATCCGCCCCTCGTCCTGGATCGTGTTTTTCTTTTATTAAACGAAGCTGTTCCGATTTCGTAACAACATTCAAACCGAAGGCTGCTATTTTCTGGCGTTCTTTATTTTTTTTTTAATAATTCTATGTTTGCACACGCTTAGGAATGCATTTGGTTGGAGCGATTTTAACGTCAACACCTGTTCTTTTGTTTGTAGGGGTTACTTTTCTTTTCTTTTTGGAGGCTATCACTTTTGAGGGAGCTTTACGTTTAAATGTACTGGGACTCACCAGCCACGTTGACCAAAAATTCCGCGTGTCGGGACGGCTCGACTTCTCTTTGCCAATCCTCTCAACCTCCAGGCTCCCCGATCACCCTCCTCACGATTTCAGCGTCACGTCACGTCGTAACCAGTCCCCCAGAGTCTTCTTACCACAGATCGCACTGCACGTCACTGTCTCTCTTCCCCCGTGTCCTCGATCCTCGCAGCATTCGACGAGGACGTCGTCGGAAGTTCCACGAATACAGAACCAAGAAACAACGTGTCCACCTTTCACGGAACTCTTCGTTCGCACGATCACGAAACGGGATCGAGAACAGTTCGCAACGATCGGGACTCGCGTGGGGTAGCGGGAGTCACGTGTTCACGCGTTCACCTGAATGGAGACGCCTAGACGACGGATCACCGCGTCCAGCGAGTCACGAAAGGATCGAGGAATCGTGGAAAGGTCGAGCGAAGAGAGTTCGAAAGTTCCTGGTCTCCTTTGACGGAACGTTTTCGCGGTTATGGTAGCGCGGCGCGGCGCTTGGTGCACACCACGAGTCTCGTCACGTGGCGACGCTCATTGATCGCGGCCGACCTTGGTTGTCTCGGTGCACGCTCTTCCGAGAAGGTTAGCGCGAGCATGGATCGTCGTTCGGGTCGTCGACGATCTAGAAAGCGTTCTACTGTTAGGGACTGTTAGCGTGGTTCCGCGCTAATTGTGGCTGCACGCCTACGCCGCTCGCTGGTCCGAGGACCAAACTGCCTGGGGACAACGCGAATTCCTTCTCCGGGTGTTTATCGTCGACCATGGACTTCGGGGACGCAGCTGGTGCGAGGAACCGTTATCATTTCACGCGTCAGCTCGAGCGACGCGGCTCGGTACGTAAACGCGTTTCAATTTTGTTCTTCTCGTGTTTTGTATACTTGGACGATGAGCTTTCTCCAAGAGACCACGAGGAATACGTCCGTTCGCGAACTGTTCGCCAAACGCACTGACGATCCCGGCGGCTGGTTCGCCGGTGACGTTGTGCCTCCGCGGGTTCGATTCCCGGATGGGCATGCGCCACGTTTCACGGTTTGGAGGGAGGCTGCCGCAGCCGCTGTTCCTGCTACTCGCGGAGGTGCATCCGACGAACGGAGGGTGGTTTCCAAGGGGTTTCGGAGGGCCTCCTTTTTCTCGTCTTTTCCCGATTTTTCCACGGTTCTGTCTACTTTTCCCAGAGCCTCCTCTCGTTAGGCTCTTCCTTCGAACGAAGGGGAGCACAAGGGCAAAACCCGATTTTTATCCGGTACCGTGTATCGCAGGGATGAAGCTAGAGCGGAGAGGTTTTGTTAAGAAAAAAGTTTTTAATGTTGCATCTATTGTGACCCTATTTACAGGTTCTTTAATTCCAGTATCTACAAGGACCTATTAACTCTGTTATTGAACGTCCTATTGCAATACTTAATTTGGGAAATAGGCAAGAGTTTGAATATAACCTAGTAACAGTATGTAGAAATTAATGTCTTCTCTTGTAACAATTTTTATCCAGATTCTGGCGTGAGCTTTAATAATAAATGAGATAAAAATAAATAAACTTCGTTGATCGTTCTTTACATGGTACAAAATATTTATAAATTGAGAGAAACATAATTACAGTTTGGAATAATTTAATTCTGGACTGCGTGGCTATGGATCCAGAGATGATCCAAGCCCCTCGTCCGAGAGTTAACGATGCAAAGTAAAGTTACTTCGGGAACCGAGAACGCGTCTTCGAGTGTGTCCCTCTCTGGAAGAAATTAGGGGGATGGATCCGAGGGAATTCCTTCGACAGAAATCTTTGCGGAAGTTTGACGATTTATTTTGCTGTTTCTGCAGGACGCGAATTTGTTAGCCGAGTAACGGTCTCTGAAGCGAAATTGAGGGTAATTACGTCTTGAGCACTTGTTGCTCTTGCTCTTGTTACATGTCTGCTCGTATTCTCGGTGGATGCATTACATGTTTAAGTGCGCGCGAACTCTTGGAGGAATTGGAACCTCGACGAAGAATTAATTTTGTTTCGGAGCGTTGCCCCTCGTCGATCCTTCTGTTTGTAACGGGTGTACTTAACCCATTAAGGACCAAGAAATGACCACATGGTATTCTTGGACACCTTCTTGAAATTCAAAAGAATGGGAAAAGAAATATTAAACACCCTTGTGAATTTTATTTGTATTGTTACTATGTACTAGGGTATATATTCCAATAGAATTGTAAAGAACATACATTCGGTTTTCTGAATAATTCAAGTGGTATGCCATTTTAATTCTTGCATACATTAGTTTGAGAAGATTTACATACACAGCGATACATAAAATCGAAGATGAATGGCAAAAAAAGGTCACTATTGCGATCCTATAAGACTTTCAGGATATTTAAATCGGTGAAGCTTATCTGTACATATTTTTGTGTAAAAATTTATGTGTTTCAGATTCCACGAAGGATCCCAATTTTATTCTGCGGACCAGTCTTCTCTCTATCCGGTACTTTTCCCCCCGCCCCAATAAAAGGAATAACCGGTAGGTAATCAAAATCAAGGCATTCGTCTAGACCAGACTTCATTCAGCGTACGATTCAACCTAGTATAGATATCGAATTTGATTTCACCATTCAAAGGAAGGATATACCTCTTCGACATGAAATATTTCGCGAAACAATAACTCATTTTGCTGGAGAAACTATTTCAACATCCCCGTTTAGTCCGTTTCTCATTGAAGCGTTTACTCTTATCACGGAGGGTTGAATGAATTGGGAGGTTGCTTTGAAAAATCGATTTAAGTTGTTCAAAGCAGTAATTTTGCCAAATCCAGAGATTTCTTTCGGAAATTTCGACATAATACTCTTAAATCGTGCCTCTTTCTAGAAATTTGTTTGCATTGTACTAGTACCAACAAAAATACCTGTACCTAATTTTCAAAATTTTGTTTTTGAGTTTCCGCCAAGTTCTGGAGCAGCGGCCCGCGGTGGTGCGCACATCGCCCTCCCCAATTGGCCGATCGAGCATGAATCCGAGCTCGACGCTCGGATAACCCCGAGATTGAGACAATATGCGTCGGCTGGCGGCGCAGTTGCCGAAACGAATGCACGTAGAGGGAAACGCGGCCCCGTTGGCACGGCCAACAGAACGAGAAACCCAGTTAACTCGGCAGGTTGATTACGCGCGGCAGGTGTCACGCGCCGAAGTTACCAAGTTTCGTCTAACCGCACGAAATACCTTACGAATTACGAGCGAGAGTTTCCGTCGTGTGCTCGGAGCGCGCTTGTCCGTGCCGCAGTTAATTGCACTCGCGGCCGGGCCGAGCACTTTCCATTCGCAGGGGAATGGAAAAGGCGAAGATGGCCGGGGATAAAGGGCGAGGCGCTGGAGGGCGCCCAGGCAGGGGGCAGGAAAGGGTTCAGCCGCGGAAACGAGGGCCCAGAAGATGTCCACCGCAACAGCATTTCATACGCACCGCAAAGTGCACCCCGACTTTACCGCTTTTCTAATTTCCTTCAGCGCGACTTTTGATTGTAGTTGATGCGCGAGAGACTAACAGAGGCCACAGGACATAAGCGATCCCGGGGCCAACGGGTTCAAGGCCTAAAATTGTTTAATATTCTTGGCGTAAGAAGAAACGAGAATACTTGGCAAGGATACGCTTTAACAAAGAAATTGTTCTTTGTATACTTTAATATGCTTTACATTCCCACAAGATTTCATTTAAATTACAATTTTCAGGTTTGAAAACTTCTCTCGTTTCATGTTTTTTTTTTTCAAAAATAGTTCACTTTAAGCATTTAAAATTATCCTTTATCTAATTTTGTCGAAACTAATGCGAGCACTTTATCATAAAAAAATTGTGTTTACACCGTTGATTCAATTGGAAGAATCCTATAACTGGCTTTCACGTTTCCAAATACACGAGCGACAATACGTAACTTGATTTAGTTCTGCGTTTCACGTACGCACGGATTTCGCGTTGACGGTAATTTCAGGGAATCCATTCCTCCGCGAACGCGGAGTTACCGCTGTGTTATCAAAGAAAATTCTAGGTTAAAACGTTGAAGTGCGAGTTTTGATGCTGAATATTTCCCGGATTTTGTAACCGACTCGCGACACGTATCGTGTTAAAGAAACATGTTCTCCTCTTTGACGATGCTCGCTGTTACGCTCCTGCGAATTAGCTCTTGTACGAGTTCCAGTTACATCTTGTATAATTGCGACCGACTAACCGCCCCAGCAACCAGCGCGTATGTTTGCCGTGCATGATTATTCATGCTGAGAACAAATTGTCAATGCCGGGTACGTGAAATTATCCTACCGCGTACTCGTCCTGGTTCGTTTCTTTCCTCAGTGCCGTGAAATCGCGTAAGAAACTATGTCAACGGATTACGGTATACTGGAAGCTGGAATTTTTCAAACCGCTGAAACGTCCTCGTTCGGGTAAAATTAAGGTAAATGAAACAATGCGAGTTTGGCGTTACTAGGCGTTGGGGTGAAATTTTATTCGAATAACTGATGGTTAATTTGATGTAATTTAGATGTTCTTCTATCAACATAAAGAGTACGAGTACTTATGAGACTGACTGTACATATTATACTGTTGTAGAGATTTGACACCACACTACTTTCCAAAAATGAAGATGATGGATTTTCCTATAGTTTTATTTAATATTTCATTAGAAATAAAATTCATTTAATGAATATAATTTTTCCAAACTCCTGTGACACAAGTACTAAACTTCCAGATAATTCGCAATCACCAAGCGTTGCGATAACGAGGTCGAGCCTCGCTTTTTTCTCGCGATTTCGCGAGAGCCGCCGAGCTTTTGTGATGTAACACGGTTTCGACTCAGCGGAATCGCCGATCGAAAGAATTAATTCATTCTTCGAACTCCTCGAATTGCGCCTTCCCCTCCGTCCCGCGATGAACAGCCCCACACGAGTGATCTTCCGGAACGAATTTGGCGAGCACAAGGTTTGATTTCATCGAACGGTCTATGGCACGGATGCCTTTTCATCGGATGCGCGTTCCCACGTAGCGAGCAATTGATTTAAAAGTAGGATAGGTCATCGATTCCTCGTGGTCTTTCAATCGGGACGGATAAACGAATCCATGCTTGAAAAGGAGGTCCGACGAATTTCCCGTGGCTCGGTACCTCCGTGTGTATTAGCGAAGCGTAACGACGCGGATTACGTTTTGCGATTGAAAACGGACATTCCAAGGTACACTTTTCATGTTGCTGCCAAGCCAGTGGGAAACGTTATTTGATATTTTCTTCTTCGATAAAGTAATTGGTCCAATTAAATTGTGTCTCCGTTGTACAAATGAGAGTTTCAATAAATTTTACACTGTACTATACTCTATGCAAAGCGTCGAAAACAACACGTTCTTGGACGCATATTTCCCCATAGATTTTTAACAAGCAAAAATAGAGGACTGTTTAGAGGTTTTACCCAATTATTCAAAAATGTCTGCATTCTGCAAGTAAGAGATTAAATACGTCATCGAATCAGCATCGCGTAAACAAAATTCTCACCGGTGGAGAGCGAGCGCCGGAGACCCGATTGAATTACACGGAGCAGGGATCAAAGCACTTCTGCTAAAGGATGCGGGCTGAAGATCGCGCGAAAGACGCGAGATCCGGGGGGAGGGGGAGGGGAAGGAGAAAGAGGAAGCTAACGATAAGGTTTAATCCCGAACACCGTGGCGGATGCGGCGAAAGACGACGGAACGAGATAGAGGGAGACGGAGCGAGGTTGCTCCCATCCATCTTTATTCCAGTGCCTCGGTATTAATTTCACGATTATTAATTGCGGGGACATTATTAACTCGAGCCTCGACAGGCTTTCATAGAAAGGGTAAGGTGAGATATAACCGACCAAGGGGGATGGGACGGGTTTAAAATGCGACAGGAATGCGCGGGAACGCTCCACGAGACGTGGAGGAGACCGCGTCGGATACGATGAAGGTCACGAATACTGCGTTAATGAAAGGGAAGTTAATCACTCCGACCAGACGATAAAGATGATGGCGTGATAATGGGAGGCATGCTTTCCGCTTGAGCGTTTAAAGGGCTTTAAACCGACGGAGTTACCTGGAATTTTTTAATTCTCAATGGAGAGAGTGTAACGAAATTTTTATAAAAGTTATGTCCACTCGAGACTTTTACTATTATTATTCAAACAAATGTTCGTTTTAAGAATAAATACATTTATTTTAGGTTGGGTGTCTTTATCATAATATTACATTTTTGAGAGAAAATAATTTATTATTTGAGAAACTTGAAATTCTGAGACGTATTTTAATTAAAAGACTATAAAAACACTTCCTAAACCCAATGCAATGGTTGTGCTCTTACATTTCCCTTGTTCGAAGAACAAGAAGATGATCAATCGCTAAAAGATGTATGGGTTCAAAGATTGGATTATTAAGAAAATTTTCTGAATTTAAGTCGTGCGTAATTCGACGGAAAGGGTGTTTGTCCCGATAAAATTTCTCATAAATATAACAAAGCGGGGAAGGACGCGGTATCGTCGACAACGTAACCCCTCGGAGACTTTCCTAGCATTGAACCAAAGAAATAACTTACGCTGCTCCCCGTTCTCGGCATCGGAAGAAAAATGCGTTTGCACCAGGCCCGCGATTGGGGGGTACAAAATGGATGATGGAGATATAATTCTAAGAATGCCGACGGAATCTTAAATCACTCCTTTTATGGTAAATTGAACGAGGCTCGTCTGTACAAGCTCCGAAATCTCATGGAAAGTAATTTTCTTTTATAGAAACGCCTCTTGTTTGCAAAACGAATCCGACTTGATGGGCAAAGGCAACTTTTGGTTCATCGCTCTATCCACAACGTGTCTGGCTATAGCTCGTTATTTCTACTTGATGATTTAAAAAAATATCGAAATTGCCAAGGATAAAAAACGAAGGTGAACCATGAAAAATCAATTTAATTTTGTAATGCATTCAAATACTTAATAAAGGCACTTAGAATATCGAATATAATGAAATTGTTGATCTCAGGCAAAAAGGAATATAACTCTACAGAATTATAAAATAATTTTTTTGATAAAAAATTTAACCGACTTCAAAAAAGGTACAGTGAAAAGTATGAAATAATTTCTAGTTAATTTATATGAATACGCTCTACCTCTAGATATATTTGTTTAAAAGTATGGGAAAATGCAATGAAAAGCATGAAATAATTTCTAGTTAATGTATATGAATCTGCATTATCGACCGAGCACTCCATATTATCGACAGAGTGATCTTGATTACCGACAGAGCGATCTGCATTACCGACGGAGTAACCTGCATTATCGACCGAGCGATCCACATTACCGGCAGAGCGATCTGCATTATCGGCCGAGCACTCTACATTATCGACAGTGCAATCTGCATTATCGACCGAGCACTTCACATTACCGACAACGCAATCTGCATTATCTACTTTTACCGACACAATTTTTCTGAAACAATCCGTCAGATGCTTTGGTTGGCCTGAGTTAGGTCTGATAGGTTATCGGCCGACAATGCAGATTGCTCTGTCGGTAATTCAAATTATTCGGTCGATAATGC
>NC_071976.1:10836132-10905472 GCF_026283585.1 Hylaeus volcanicus
GCAAAATAGAGTAATCGGTCGATAATGCAGATTGCTCTGTCGGTAATGTAGAGTGATCGGTCGGTAATACAGACTGCTCTGTCAGTAATGCAGAGTGCTCGGCCGATAATGAAGATTGCTCTGTCGGTAATATAGAGTGCTCGGTCGATAATGCAGGTTACTCTGTCGGTAATGTAGAGTGCTCGGTCGATTATCACGATCACTCTGTCGATAATATGGAGTGCTCGGTCGATAATGCAGATTCATATACATTAACTAGAAATTATTTCATGCTTTTCATTGCATTTTCCCATACTTTTAAACAAATATATCTAGAGGTAGAGCGTATTCATATAAATTAACTAGAAATTATTTCATTCTTTTCACTGTACCTTTTTTGAAGTCGGTTAAATTTTTTTCCAAAAAATTATTTTATTTCACTCTTTTTAGTGGCAATCTATAACCATTAGGTTTCATGCAGTAACAACAATTATGAGCAATAGACAGGATGACCCAAAAAGAGGGCGGAGGGGTTGAAACAATTTTTCCTTAGCGAAAATGTTGCTCGAGGCTTCGTTAAGGAGATATTCCAGAAACAGAAACTAGTTTCTAACGGCAGCGGTAGCATAGACCCCGCAGGCGCTCCTCCGGCATACTCGCGCTCTGATTGGTCGGGGGTTTCTGTCAATATCTCCTTAACGAAACCTCGAACAACATTTTCGTTAAGAAAAAATTGTTTTAAATCACCCCCCCCCCCCCTTTCCGAAACACCCTATTCAAGGACATCCAACATTTTTTGGACACCCTGTATAATTGCAAATGGGATTATCAGGAATACATGTGCAAATACATGTGAAAGGATTGATTACGTTTGGTAAATTCCTTGTCGAGCTACACCAGAGCATAACAATTTTGCACCAACAATGATTTTAAACAATGAAAGTGTCCATAAATTTTTGCAAATGGGAACATTACGAATTCATCTATTATGAAATGCGGAAGGTTCCATCGCGCTCGGTAATTTCAAGCCATCTCGGCGTAATCGGTGGACAGACATTAAAAAAAAAAAAAAAAGAAATGTACATGTCGAATCGAGTAACCTCCTCCTTCTCGAAGTCGGTTAAAAATAGAATTCGATACCATAAATCAATGATTTCAGAAAAAGTAACGTAACCAAAGCCCCGTTTGAATAAATGACGTTCGCTACCGGAAGAACGATTGTTCCATTACAGCCTGACGGAAACTTCTGTTCGAATTTTCCCTTTTTTCGTAATTCAACAATCACGACGCCGAAATCTCGCTGGGCGCTCTCTATTTCCGTTTCTCTTCCAGCTGCACCCCCAGCGGAGCTTACCCTCTCTCACGGTTCCGCGAGAGAATCTAATGAATTTAAGCCGTCAATAATACGTGACGCCGGAAGGGCGGCAGAAACCCTCCCCGGTGGGAACTCGAAAAGCTGGTGCGAGAGCAATGTCGTCCTGGTTTGGCTGGTTCGATACAGATCCAGCTCGGCGTGTACGTGGCGTCCACGCACACACCGACGCAAGGGGGACGCTTGTACACAGGCGACGGGGAACAACCACTCGGGCGCAGTCACTGTGAAATTAACGAATTTTTCACGATAGGCACATTAACTGCTGCTGGTTGGGTCAGCAGAAGCGTCGAACCGTTTATGACAATGATGCAATCGATACCGCGGAATGACAGAAACGCAATTGATTGCGTTCATAAAAAAAAAAAGAGTTACACGTGTACACGACATTGACGCTTCGGTGCGGAAATATCACGCCAAGGATGGTGGTAATTCTTTGTAGGCATTTGGTTGTCTGATGTTGAGAAATGCGATTAAATATAAACAGTTACGACTATACCAAGTGCTTTGACACTTTAATTTCAGATTTTTCAAAAGATTCAAAAGATTTGTACAGTGAATGGCTCAAATATTTCTCGACGAAGGATGACCACTCCTGACCAACACTGACCACAGACGACCAAGTAAGTACTAGAAAAATCAGCTCGTTCGTTCATTTCATTCAATTATTTCCCTACCATTAAATATTTCTCGACGCGTTCGCATCGAATTCATCCTGAAACTCGGTAAACCAGTATACATAGAATTCGCTATTTATGCAGCCCTCTTGCTGGAACCGATTGCCCCCCATTCGATAGGAAAAGCCGATGGGGGCGAGTTTAGAGGGCGATCCAATTAACCGAATACTTCGGAAACGCGTAATCGTCGTTCGGTTGGGAATTAACTCTCTGGTAGGACAGAGCTACGTTCGAAAGTCGAGGATCTCGAAAAGTCGAGTATCGCGGGAGGGGGTGGGTGGTCGAGGGGGTGGCGCCCGTAGAATTTCCGCCTTCCTGCACCTACGACCGTTGGGCAGGGCTAATAGGATTCGCGAAATTAATTACCTGCATTTGCATAAGCCCCCGTAAACGTTTTTCTTTTCTTCCCTCCCTCTCCTCTGCCCGGCGACGAGCAGAAGAGAGGCGGACGAATAATTTTCAGGGAGAAATTCGTGATTACGTTAACGATATCCCGCTCTCTCTTCCACCGACTATCCATCCCTCTGTCTTCGTTCTCTTCGAGGTGCGCGGTCTCCTTTCAGCTCGCACGGGTCTACCACCCCCCCCTTTATTTTTTTTTTCTTTCATTCCGACTGCAACGAGCCACTGCGTTACGCCGTTGCGTTTACATCGTCAAGGACGACATTGTCCTCGCCGTCGTGTCGCGTCGTCGGCTATGGGCATAGCGCGGCTAACGAGATTTGTCGTCCAGGATAATTAGATTATCCGCACTCTGGACGAGCGGGGGAATTCACGTAGACGCGGAGACGGGGAAAACGAAGCATCCATACCGCAAGAACCGACGACAGTGTAACAAGCGAGCGTGTGTTTGATAATTTCGGGGAAAAATTCCGTGCCCCCTGCGCCGTACACCGAGCTTGTACACCTTCGACTTTTGCCTTAACGAGTATCTAGTCGGGAAACACTTGGCTCGTGCTGATTACGCGTGTCGTAAACGTAGACTTGTTCTGGAGGAATTCGTGGGGTGAAAACGAACGTTAAACAATCTAACACACGGCAGGGTTAATCCTTTGTAACTTAGAGGACAGGTGAACTTTACGAGACCACTTGAGGCTATTGTCATTAATCATAAAAATTGCTTCAAGAAAGGTCAAAAATTAGGTCATCCTATAAGTTTGCGGTGCAGACTGTGCCAATATTTAATAAATAAAAACTACAGAAATTTTATAGTGACGATATAATGACTATGTCAGATAGGTGGGAAAATATTGTAAAATTCTTATATTATCGAGAAGCAAAAGTATAATTGGCATAAACTTTTAGGACTGCCTAATAATGTAATCTAATGAATTGTCAGGATTTTTATTGGGGTCGTAACTCAGACATTCGTGCAGACATTATTTAAAATATTAGAAGATATCTGCCAGTTCGCCAACCAAAGCCATGCTTTTTGTTATTTATGTGTAGCCGTGATCTCGTTGCGCGAACAAGTGCACCCATCGTATCACATGTAGCAAGAGGCTGCCTTATCAACCACCAGTACATGTCCAATCAATTTTCAACGTGGCGGCACACGCCGCTTTTGTGGTAATATCTATTATTCGGTGTCCCGAGACCGGCTGGGTCCCACTCTCACGCATCACACACGTGATCTCCTCGTGAAAATAGGTTCGCGAATACTATGGGATTCCCAGCGTTCCAGCCCTCGTTTTTCAGATCAAACAGCACGAACCGCTCGTAATTTTGACTGCACGGTGACGCATCGATTTTTTGGGCGGTCTGGAAATCCCGAACCGAGCTGGCCAATGCATTTCTTTAACGCATTTACTGGTGAAAGTTGACTGCGATGCATTTTATTTCTTGTGTCACTTTTAACGTCGGTTTTTATTTTGTAGCTGGGTTTTGGAAAAGTTAAACGATGTCAATTACCTGTGTCCAACAATGGAAAAAACATTCAAAAATTTTAGAAGCTCTGTAAATTATACCAAAAATAAATATACCTACAAAACCTTGTATTTGATTAAAAAAGAAATGGATTTGTAAGTTATACATTCAAGAAATTCACATAATTTAAGTTACGTTACATTGACCCCATAACTTCTCCTTATTGCAACACTCCCAATGGTTCTTCAATTATTTTATTTATGTACCTCCGACTCTCTACATCCTGGAGGATATAGTTTTTATCGCCAACACGCATGACGTATTTAATCGGGTTCGATCGTAAATTAGCGTTACATCGAATCGTTTCGTGTTTCACTTTCACGAAGGACGCTCATGTAACAACTGCAATCTCAGATTTAATTGAGGCGGAGAAAAAAGTATGTGAAAGCGGCCGGGTGGACGAGAATGCAGGTTACGAAGGCGAATCTCTCGCCTTCATCTGCATGTCGCGGAGCACCTGGAGATAAACAGCCGTTTGTGTAAAATAATAGTAGCGTTATTTTACAATTGATTACTCGCTGTTATTGCTGTGATCGTCGATTGGGGACGCGATTCAGCGAAATGGTGATGTTTTCCATAATGGCCTGTCATCAGGCTATGGGGACGAATTTTTACGCAGGAATTATTTTCGATGCTATTATATGGTGATGCGAGCATTTCAGTCGTCGTGGAATCATCCTGCTGCGTGGGAGGGAATATCGCTTATTGTACTCGAGGTCTCCACCTTTCTACAGCCTTAAGGAAAAGAATATTATTTGATATGAAACAAGAAAAAATGATCTCAGACATAATTCAGGGAAATATTTTAAATTATGCAGTACAGGATTGAAAAGAGAATCTAAAATCGTCATCTTAATTTTGCTTGCAATAATTTATTATTACATCAAATACACCTAATAATGAGACCTTTTTCTTAAACATGGCATGATACAACGAACCCAGAAGACCACTATGCACGACATTCAATAGACAATGAGCAGAGGCTCGAGTGGACAGACAGGAAAACTCACCCCCGAGAAGAAACGCAAAATTGTCCAAGAGAGGAAGGACAAAATCGATGAAGATGGCAACGCGAAGATTCCCACTGCAACTCCATCACAAATCGATAGATACAATGCGCCTAATGTCCGCTGGAAACAGGAGTGGGTGCGACTTCCTTTCGTCCAGGCTCGTGAGCCGACACCATCCAGAGATTGAAAGTCGATTGGATGGCGACGCTCGACAGTGGCAGCAATAGATACACATCAATCGTATCTGTGAACTTGAATTCTGGACACAATGGGTCCAATGGAACGCGTCATTATTTTCTGTCTCCTCTCCCTTCCATTCTTCTCCTCATCCCTCCAACCTGAACGCTTCTATCTGCCTACACTATTCGGATATGGTGGCGCGAGTTTGGCCAAATTTTATTCGAATAGATGAATAAAATCATATTTGTAGCGACGTTCATTCATTTATTGTTCGTTTAATATGAAATATGTTACTATATCTTTCATTCTTTTTTCTTTCATCGAGTAACGAGTATGAAGATGTTTATATTTTATTCATTATTTAAATTTAACAATAAGCAAACATTTATCCCAAATAACAGACATTTATCATCGGATTTTCCACATAAATATACACTTTCGGACAAATTTTTGGTGTCACGGTGGACACCAGCAACGAACGATTGATCGCAAAGTTAGGGGAACGTTTTGTCGCGATAGCCGATTTCCAGCCCCCTGGGGACGCACTTACAGCCGACCAGGAAGTACGATGTCGAACTGACACGTGGATCGATAATGCCAATACGAGCGTGTTTATCATGTTTTACAGGGACACGACGTGCACCCTGTGTTTTCGGTATCAGGCTACCTGTAATGTCGTGTTAATTGCGCGCTATCAATCGTTCGCGTCCAACGTCAATAATCGATGACATTAGCGGACAGAAAACAAACGACGCTCCTGTTTGCGGGGATAACAAAAATTTCGAATCCCTGGACGCGTCAATATTTATCGGCCGAGATAGGGCATAAAAATGGAGGATCGGGATACATACGCGATATTCGCACTGTCCTCCTGCGTCGTTTAGGCGATATTCTCTGCATTACGCTAGAGTACGGTTCGTAGGAACGACTATTGCAATTTTCTGGAGGAGACTGTTTCATTTGGAATTTCATTTTCTTGAAAATTAAGGCGTGTACGTAGTATGTTAAAGGAATTTGGAGACTGTTATGGAATTTTGCACTCGATTCTTTCTATTCTGACATTATTGTCTCCTTTAATAAGTACCTTTAAAAATTTAATTAGATAGGTGACTGTCGAGTTTTTGGCCCAGTTAAATAAAAGCGTACAGATGGAAGCCCCGTTCGCAGCGAAATTCCGTCGATTGCCGTGGCGTGGTGGACGACGCAGGTTAATTTCGATGATTAATAGGAAGGGAGGTTAAATCATTACGCGGCTCGTATGGGCATAAGGCAGAGCAATGAGACGGCGAGAGGCTAGGGGTGGCAGAAGAGCGGACACAATATGAAGGAGGAAGAGGTAAAGGAGGATAAGGGCCATGGAGGTACTCTCGATGAGGGATCCTGCCGTGGGGCACAAAGAGAAAGAGGAAGACGGGGGTAGAGGAAGAGCGCCGTGGCATTGAATGCTGCACCGGCCTTCCTCTACCGGCCCCGCAGTCGAGCAGCTCCCTTTAGTTTATTTTTCCATGCGTAATGAACTCCTCCTCCCGACCATTCGTCGTTGCATCGATAGGGCCGGCCACCCTGCTACTCGCCACAGACTAAACCCTGTTTCGGAATTCTATGCTATTTCACGTCCGGCCGTTTCCCTTCATTTCCCTTCGTCCCTTTTGATGCCGCACGGCCGACAAGCTCGCGGATATTTTTTCTCTAAGTTTCGTTCAACTTTGTTGCCTGCGAAAGGTATGGAATTAACGGAGCCGCTTTTAAATGTTCAGCGATACCCAACGTTTTGCTCGACCGGAAGGATTGTGGGTGACTTTTCGGCCAGTTTCCGTTCCACGAAAAAGTCCGTCAGTTTTCTTGTACTGAACTCGTTCGCGGGGTACAGGGTTTAACTGGTAGATTGCTGGCATTGGATAATTGTAGTTTTTATGAAAATAGTAGGAGACTTGGAAGATATTAATAATGGGAGTGCTTTACAGAAATTGTTGTGCTTTCTTGGGCTTAATTGGGGGTAATCTTGCATTCGAGCCTCACATGTCGATTTGTTATCTCTCTGTACGAATTTGCATGAAAATCCTCGAACTAATTATGTCTCGGCCATGTAGGATCCTAACTGATCGAAGGATTTACCGACAGAGTGTCCTACACTACCGACAAAGTAGTCCGTCTTGCCAATCAAGTACCCTATATTACCAGCAAAGCACCCTGACTTATCAACCGGGTGTCCTACATTACCAAGTCATAAAGGAAGAGAAAAATAGGTTCCGAAAATCTGTGAAAATATGAATTTGCATAAACATTCGCATGATTCACTGGTATTGGTCCCTTGCAGGTAGCGAATTAGCACGAATTCGCACGATATAAATAATACTTTCTTTTTCGGTCGGGACGCCAGGCAAATTCGTAGCGGGAACAAAAGGAAATGCGACTACGAATTCCCAAGAGGGTTCTCCGTAGCGAATCCGAAGCTCGGTTTATCGCGTATAACGAACGTCACTGCATTAAGCCCTGTTGCAGCGGTAAGCGATGGCGCCGTCGGCTATTGCGTAATCTGCAATTTTATGCACGGCTGTCCTAAACGGTGAAGCAGGAAAGAAAGTAGAGATTTCGTGGTTTCTGTAATTGCTCGGGCGAAAATAGCACGATAATAACCGGCACCAAAGCCGGATATAAGGGAAGACGCGGTAACGGGGACGAACGGTGTATTTAACCACTTACTTAAATGCAACGTCGCGAAACCCCACGATAAAATTAATATGCGTCTCGAAATTCGGAACTTAACGTACGTCTCGCGCTAATGGCAGTGGCGATGGTCGAAGGGAGGCATTCGATTGTACTTTGATTCGGAGTAGAATGACAGAATTCTGGTAACTTTGATTATAATAGGTTAAAATACTTCTTTGCGATTGACTGAATGGCTGTGCATCGATAAAGTGCAAAGTAAATTGTAAAATAACTGTAAAGTAATTAGTGCTTCCATGTGCTTGTATAAAATCTGTATCTTCTATATTTTTCTTTTATTAGAAAAAAGTGATTTATGCTTTTCTATAACATCCATAAGTTTCTGAAAATGAAACAAGAAAAATGAAACAACTACGAAACATCAAATCAGGCAAATGCCTTCCATATAAATTTCTACCAACTCAAAAAATAGAATACATCTGAAAAAGACTTGGTTAAATGATCCTGAAGATCTCGAATCCGATGCATTAATTTTCTCAGTTCTGTAATGAGAATCTCGCCACCCACAGATGGCTGACTCGTTAAAGTGCTAGCTAGTACACCGGACCATCGAATTTCGGCAATCCTTAATGACGATCGCCACTGGAGCGTTAACGCTTGAATCCAGGCCCGCACTAGCGACTGGAAAATTAATCGTATCAAGCTGAAACCGATCTTAAATTACCTATTCGCTGGCTTATTGCAGGCAACGCAGGAGGTTGTTTCAGATTGGCCGGGATAGCCGATGTTACCGTCTGTCCTGGTAAGCAGCAGTATGTATGTACGTACATAAGCGCAGCATGCAGGGAGGAATAGCGTCAAGGGGACCGGCGTATTTGAAACGCGTGGGGAGGGAAGGAAAGCAACAAGATACCAGTCGTCCGTATAATCTGTAGATCTGACCGCGCGTGTTCTGCCCACGAATCCCGTGGGTGGTAACCGCCTCGAGGGTCTGATTTACAGGTGTAACCGGCAATAACGATTCGCAGAAACGATTCAGAAAAAGAGGGAAAGGAATCGCGAAACAGAGGAGTCGATCGTGCTAAGCTTTTTGGCTCCGCGCTCGATAGCGGTCCGAGGAAATGAACGATATCATTTTTACAAATTTTTACGAGACATGCCGAGTCGCTCGGAACGAGAAATATTTGCGCGGTGTGTTCGTTTTCCAAGTGTTAGTATCGCTGATGGCGTTGGAATATTCCGCTCGCGATGAAGGTATCGCGCTGGTTCATCTTTGAACGACGTGTCGTGGATGGCGATTTTAAGACTGCTGGGTAGGATTTCTGTTTTTTGAGGAAGGAAATAATTAGGCAGGTTTTTTTGAATCACTTTTCGTTTTATGGTTTAGATTAATTTTCTTGTATGTTGGTGGTTTTGATCTTCAGTATCATCAAACTGAGCTGGTGATGATGAAATTTGTCTAAATTAAATGATAGGTTTAACTATCATTTAATTTAATAAAATTTCTTCAATGGACATAGAGAGGTACGAATATTTATGGGACGGACTGTATGAAATCGTGTGAAACGAAACTCCTTTGACCAAGATGACTTTTGATGTACGCTGTCGTAATTATAGCAAAAAGGAGGAAGCTGTGGAAATGATAGCATCATTGCAAACGCGCTCACGGCGGAATCTCGTGACGGTGGATTGACACATGCAAATCCCTTCGCACATTCGCGACAGGTATTACATGATTTCACGATGTACGATCGCATTACTATGCAAGATCGAAGATGCGTCTAATCGATAATCACCGGTCACGTTTACCTGATGAAAGCGCCGGAGCGCGATCAGTCGAAACGTACGTGACCAATTCACGCAGAGGCGTGTGTCGATGTTGTCAACTGTAAATCAAGACAGTTTAACCGAACCCCCCGAAACATTTGTCCACTTCGTGTGTTTTCGCGTGATTACCGAACCATCGAACGAAATTACGGTGAAAAAATGGTAGCGAATATAAAATATTGCTGTGAAGAAGTCAGTTACTATAATCCAAACATTTTCTTCATTGTTCAAATAAAGTACCCACTATGTCATATTCTATTTATGATCTTCTAAAATCATTATTACATTTTTTAAATTTATTTAATGACATCGTAAGTTTATATACACAAGTTTCCTATTTTATTTTGTCTGAACTATCACTGGAGCATCACTAGAATTTAATAATAATAAAATAGGTAAATTATTGAATTATCAGCTACAACATAATATTCTTTTTTAAGCAATTAGTTGGAATTTTCAATGAGTTACCATCGTTTGATCAGTTTTCTTCATTTTCCTTGGTTCAAAGCGTGGCCCACAGGAAGTATGCTCATTACCTTTTACATTCCCGATTGAAAAGTCAAAGCTAATAACTTTGATCATTTGAAGCAAGGGAAGTTGTTACTCCGACCCAGATTCAGCGAGCTTCAATTCGTGCTGGTGACAAGAGCCTATTATTTTTGACGTTCTTTCGCCGCGACTCTGCCTCGCAGACATTTTTGCTTAACTTTCGAGCCACCGTCGAGAAAACGAGCCCTAGTTTACTTTCTTTTCTCATTTGTATACCGTGTCAAATATTTAATGCGCCCCCCGACGTTACGTCGAGTTAACTTTTATTCGCGTACTCGGTCGTGTAAACTTTATAATTTCAAATAAATATAATTAGTACAGTTTGGATCAGCGTTTCAATCAAATTTTTATGACAAAGATAACGAGCATAGGAATTTTATGATCAGTCAAAAATATGTTGCCTAGTTTCGACTAACACGATTTAATTGTACAAGGTAACAAAAATATTCTTTACTCTAACCTTCGATTTCTACCGTAATCATCAGTTTAACATCATTCTTGTCAAAATTACTGCCGTCTGCGGACCACCTGGTCAATCGTGGCTCAATACCGATCGCGACCGCTAGAATACGCAAGTATAGCCCAACGGAGACCGGTTGGCTTCGCGACACATGCAGCGAGCAATCAGGTGTTCGCGAGGACTCCGCGAGCAGGTAGAAAACACGAGTAGCGTGTCTTGGGGCGACAGAATCTCTCAGGACGATCTGCATCGCATACGCGAGAAATGGAGCGGCGCCCAGAGCAGGTGCGCGCTCACCGCTTGGGAAATCCTGACAAAGTCTCATCTCCCCCTCGCCACCTCGTCCCTCAAGCCTTGTCCCCTCGCTATTCTTTTTTCCGTCGATTACGATATTCATGCACGAGTCCCGAATGGTGTATATTTCAATCTGGAACGATTAAAGAGAAAGCGCCCGTATGTCAGCAGAGTTTTTTGATTTCTCGCGGTGCTCCCACTGCGTACTCTTCGACGCACCTTCGCTCGTGCAACGTTTACGCTGATCAGCGGTGCGTGCACAGGTGCGTCTCATATCTCTGCGGGTTATTTCTGTACTTTGGTACCGTGAGAGATCGCGAGTTCTGTTGGAAAGTGATGATATAATTTTTCAGACAAAATAAAATCGGAAGCTTGGATATACGAGCTAACGATTCCACTAAATAAATTTAAAAAATGTTATATGAGACCATAAATAAAATATGGCATAGTGTGTGTCCTATTTTGTTTCTCGACGTATAGTTAGAATGATAAGCGGAGTTCAGGTTGAAAGTTTTTACTATTAAAAGCGAGAAAATTTGATACGTTCTAACCTAACAGCAGGAAAGTTGGCAACAACCTTCCCCCCTTTATTTTGCTTCGCGCCTTATCCACCGAGGGGGGGGATGCGAACAACTTTATCGAAAATACGATTTCCACCGATTGGCTGTGTTCCGTAACACGGCGTGGTGCTTCCGCGAAAGACGCAGCCGAGAGTTTGCCTAACTTTCCCATGAAATTACGATATCTGGCCAGCGAATTAAGTACAAATTGCGAGCTTGGCAATCTGATAACATTGTTGAGTAACAAGGTAGCTGCAGGAACGCGTATGCTCAGGTGTTATCGTTCGACATTGAAGAATCTATTAGGAAATTAATACCTTCGCGATCCCTCTATCCGACTGTCATGGAAACAAGAAACTGTATAACTTTCTATGTCTGAATTGTTCACTTCCTGAAATGCTCCTGATTTTGGGTGAGAATATTTATATAATTATTAATTTTTCCTTTTCGAAACGTTCCGTCGTAAAAATTCCCCAATTGGGGATGTACTATAATAACAAATATCCTAGCCAACTCTTCTCAAAAGAATGTATAAACGTTATAACTCATGCGTGCGGTCGAGGTCTATTCGACGCGAACGCAATCGAAATCCGATCGAAGTCAGGTACGTCACCGGCACCCGGCACCGGCACCTCGATAATCGCTAATTAAAAATCGCGATGGATCCAGTGCTGGGGGCTCGTCGGTCACGCGCGAAGGAGGAAGACAGAGCGCGTCAGGATTTTTTCATAAGTGGACCGCCGCGCATTTTTTTTCATTGCCCAGATGCAGTTGTCGGGGACGCGCGAATGTTCTGGCAGGTGACATCTGCGAGGTTATCGTGTTATTTTTACTGGCGTTGTCGCGCGTATGCACACGGTGGCCTCGTAAATACGCGAACCCGCGTTTGCGGAAATTGCTCGTCCCATCGAAATATCCAGCGACGAAAGAAAAATAACGCCGTGTTCCGCGTGGCGAAAATGGAGCAAAAATTAATTTTTGGTTAGAATTAGTCCTCCATTGGCGAGGAATTATCAGGGAGCATGTGGTGGCTTTGAAAATAGGCGACCATTCTGCGGAAACGTCGCGCCAATCTTGATTGGGGTGGTTCATCGTTGCTACGTGTCAAATAGAAAAATAAAAATTGAATATAAAGAAACCACCCCTTAGATCAGAGCCACTCATTCGATGCATGCATATGTAATTATTATATCAAATTAAAAAAGTAAATGAGAAATGAACCAAATTAAAATTGCATTGCTTCCGAAGGTTTTCAAGGAGGGGTCATCTAGTCTCCTGGCCAGATGACTTATTCAGTGGTCCACAAACTCCAGAAGACTACAAGCATCTTAAAGCCCCATGTAGACTACAATAATACAACTTGCACTAGGAATAAATGAACCCACTGCAGAGATAAAAACGTGGCATTGGCATTAAAAGGTAATACTTCTGAAACGTGATTCTATCAGAGAATCCCTCCTGCAAACATCCTACTCGCATGTTTCCAATACGACGATGAGACGACATCGTCGCGAGAACACGATTTCTTTTTCATCTGACACGTGCGGGAAAGTCCTCTTTCGCATTGCTACGTCAACGGTGCGCGTCTTCGTTCCTCCGACTTTTATTTCAGGAGATAATCCTCTAAATTTACCGAGCCCGGGAGATAAAGCACGGTTACCGGATTGCGCTTTCCTACTGGATAAAATGTTCCACCGGCGTGTCTCAAATTCGCCACTCCTCTAAAATTCATACGATGCCCCATTGTTTCGTATCTTCGCGCGAGAACTGCCTTATGAATTTTTAAACCGGTCAGACCGTGGCTCTCGTCCACGCAAAATTTGTACCTGTTTATCCGTTGAAAAATCGTGGCGGCGTGTTGCAGTTTCCGCGCGTTCGTTTTCCCACGACGAAGACGAACGGCCGCCGCTTGGGCGAATAATTCCTGCTGGCAGCCGTGCAAACACCTTGTACGTGGAGATGCTGCTTATGATCCTCCATCCGATATTGGTAGCGTTCTGGGTTCGTCCCGAGTACCTTGTCGTGAAATCACGCAAGCGTTCGTAACTCTGTGAATGATCATTTCGAGCTGTTCACTTTTCAAACCTGATTAAAAATTTTGCGTGTATATTGTACATAATCTAACTGAATGTTTGAAAAGTTCTTACACTTAGTCTGACTTTCAATATTTCATACATACAAGTAATAAGCTTCATTTAATAGTGAATTAAGACTACGAGTTAATTTCCGCGAAAAGTTTGCGTTTCCAAACTGGGGCCCTCGTTAATTCGACAAAGGATGTTAAAAAATGTTAATGCGCCGAGCGAAATACGCGCCTCCGTTCGAAGGTTAACCTTCCGTGTACGTATTGATATCCAGTTCAGACAATTGTGCAGGCGTTGTATGGCAGTTGGAACCAGTATCTCGGACCATTTACCGATTAGCAGGGCTTGGATGCATAATAATTCCGTTAATTTAACTCCGTAATGAACTTCGCTCTATCAATTCGATTACTGCAGTCAATTTGTATAGATAACGTGTACAGGACCGGGGAAATTCAATTGTGTTCCATAAAGTAGTTTTATTTGTATTCATAAAGTATACTATTTCGTCCGATATTGCCACCTGGTTCTACTCGATAACAAAACGCTTCGTCCGATATATGTATCAGTGACCTGTAAACTGAGAATATCCTGGAACGTGTCGGTACATTATTCTGAAAAATGGGAAAGATAATTTTCTAATTGGCGCGAGTACATTTCTCGTGGAATAATATGTGACTTTAATTGTGGTCGTTATGAAAGTGGACTTTGCGAAACAATTTAATAACATACTAATTAATTTAGTATATTGTTGCCGTTAAATGTATAAAATTATTATAATATATTGTAACGTTCTCAGGATTTTAACTTAGTTTGCTTTCATATTTACTAGAAATAGAAATGTTGAACTACAATTTGCGATTATTAACGAAGTGATCTTACGTCACGGGGATGTAACTTGGTTCTTCCCAGTGGGGGATGGTAGTCCTGAGATTTCAAAGGACCAGGTGCGTTCCGTCGTTTTCGAATTGAGCTTTCATCGGCGTTGATGTTTCTCGCTTTTGCTTTGCGATTCGGGCGATATGTAGATACCTTTTACGCAAATGAAGACTGCATATACGCGAGACACCAGTCGTGCAGCGCGTACGGGGTGTCCGAGTATTCGTAATAGACCCGAGAAGGGGACGATTCTCTGCGCAAATACGAGTTGAAAGTGTAAAATAAAATTTACGTGTATGAAAATTGCTCTCTATTATCTCATATAATTGTAAATGAAGCGAATTGTTACAATGCCGTCTAACGAGTCATTTAAGTAAATCGTTGAATCGAAAGTAACCGTTGCCTCGCATAATGCAGAGTTTCACTCTCTCCTTCCCTCGCCCCAGCTCCCTTTGCGCAACACAAATCTTGCACGGTTACGATGTTATAGGGAAGTAATGACCTCGAGGTCCGCCATTAACATGAAAATGCTTGTCATACATCGTGATAAATAATGCATCGGCGTCAAAGACCCTGCTACTTTTCGCCCTCGGTATTCGCCCCCTTCTTTCCACTGCAGGAAACGCTCTGAATGCAGTTCAGGCGCGATAACTCGTGGCCTTCGGTGGCTGCAGCGCTTGCATACAATGCGACAGAGCCTCGCGAGAATGTCACGTTTTTCGTGTAATGAAAACCTTTCCGGATCGGATCAGCTTCTTCAAAAAGAATGAACGTGGAAATGTTAGTTGTACCTGTACGAAAGAGAGAGAGAGTGATACGGTTCGGTAACGGTTTTTCAAGACTTTTTTGCTTTGAAGCAATTGGTACTCAAACCCTATATTCTAGCAGTTTGTGGGTATTATTGTAACCGAAATGATCGATATTCACAGCACCTATGAAAGACAGTCGGCACCTTGAAAGCCAATCCCGTGAGACGATCGCGTGCCATTTTCCAGGGGAACAATGCCAAAGAGTTCGACGAACCATCGCGTATCAATACTAACCGGTTTCACGGCGAGTTCCTGGGTAAGTGGCAACCATCACGCACTCCTCGCGCGTCCCATATGGCGATCTGGAAGTGCGCACATTTGACCATTGTTTTCCCAAACCGACCGTCTGTTAAGGATTTACAAAGCCTTGGGTTTACGTTATCTTATTATTAAACTGAGAATTTTATGCATTTCTGATGCAAAGGATTGTGACAAATATATGCTAGACATAACAAAATTATTTACATACTTTACATATTAGTGTACATCACGAGTGCATAAAATCTGCAATCTACTTATTATGATTGTTCTAAGAAGCACTAATGAGCTAAATATTCTTCTCTAAGAATCTTAAACAGAGTGTGAAAATTATCCAAGGGATTTCAAGTCTCCTTTAAAAGTTGACAATGGCAACCACGAAAGTTCTCTGTTCTCCTCGAGCCGCCTCGGTTTTCCGAAGTTTCTTACATGGAATGCAAAATTAATCGATGAAGAAGGCGATTGAGCTTTTTAGCCGTCAACGAGGCCTTTTACTAGGCTATCCCGCACCTCGAATGTGCGGTTCGGTCATCACATGCATATGGATCGTTGGTGCTTTCATCGTGTACACAAGTCGCGAATAAATATGTATGAGACCGTGTGCATCGAGATTATTCGTTACTACCTCGTTTCCTTCCATGCACGGATAGTCGCGATTTTCTTTCCCCGCGCACTGGTAAATTCTATAGTACGGTTCGCCTCGCTACTATCTCGATTTTGGTTCGTTTTCTTTGGTGAATCGATTGCTCGATTCGAATCGATCGAATACAGAAATTGTACGTGCTACTTTACTAACATGATAGGGATGAAGGATGATTAACTTTCCTTAGGTATAAAAATAAAAGTATAATTGTAAGATGGAATTCTTTCAGAATAAATGAGAATGTATGGATCTTTGAATGCGAACAAAATAACAAACATTGGGCAAGAACAATTCTTACACTTGTCTTTTGCCAAGTATTGTTAATTTTAGAAAGAATCTGAGATAAATTCCATTGTTTACGTTCGCCACATTCTAAGAACAGCAATGTATTCACCGATTTTGTTTTTACTTCTCGACCAATGAGAAATCTCGTGTCGCCCCACGAAGCGAAAGTTCAATTTCGAAAGGATTTAATAAAGGCAAGATCATAATTAACACGTCATGGAAATACGATGCCATCCGTGGTACTGCGCACCCTTTCTCTTTCTTTCGGGTATCTTTCACCGCGGTTACATTCGTTCTTTCTCGCCGTGCGCTATTGACAGGCTCGTTAATTAAAAATTAATAACAAAGATAAATCATCGGCGACTGTCTGCGCTGAAAGAACCGGCGCCGGCGTTGTAACGCCCAATGGGACGCGAATGACGAGCACCTTTTTTACCGCAAGGTAAACACGTCATTCTCTTTTCACCGTAGGAACGATCCTCATGGGAGGCTTCGTTTGTCCTTTGTAGCTATTAAAATCTCGTCAGGGTATCGATTCTCTTTCAACGGTGCCTCCACTCACCCCTCTCCGCGATGTTCGACTCTTTCCGTGCCCTGTTTGACCAATGCATTGGGAGTTGAATCGTAATTAAATACGAACAAGCCAACCTTAGTCGATTCGATGTTCTTCGAATCTTGATATAGTGAGTATCAAGACGAAACGTATATTCAGTCGGGACTTGAAGGGAGGAACGTCCTGGAAGAAACATTGAAAGATGAGTTCCTTCATCTACCACAGTGATCATTTCGTGAGTATTCAATTTTTTTATTATGAGAAAGATTGCGGATCGAAGAAATGTAGGTGTAATAGACTTTACAACTTGTAAAGATTGCTAGTTGTAAATTTTTAAGTCAAGTCCGCGTATGTATACTAGTGCAGAAAATTCATGTCCAAACTTTTTCGAAATTAATTTTAGTGTACATTAATGTACCAATATAGTAGTAGTAAATAAAATAATATATAGTTATGATACATCCATTAAATGATATGTGAACTAGTGCAGAAAATTCTTATCCCACCCGTAAACTGTTTCTAAATAAACCGATAAATAAAGTGTGAAACAAGCGTCGAGAGCACTTCCGGACAGAGAAAACTGCCGTAGCAGTTGAAAGTCGAGACAATCGCATTCGGCAGGTCCCGTAGTCGAGATTTCGATATGGTATTAGACGTCGAGGGTGGAAGTGGTAAGGGGAGTCTGTCGGCGCTTATAAGTAGACGCCAAGTGGCCTCGTGGATACTCTTTCAATCCAATCGGTTCTTATTTCGCGCGGCACAGTCTCATATTTCACTCCTTGGATGTAAAGCGAATTGAATCTCTTTATAAAATTACCTACGGGGCGTCTCGCGACCCGGGGAAAAGGTGGCGTAAACGAATTTTGAATGCGATAATCCCCTGTGATTCATTCGCCTCCTCGCAATGTCTACCCGCGTACTTGGCTCCAATTTGCGTGGAGCTACGGGGGCGAGCTGATCGATTCGAAGTCTCAAAGAGAACACGTATCACTGTCCGAATGGGGATTTTAATCCTCTGGTAAATTCTAACAAATCGCTGCCACTTCTCGCAGATACTTGGCCGTTATTGCATCGACGAAAAACGAAAAATTGAATAACGCGAGGTCGAAGACACGAGGTACGAAAGGTACGTCGTAATTTATGTGGTTCTTTGTAACTTCATTACGCGAGGTTTCCAGTAGGTGTTACGGGGTAAACTCTAATTTTCAAACAAATGGAGTTACAGCATCGCAACAATGAATCAATTACAATATTTGTATACACCAATTTGTGTATAAAATCGGGTCATAGGGTTAAAACTGGCAAAAACTGTAATTCAACAGAGAGTTCAATGCCCTCGAAGGAGACACGCAGTTATTCATTGAAAGCGCGATCACTCGGTTGCTTTGGGGCTGTCCTTTTGCTTTTTTCCCCCGTGCACTCCGCTTTCGGGGAATTATGGAGCGAACGAACAAATTCCCCGTCATAATTTATCGTCCTATCCAACCACGACTTGTCGGATAATCCCCCGTGCCGGTCGGCTGTTGGCGCTATCCCTTGTTTTCTACTCGCCAACGGTATACGCGTAGCGTCAGCCACAAAATTCGCGCCTCTGTTGCCGGATACAGTCGATAAAAACCAAACGATTAAGTCTCGATCGCACAAATTGCTGCACCGTGTTCAGTTCATTTTTATCATATAACTGGACGTTTTATTGTTACAGAAATTGGGTCAAGTTTTGATTGTATTCTAAGCGTAGATGCAAATAATTGATACTAGAGAAAATTAAGTCTTGCAGCTGAGGATTACCTTTTCATGATATAATTTCGTTTGAGGACAAGGGTGTTATGCAGTTGCATTTATTTTTTAAAGGGCTCATTACCACTAGGTTCATGGAGATTCCATACTCCAATTTCCATACTCTAATAATGTTTCCATGAGTGAAGTCGATTTAATAGAATCAATTAGAAAACATAGATAAAATTGAAATTCCTGTTCCTGAAAAATGTAAATTCCTGTTAATTCAATGTTAAAACGTCATGTTTCTACTTTCTATAGATCCTCATCAGACATGTGCGAACATATTTCTTCTCCCATACTCGACTATCCTATCCAAGACCGATTATCCCGATATCGAGGCGGATAAATGGTTCGCCGAACCGGTCGGAAAAGTTAATACCAAAATGAGCGTAATTACTACCAGTGTCACCGTGGAAATCGCGGAAAAATCGCGGGATAAGATACGACCGGGAGCGTGCGTCCAACCGTATCGGTGATCCCGTGGCGACACTCCGGCTAAATCTGATAAACTCGCCTAATTTGAATATCCCGGCGCATTATCAAAATGCGATATCGGTGGCGGCCAAGTGGCTAGGTGTGCGTATCGAAACACGCTTTTAATGCATATAGATTAGATCAATTTATAATAAGCCGGTTTCGTAACCTCCCCTCCACCCTGACAACAACCCCCTCTCGTCGATGTTGTTACCAACCAACGCCACTTGCCGCAATATCGTCGTTGGCCGGCTCACTTTCGGCCTGGTTCGCTAAATTTGTATTTATATTTTGCGTTTATTGCTATAATACCGCGGCATTATCGCTATTTATTGGCCGACCGGCACCGCGACGCTCAGCGTCCGCAGCATTCGCGCGCCGCCAGTTTATGCCCGTGCGCGCTGCCGGCCTGTGCAGGTGAACGCCCACGCACGTGGCACACGGTCATTGATAAAATGTTAAAAGCACTCGCCTCCCCTTTCCCCTACCCAGTCCGTTGAAGCGTGGGGAAATTCCGTGGACGATAATAGAATAGCCGCGGGAGCACGTACGGCGCGGACTTTGCGGCACGGTTCATTAACGCATTAATCAAACGACTTTCTAACCGGCGAGCGTTAATCCCATTAGCGATACACATAAATGAATCTTAATACCATTTTCAAGCACCCGCGTGTTGCGCCGTCGATCGTCTCGATATTTGGCCCGTTATGGTTTTATGGGATTCGGTGCAGTTGCGTGCGGGGATCGTTGCGCGAAACTATGTATTATAAATAATACCCTTCGTAACACCATGAATGGTGATATCATTTGCGTAGCAAACGCCTCATACAATCAATTATAAATTATCATGGTGGTACACCTACAATTTGTTGACTTCCATTGCTGTGGCTCAATTATTTTTCAACACTCGTCTTCCACTACAAACGCAGCGTTTCCTTTAAACTTAAATATCCCACTCGATGCCATTCTTAATCGGTCAGGTTTTAATACTCTCAGAGCCACCGCACGTCGGAGGAGATTGGAACTTTTTCTTTTAATTGCCCTAATATAGGACGCGTTTATTCCATTATTGGAATTTCGCCAATGCCTCGCGAGAAAGTTCCGACGAATTTGAATTACGATTAGGAACTCGTAAAACAGCTCCGGGAGGGATAATAATATTATAATAAAATACGAGGACGGTAAGTAAAATTCCGTTCGGGAAACTTATCGCGGAACGCCGCGGAGAAGATTTTAATGGGAGGATTTGGATGTTCGCGTCGATACCTTTCGAGCGTAGCGATACCGTTGTTGAATGATGCGAATCGGAGTGATTTTCGAGGAGCCCCGTGTTTAAGTAATACGTGACTCGAGTGTGCTCTTGTTAAACGAAACGATTCCTTATTCCCCTTCATCAACAACAATACGATCCACTTCATAGGATCCGTTCCCGTCGTACAATTTTATTCTCTATCTCTTTATCTCTCCTTCCGTACAGAATCTGTACGCCCCGTTCCCGGGGTCCGTGGTATTCCAATTTCCAGGGACAATGTATCTTCCCAGTTGGCTCGAGCCTCTCGCAAGCAAGATCGCACGGGCTTGCCAACTGGAAGTTCATTAACGAACTAAATTACCGTATCCGTTACTTTTATCGTGCCACTGCGAACGTATAGCGCGCCCTCCAACCCGCGAAATCGTTTCTGACGATATTTGGCTCTGTACACGGTTCCCTGGACTAACTGCTGCAAACAGAATTTGCGAATATCCCACCGCACCCTACCCTCCCAAGAGGAGAGTAGACTTTCGAGCAGCGTGCACGACACTATAACAATAACTCTCGCGGAACGAGATCTTGCTCGTTTTCTGCTTATCGTTGGAGCGAACGTCGTAATTGTTCATTTGTACAGTAGGTGCAGCAACGGATAAAAAATTCTCGATTACTCGTTAACGCGTTCTCAGCAGGCAGAGTGAATATATCTGCCGTGGCGATTTATTTTTCACGTGGAAATTTCAATGTTTTAGGTTTTAATTGCGTCTTTGAGGGGGATTTTTGGAGAATATTTTTTTTTAGGTGGTGTAGAGTTAACCTGTTCGGGTATAGCGAGTGTTTATCGGTGTTCAGGGAATTTGAGGATTTCGTGTGGCTTGTGGGCGTTCACCGAGTATCGTTTACAAAGGAGGTCAAGAGACTTGGGCACATAGAGTATACTTACAAGTGCAGGGCCAACAATCCTGTTCAGTTCAGATTTGGATGAAATTTTGCTTAAATATTTATTGACCAAAACTCAAATCCATGTATTTTAACATTTTTTGATTTGAGGGGTGAAATCAGCTTTTCTGAATTTCATTTAGAAGGGTAGCTGTTTCATGGTATTTTTATCTTTAAAACTCAAGTTACTGAAAGACTGACGTCACTTTCTATAAATTGCTCTTTCATAAACTATACATAGTGCCATCTTTAGTGAACATAAATAAAACTAAAAATAAGTTTTTCTACTCTATATAATACACACAAATATTATGTTATAATGGAAGTGTTATATTGTAATAAATTTAACTGCTGAATCTCTTAAAACAACCAAAATGGATTTTTGTAAGTGCCTTATTTATTCGAATAATTAAATATCGGCAACCTATATATTGATTTCCATTCTGTCACGTGTCACTGAAAAATGGAAAATTCGAACCTCGATCAAAATTGTGTTTCCATTGCGGCCGGACTTTAACAAATAACCTCTAACGACCAGGAATTTGTTACTTAGCGTGAAAATCGACGTTAACGTTTACGCAGGATGTAAATTCGCGCACGAGTCTGATAACAGACACCGTGTCCATACGTTACGTTCACGGTCGCGCGTCACCATATGGTAGCTACAACTAAACTACTATTTTTAATTTATGTTCTCAATTTACCGACTAACGAAGCTGAACGCGTGGGCGCGGGAATAATTAATGCTAAACCGCTGCTCTCGTAAAATTATCCGGCCGATAATTTTTGTTGAAACGCGCCATTAAACCGTGTGTACGCAGATAATCACCCCTGTTTACGCACACGCGTCCCTCTTATTTTCTTTATCAAACGTAACGATGCTAATTTCCCAGCGGCGACCGGCGGTTTTTCTTTCTCGAAATAGTGCATTGGGAACCTTTTTTCGCCATCGAATTTCCCTCTGCGAACTCTCCGCATAAAATGATACATGAGTAACCTAGATGTGTGAATGTAAGCATTTAGAATAATGTGCGTGTGTGTACATGCGCGTGTGTTTGAAACGATTCTATTTGGCAGCCCGTTACGCAGGCGGTCGCGAACAATCTGATTCGTCGTGACAAATTATTGGTGCCGCGACGCAATGTTTTCACGCGTTTGTTGGTTCTCTGCAGAAATATGGGGAATGTGTGGTCGCTGGGAGAGAGAGGGAGATATTTCCTGAAAGAAAGTGTGAATGTAATATTAGTGCTGACCTAGATGAACCGAATTCTGTTCGAAGTGAAAATAGAAGATTATTAATAGAAGTGATCAATTCAGTATTTTTCTGGTGTCGCAAGGTTGGTTGAATGAAATTATTGTCATATATTCAAGCCACTATTGTAATTTTCATGGTTTCGTTTAAACGATTTCTGAGATATTGATCGTAACAGGGTCCAACATAAGTTACGAATCTATTAATGAATATCACTTATGTTGCTGTATTTAGTTTATGTTACATTAGAGAGCACATGTTGTCAACAGTTTATTTAGTTCTATGAGAAATAGTAAAAAATAATTTAATTTCTTTTTCATTCAAACGCTACTATACACGTATATTATAGTTTTTGTTTCTCAATTATAGTCGCAAGCCCACATGAAAACATTTGGAACCAGTAGAAAACAAAGAAGAGGGCATATTTGAGCAGGTAGAAATGCGCGCCAAACATATCAAACCCGTTCCAGCAACGCGAGCAGCCTATGGAAAACACTTGGCGGTCTCCGTCACCGGATCCGCGACTAGAAACTTTTCGCATAGCAGTCGCTTTAATGGATCCGAGTCGCGTCTGAACTTCTTTGTCCATTAATTGCGCGGGAATCGAGAATGTCTATTTAAATTCCCGTTCGCTCCCCGCGTCGCCCCACCTCCGACGGTTTCCAAATCTCGTTCGTACGACCCATAAATTACTCCAGCGTTCATTGTTCCCGTAACGAACAGCCAGTCGGGCGGATTCCTCTTGCGAGAGCAATCGCCGACCGCTTCTCAGGCAGGTGTTTCTCTTCTCCGATAACGACGCGTTGAAAAAAAAAACGGGTAAACGAAATCCCGCGGAAGAGCGGGGGGATCCCGTCGAGGGTGCTGGTGCCCCCCTTTCGTTCCCCCGGAGCGCCCTGAAACAATGGGTCTATATATTGTGCGGCACATGCGTGCGAAATCGTATTAATTTATCGCTGGGCAATTACAAGGAACCATATATTAGGCAGCCGGCTACGAGCAGTCCTACGGAACGCGGAACGGAGGCGAGAAACGAAACTATCCGCGGCGAGTGAACCTGAGAGAAGGGTACGAAATAAGCCAGTGATCGCCAACCCCCTGGCAGCAGGGATGAACTCAGTTGGGGGTGTTGAAACTGAAAATGCCAGGGAACGTTCGTTGCTGAATTTATTTTATTTCCTTTGAGGGGCTCTGATGGTGGGAAAATAAAAATAAAATGGAAATCTTAACAGTTTAAAAAATGAAAATAAAATGAAAGTGTCAGTAAAAAATCAATAAAAATCTAACCTAATAATTTGACCTAATATTTCTTTACTCAGGTACTGACTCAATCTACCCTTGATGTTTGGAGTCCTCTCAAATAATTATTCAGAAAAATAGTAAAAAATTATAAATAATAGATCAATAAAATCGAGCTCGACTTAGGATGTCTCATGCTTTAGAGTTCGTCTTTCTATACATGGTTGACGACCACTGAAACAAGGGGTGGCGAAGTAGGAGAAAGACACACGCGTTCGTAGAAGAGGACACGGTACAAGGGGTGAGTTGGAAAGAGATTCCGAGTTCATTTCGATTCGCGGGGTGCCTGCAGCGATAACGCATCTGTCGCCTTCCCCCTGCCCCTGTTTCTGGAATCCAGGAAGCCTGATTTCTGTAGCCGAAACGCCGAGCCTCTCTCGGTTGAGAAGGTTGGGGAATTCGAATCGTCCGCTCTTTTACATAAGCAACTCGATTACGTGTCAGACACCCGGTTATGTTTATAATCGCGTTAGTCGCTGCGACTTTTGCTCGCCTTCGCTCTGCTTGCTGGAAATCTAATCAATGGAGTGTGGATCGTAGTCATTTCATTTGGTACATTTTCGTGTCTCAGAAATATTATATCGCACTCGCTACTTTCGTCCTGAAGAAGACCTAGTTATTTTTCAATGGGTTGGAAAACAAATTTGTAAATTAAGCTTGAAATTTAAGTGCATACAGAGTGGCCCCGCAAGCATTACGGTTTTACTCTGGGTCGTCCAACTTTTTCGACCGTGCCGTGTTTTAAGCTGTTGCATTCGAAACGCATGAAAATTTTAGGGCAACGCAATAGCGTGGTCGGCGGAGCCGGAAACGTTGCATTGAAGTCAACATGCTCGAATTCAGATAAAGTGGGACACACATGAATGCTCGGAAATACAGTTCCCCATCTCAGGGGATCGTAACTGGATAGAATTGGACTTGGGATGTGTTTGGTTCTCGAAAAAGAACTTACTGTCCAGGAAAGCGGCACGAAGACATTTCGGAATGTTTGCGAGACTGTAAAATGGTTTGGGTTTCAGTTAAATTCGAGCAGAGTCTCACATGCGCCGTTCCAGGATAAGATGGCGGTCTTGAAAATAGCGATGATAGCGGCTTGCATATTGAATCTCCAGTTGCATTTGCAACTAGGGAACCATGTTTTCACCTTGCCCTTATTTCTACGTGGTGTGGGGAGTTAATATTGCACCTGAGTTGTGTATTTTCCAACTAGGTAATTCTCTTTCAATTTTCAAAGTGTACTTTCATTATTATCATCGCAGATATGAACATAACATTAAAGAAATTTCGATGAATGATCAAGTTCCTCCAGATGGCACTCCTAGATACACCTAGATCTAGTAAATAGATAATTACACGATGTATCGTTGCAGACATTTATAATTCATTCCATTCAATGGCATAAATTTACCCAATCTAGTGTTCATTATTTGAACCACATTTATTATTTCAACATCCAAGAACTTTTGCTGGGATTGATCCTATTCTTATGTAGAATAAAATATGGATCCTTTGTTCAATCTGTGGTTACATTTCCAGAGGAGACTCGCCATCAGATATAACTTATTCCTTGCAAATTCTTTCGAATAACAAAATCTTTTCATATGCGACTGCTCAGGGTCTAAGGCAGGATTTACTAAGTAAGCCTTATTGATGAGACCAACTTAGTAGACTTCAAACGAAACGCGAGTTCTTTCCCCTTTTCCTTTCTACCCTGCTCCAATTCCAGTCTGTGGAAACGCGATACTGGTGGTGCCATCTCTTGGATATCGACTGCACTGTCAATAGACGCGGGGCTAAATCTCGATCTTTACTACTGGGAAATTTCTGTATTTTACATATCATTCTTTTACGACGCATTTAGTGATATTACGATAGTTAAATTATAAAAGTAATCTATAGCTGTAAAAAATATAATTTCAACTTTTTTCAGATGAAATGTTTTGTATTTATTAAGGGATGGAGCATGCCATGTTTAATAGTATAATCTATTTTCATGAATGTTCTTTATAATTCTTTTAATATACTTTTATTCCAACTAAATATTGGTTCAGTGTGCCAAAGCTCCGTAAGCAGAAGCAATCCTCTCGTGTTACCGAACGCAATTAGGCCAAGGAGGGTAGAAACGAAACGATCTCGCGTTCGATTTATCCGTGAGCCGAAGTAACGCGGAGTAAAGTGATCGAAAGTAAGGACTTCATTTATATCTATCGCGCGGAGTCAAGGTAAGTTCGGGGAGCGTGAGTACGTGTTCGTAGGGATGAAACGGGGGATAAGGGATGAAGAGAAAATGGGATGGTCGGGCCACATGCAGTTACAACTTTGATTTCCTCCCTTACCCCGTGCTCGAAAGAAACGGGAAGAGTCGACGAACGAATACACGAGGAGGGGGGAGACAAAGCGATCGTCCGTCGAAGCTGGAGGGTTGGCCGAGAGAGTGGCGAGAAAGTGAGACGAAGAAAGACGAAGAGCATACAGGGTGGCGAAGAACTCAAATTTTATTTTGTTAGAAAATTGAAAAACATAGAATATAAAATATAAAATATAATATTGAAGTACTAGGAAAATAGAATATTGAGTACACTTCTTGCTGCGAGATGAAAGTATAATATCTTTAGAATTAATGAGGTAAAAAAGTTCTCCTCTCCTCGAGTTTGGGGGTGGTGAATTCTTTGGACTTCTCCCAAGCAAGGAAATATTCAAGATTATCTATAGAAAATATTTTACCTCTTTTCTTCAATTTTCTTTATAAATGACCGCTAAGTATCCAATTTGGTATATTTCAGGTGAAATTTGAGTTCCTTTCCTCCTAATACTCCTATTTAATTTTTAGAATAAATCAGATTTTATAGGCACTCTGCAAGTAATTTTTTAATTTTCAATGTGACCAACCAACGAAGCGAGCTGAACTTGGAATATATAAAACTTTTCAATCGAAATAAGCAGTTCGACTCGTGAACAAGGATTTCTGAATCATGGGTGGCACACCCTGTATGTAGCATCGCTCGAGCCGCGAGGGAAAGTGTACGGAGAGGCTTGCACGGCTCCCACATCCATTTGTCTCGTTATAGTTTATCGATACGGCGAGCGAAACGAGTCGAGTCGATGGCACCGTCTACTCGAAAGTGTGCGATTATACTTTAAAACCACTTCAAACTTCGTGCCGGACTTGCACGTTGAACCAAGCGACAGAGAACAGAGAGAAATCGGAAAGGTTGCGCGAGGGGGTGGGCTGAGGAGGGGTGGGACTGTCTTTTAAGTGTTGAGAATTTATTGGGAAATAATGGAGCGAGTTTGTTCGTAGGTCGTAGGCACCGATAACTCGCCGAGATGGAATTCTCCTCCGGATCTACCCAGGCCCAGACTCCTTTTTATATATCCTTTATATCGGCGAACCCTTTGAAGTCTAAATTGACCCACGGTCGCCGACCATTACCAAGATCTTTTCCTCCCTTCCGCCTTGGTCTTCTTCCCAGCCGGGGATTTCCTATGTTCTTCATTTAAACCCCCGTCGACTTGGCTCCCCAGACGCGTTTCCACGTGCTCGTGACAATTGTCAAAGACTCACCTTCGGGAATTACCGACTACCTCCTCCGTAACCCAGCGATAAAGCGATTTCAGTTTTAACGCGCGAACGAGCTGCCAGCAAATGACTATACTAGTGCTTCTCAAACTTCAATCAGTGGGACTTCTGAACAGGGTTGGAGTTTAGATCCATGAAAGATTGCGTTCAAATGATCCAAAATTGAACATCTCTAGGCTAGGTAATATTAAATGAATTATACGAAAATAAGATGTATCAGTATATTTCTACAACGACGAGAGAAAAGGATTTGATTTTTCAGGAAAAATAAATAAAGTATAAGGTACTACAAAGCCTGACTACGTACAAATATTTATGGTACTGACTGTGTATAAATGGAAAAATCACCTTTCGATTGAGAGATTCACCGAAACTGTTACTATGGAATAATAGGAAAATATTAAAAATGATAATAAGCTTTCTAAGCTAAGCTACTTACATATCTTAATTTAAGCAGCTTTCATCGTAAAACGGAGCGCCTAATAACATAGATTCGCTTCACTTTGTGCCGGTGATAATTAATTTTTCCTTGACAGGATTTATCCGTTAGTCGCAGCTTTAGTCTGTCTCTGACGGACAAATGTCCAGTTCGTTATAACTTTATTCGAGCTCATTATTTTTCCTGCCGTGCACAAACATAAATACTGGAATATTTTTAACAAACACACGCACACAACGACGGATCGCGCGCGCGTTTTCATCCGCTACAATGGAAAGTAGAAATTCACAAACGCGCAACTCCTTTCTGGAAAAATTCCTCCGTGTTTCCCCCGTGACGCGAATAAGCTCATGAAAAAGCTTTTAAAGCTCGATGTCATAAACACTGCTACGGATCGCTCGAGCGGATCGTGCCGAATTAAAACCGTTTACAAGTCTTTAACGTTGTCGAGAGGATCTCGTTAAAAAATATAATGATAATTTCGCGATACCCTGTGACGTATTATAAAAGAACGGAATTCGAAAAATAAAAAAACCAAGTGAAATTCTGAAACTCTGCAAACGAGTAGAATATGTAGAAGGACGAAAATCCAAACAAAAAAATTGCAAGAGGTGAAAAGAAATAAATAAGAAGCCTTGAAACCAAAAGAAATTCTCAAATGTCAACACGTTTTCATCACGAGTAATAGCTTTATCCTCCAGGATAATTAATTTAACTGATTTTGAACTTCTAAATTAATTTTCCGTGCCACTGTGTGACAGATCGATTGATCACTGTCGCGACGAGCGTCAGGTATCGCTCGAGATTCCTATAATGATCGTGAATTCTCTGAATCGATTTATTGTGTAGTTTAACGCGGTTCCAAAGTCACGCGGCCGTAATTACGCTCGGGATTGTTATAGACAATACAGCTGCGGTTAATTAGACAAATACAAACGAACTTTATTGACAGCCCCCGATGGCCGAGGCGCGTGACAATCCGAAAGTGATTACGAGTCGCATTAACTTTTCACAATGACCCCTTTAATGGCGTCACCCGATGTTTTGCTCGTTACTTTGCATTGTTAGGAAGCGCACTTGAGGTAAATGAATTTGTCGCTTTCAAAGCCGGAAGAGATTCGCTATCCACCATGGCCTGCGTTGCAATTTGCCCAGAAAATCGTTCAGAGCTGTTTATATACACGGGGGGTTAATTTTCCGTAATAATCATTGAACATAAACTCGCTGTTTTACGGTAATTCGATTACTTTGCGCGAGGATGATGGGAAATTTCAGTTTCAGTGATTTATAGGACAGCTCTCAGTGGTTATCTTCAGGAAACATTATAGATTGTGTTGTTGTTCGAAATAATTTTTGTTGACCCAATAGAAAATTAGTTTTTTGGTACCATTCCAATTTTCATCACGAAATCATTAGTTCAAAAAATATATTCACGATTTTGTTCTCAGGACACTTAAGTGCCTAGATCTCAGTATCTATAATCATTAAAACTTAAATCGTGACGATTATTTTCCACTACGATTGCTTTCAAAGAAATATTCGACTTTCAACTGTTCCTCTCACTGAAAATTGAATCTATTTCAAAGATTTCGTGCCGGTGTTTTTTATCTTTAATGCAAACGATGAGTCGAGAGGAAAACGAAGCGAGGCAATGAGAAGTAGAGCGAGGGAGTAGCTAAACTCTGGCGGAGTTAGCTCAGTGGTCTTAAGCGGCTAGTTGAATTTGCGTCCACTATAGTGGACTTGTCAGTAAAGCTATTTAGAGTATTGTTGCTCGTGTTGTCACGTAGTTACCCCCACCACTTCTTGGAACTGTGGCCACGGATCCCGTTCCTCGCTTTATCTCAGTATTTCTCGCTCTCGTCCCCAGTGCATACGAAGACGAGTCAGCCAGAGATAAATAACACCATTATCCATTAGGTTATCCCAGGTCGATATCAAGAAAACTTGGAAGCCTCAGCGTATCTGCAGATTCATGCTATTATGAAGAACTCTGTGTACAGTGACCCTAAAAGTAAATAATTAAAATTGTATGAATTTAATTAAATAGTTTTATTTGGGCAAATACTGGGGAGAAATTAATAATACCATGAAAAATAAATTTTCTTAATGACGTTCCACCCATGCAAATATAATTCAGGTGTATACACATATGTAGTTATTTCCTTATACAAGTACTGCAAATTGTTGAATACTATATGAACACGTTCTTATCCTTGTATTTGCCAGTTTGGACATCTGAAAGTTCATCTTGCACGATCACTGACAAAGTCACTATACGACATCCTCTCGGAGATAAACGAGTTCAAAGAATTAACTACCACATTAGGTAGGGCCAATGTATCATCCGAATCCCCAGTTCAATCAAACGAAAGTTCAGCTCCGATTCTCATTTTCTTCCGCATTTACTCCACGCCTTGAACTAAGAGGAGTGGCAACGAGCTATACATCAGTCTGATGGGGCCAAGACGAAGGTGAAAACGAAGGAATTGGGCCACTTTCCCTTGTCCCAGGCGACGTAATTGGAAACCATCCCGAAGTTCGTCCTATGTATCAACAACCCGCTGGATAACGGAGCGTTCTCTTCCGCTTATCCGATAATTACGGTGGATGAGTCCTCTTCGCCGCGGATTGGAATGAGTCCCCGATCGTCTGAGGAACACGCTACTCCCGAGGAAAAGTAAGGCGTGGAATGAAGAAAGCAGAGGGGGTTGTAGGGGTGCAGGGGCGTCCAGGAAGAAAGAGAAAAGTCGTTAGAAAAAGTCAAGTCGGATCAAGACGAGGGGCTGCACACTCGCGAAAAGGGGATGTAGGCGTTAGATTAGCGTGATCTCCAGTGATAACATTCTCCTTCTCCCTTTCTTCTTTCACCCCCTCGACGTACCACCCATCTGTGTTAGCTCTTCCGCGCGCTTTTCCCTCGAAGGAGTCACGACTCCCGTGGAGTCCTCCAGGCTTCACGAACGGACAGCATCTTAGCACGTTGCTAGCGTGCAATTACTGACCCCTTAACGAGGAGGGTTGCGGATGCAACTTTTGAGAATCTCCTATTAGAAATAACGGCCCCTCGGGCGTACGTGTCTCGAGGTCCTCGGCAAATTGGAATCTGCGCGATGAGAAGGGCGCACTTTACCCCTTGGAGACGGAGTCCGCCTCGAAGGGAATCGATTTGTGTACTGGCAGTTTCGTTAAAACGCGATTAAGCCTCCCGCGTTTGCTTTCGCAACGAATTGTCTCCTTGGAGCCCCGTGGGACTCCGCTCTCGCTAATTCGAGAACAACGGAAATTTTGATGAGGACGACGCGCGATCATGGTGTTATCACGTTGAGCGTCAAATCTGCTTTTCCGTTTTGTAGTCTCTTGATGGTATACAATTTATGAGATATTTTTAATACTAGAAATGTTATTTCTGATTACTCGAGGATTTATTCTTTTTCCAAGAAGAAAATGTTTCACAGATCTGAAGTCTTCTTTCTAAACTTCTTCGGGCTTCATCTGAAAGCCTTAACCCTTTCAGACCTGAATTATTTTTTTTTTCTTGCATGCAATTTAATTTTTAGGGCTTACTTAAGCTAAAATAAGTATGTAAAGAAAAAGAATTCTAATAGTGTAGTTTTGGTAAAATCCTAAATGATAGTATCGGTAATTTTTTAATTTTGTGTCTTCAATTGTGGACGCCAGGTTTGAAAGGGTTAATCGTAATTGTTGGGAGTTCACATTACTCCAACTAAATAAATAAAGCGCCAGTCGACAGAAATCCGTATAAACCGCGTTCCTTTATCGCGGTTTCGTTTGCATTGTTTCCATAAACGCGGTACATTCATCAGAAGCGTGATGTAACGTTTTTGTCCATCAGCGTTGCCCGAATAACTTAATCGTTTCGATGTTTGCGCAGTTTTAACGAGCCAGCGCAAATAAACTGGCGGCATTCGGAACGAAGGAATTTCGAAAAATCGAAACAACGAGACCAAGAGAGCCATCAATTCGTTCGGAGGCGATATCAAACCCGGTGGGAAGCAAATTTTACGACGAAGTCGTTAAATTCGATCGGCGAAACAATAACGAATCGTTCGCTCGAAGGATCGCCGGCCGATAAATAATGCTTTTGTAATAAATAATCGTATTACGTGGCCACGTGGGGCGTTCCGCCCGAGCGGTGGACACACTCCACGGCACCAGATCAGCGGTCGTGTACGTACGGTCACGATGGTATCGTGATAATCGACGTTCGATAATATCCTCCAATAAATTTGCCCTGATAACGGAGAGGATTTATATTATTGGAGTACCGCGGACTATAAACGCCGGTTACGACGTGCTGCGGGGCCAATTCATTCTCTTCTAACGGGAATCGTCTACAACCGAACGATACCGAATGGTTTTCCTTCATTTTCAGTTCAACCATTTCGATAGTAGTTAGTCTGGAACTTTTTCAGTATTTTTTTTTTAACTGTAATTAAAGTGAAGTCACGAACTACTGAGCATTTCTACTGTAATTTACACTCGAGTTAGGCCTGATTAACGACAAATTTCACAAGACTGATTCGTAAGATACGTAGAATTTAATTGAAGAGGGAAATTATTTTCCTATCATCGTTTTCATCTAAGATTTTAAAGCTTGACACACAAGATATTTAATATTTCATTTGAACGGAGTTCTAATAAGCTACACATTATTCATATTGTCATCTTTCTGTGGCTTCATCGTAGAAACATCTTCAGTCATTCAAAATAAATTCATATATCTTCCATGATAAAGAAAAATAAAATAAACAAATTGATATTTCTAAAGCATTAATCAAACTCTGAATGAAGTTCACTATTGCATCATATAATATCATATAAATCACGTTTACACTCAACGTTCCTAGTACCTGTAACATTACAGGTGATAATTAGGTGGTAAGTATCTCTCATGTAAAGTACTCTAACAGGTGTTATAGGAGCCAAAGGTGAAAGCAATGCTTTGATATAAACCGTTTAGTTCGGCTATAATACCTCGCTATTAAATCCATCCATGATACTGGAAACGTAGTAATTTCTTGTAAGTTGTAAAAGTAATGGTTGTACAACTCTTGAACAATTCAACCGCACGGTATCGCGGAAAGTGTACATGGGACAGCTTAGCAACTACAACCACGCATATAAACTTTATGAACTGCTTTTATGATCACATAAACGTTTCATGAACACTGGCTCTCTTTACAGTTTCTTCCTTCCTGGCCGTCCGTCGACGATTTCCTCTGGGATTTCGATGTTGGTAGACATTAGCAATTACTACTGATAAATAAAGAAATTGTACCTTTTCCAAAACGGGCTTTAACGGAATATATCCGTTATATTAGCTCGTAGTCGCCTCGTGGCTGAATCGTTGTCGCTGTCCATATAAAAAAATAATTGATCTGGCTACTGCCAAAATTTATTTAATTCCAGAAAGTAGTTCCATGACTAACTAGAAATTCATTTCAAATAGTCGGACGATCCCAGTCCTCTCCCCTCGCGTTGCGTCTGGCGAGTTCTTTTATCGCCTCCTAAAATATCGTCATCATTGAGCTTAATCGCGTAATAAAACGTTTTTGTTCCCTTGTTTGTCTAGCCGCCTCCCCCCGTCGAGGGAAGTTCGCGCAGAGAAAAATAAATAAATCGCGGTGGCGCATCGCCAAACCTTACTTTCAGCCAGTGTTGCTACATTTCTTTGTCTTCCCCGCCTCAACCCCTCTCGCGCGACCTTTATACCGTTCTCCAAAATTTACCGTCGGAAGGCCAAGGATGACACCGAAAACTTTTCCTTTCCTTTTATGCCCCGGCCACTGACTAATGCATCTTTTATTGACGTGGAAAGTTCGAAACAAAGAGCAGAGGGAAACACTTATTCCCTCCGGGATTCGTTCAATAAAATTTCATGTACCGCGAATCCACGCCAGGAAAGCCAGCTGTACGCGTTCGATTTCTTGTACGCTTGAACTAATACGATTGCTATGACTACCTAGACTTGAGCGTCTTCTACGTGTGTGTTCGTGTACGACATAGCCAACAGATTCTGTAACTGGTCCTCGTTGCACTTATAATTCGAGCATTGGCATTAACCCCTACCCCTTGTGCTGTGCTCCTCAAAACACCGTTCGCCAGTTTACGTTCGATCGGGGCACCTCCGAGAATAACACTTTCGACAATTTGGTTGCTGATCATTTTTATTTTTTATCGATACAATAGGTGTACAGGCTTTGTAATATAATTATACGGTTGTCAAGTGCCATGGATCATCTTTAATTTTTTTTTGATTCCAAGCAAAACCGTTCCTTCTTATGTTCGACTCAAATTCCATAGTACGAGCTTCACACGTTATTGTAAACTAAAGGGTTACATATATCTCAACACAACAATTTATATATCAAATCCTATACCAGCACTGAAGGATCGCATTTTAAATGAAAATATGAAAATAAAATATGAAAAATCTCGAAAAAAAATTCTTGAAGTTTGGCTATAACTGCGTGTACCCCGTCAAGAAACAGGGGTTGGATCGTCCGAAAACTGTGTTCGTTTACCCCGGGGGAAGTAAAAACTGCAGAAAGGAGTTGCGCGCGGAAGCGTCGTATAAAATACGACGGTGCGTGCTGTTTAAAGCGGCGGTGGAAAAGCGCTTTTAAGGGGCCACTTACTGTTTTAACTTTTACGCTCTCGTTAAACCAATGGCCGAGTTCGGCCATCCCGGCCGCTGCACGGTCTTACGCGTTTAGTTACCGCTTGTTACAGCTCGGAATCTCCTCGTTTACATTGCCGTGGCCCTCTTCGTACCGATACGAAATAACCGTCGCGACCGCGCGCGCCCCCCTCTGAAACTTAGCGTAGGAAAATAAAATTGGAACATCTGCTCTGTATAGAAGCGCGAAACTGCCGTAACGCCAAGTGATTTTTGCTGGGATTTCGACGTTATCGAGTCCCGCCGGGGCTCTCATTTACATTTCAAATTTTAACGATTCCGCCGGCCCGACTTGAAAAGTGTTTTGCATGAAACGCTACCGGTTACGTCTCCGAGCACGGTAAAGGAAGACAAGCTACTTCGTTCGCGGGGTCGAGCGTGGAAATCCTTCCAGTTGGGTTTGCGTTGCTCCCTTTCGTCAGCTGCGTTGCGGTGTCGATGATCAGCCCTTTTCGATGCCAGAGTTCCATTCCTTTGGTTACGTTACAGAGTCCTTTCGACGGCTTGCTTTTACTACACATTTATTAATTGCATAAGTATAATCTTAAAAATATCTGAAACCTTTCGTTCTCTAATTAATTCATATAACTTTCCATCGTTTCTTTAACCACGAATGCAAATCCTCTATGAAACTCTATATCAGGTACGTTTCCATCGTTTACGTTGTAATCGTCCCTCTCGAATGACGCCTAACGCCAATCCATTCCGATTCACCCTTAATCCCTGTCTGCTCGGGGATTGCCCCTCGTCCATCGGCCTAACCGCCGAAACTTACGAACGTGAGGCACGAATAAAGTGTCGATTTTTCCAAAGGACAGAATTAGGAGGTTCTTGGGCTGGCTGTTGGCCAGACAGCCAAGTTTCCGATATGCAATTCCGCTTTATTTCCGGATCGTTTGACGCCGCCGCGCGCGTTCGTGCAAAGGCTAATGTAATGGAAACGCCTGTAAGCCCTCCTATGCATATTATTGTGCTACTTTCATGCCGCGTCGCAATGCTAATAATTGTTATGGCCCGATAGAGTGCAATTCCATGCCACTCGACCGCCGACTACCCTCCCCCCTCTGTCCCCCGTTGGATCGCGGGGGCCGTTCCACTTTGGCATTGAATAAATTGCAACAGTTTTCCCCGTTGCTACGAAATTCGTTTCAACTGGAGGATCATCGTTCGGTCGCCATTCTCACCCTTTCCAAAAACCCCTGTGCCGCCCGCCCTCTTTACCCCTCGGCCACGCCGCGTCATCAATTCGATTTCGTTCGATTTGAATCGTTCGAATTGATTTAACCTTTGTCCACGCGTGCACGCGTGGATCGTCGTGCAGCGTCGAACCGAACGATGCGAACGAATATCGTTACCGACTGTGGAAACCGTTGCCACGGTCGACTTTTTCATATAGTAACGGGAATCAGCGTCAGCGATCGTCGAGTTTTGTCCGTACTCGACGAACCATATCGCCCGACACCGCACCATTTTTCCATGGGTCGGATCGCTAGGTAAACTGGACCACCTAAAATTTTCAACGAATCCGACATGTGAGAATTCGAGTAAAATGATTTGAAATGATCGAGCGAAATTTTATTGGCATTAGGTAGTGTGATAAATAAATTATGCATTCATAATGCAAGTGGATATGATAAACACATTGTAAACATGACCGAAATGTATATCCAACTATGCAAATCGAAATATTAATAGATTATATTCTACATTTATTTCTGTATTTTTTTAATGTGAAACTTTATATATTGAATCCGCCGTTTTAAGTTTTTAAATTTCAAGTACAGATTTGGAATCAGTGAGCACAAGAACCCCCATTGAACCAAGTTTGATCTAAATCGAATCACTTTTCACATTTTCTACCGTCATATCGAATCCGTCATTTTGAATTTATAAATTATTAGTTCAGATTTGGAATCAGCAACCCCAAAAACCCCTGTGTACCAAGTTTCATCCAAATCGAATCACTTCTCGCATTTTTGGTCAGCCATTTTGGGTCCGCCATTTTGAATTTCTAAATTTTGAGTTGATATTTGGAATCAGCGACCCCAAAAACCCCTTGATACCAAATTTCATCAAAATCGTTCGAAAGAAAAAACAGGTAGAAGTGTTTCTTTTTTAAAGACCTTTGAGGGGTTTCCCAACCCGGAAATACTACAATGTTTACTATTATGTCAAGGAATTTAAAGGGGTGTCCCTTCCAGGAAATACTACGATGTTTACTATTCTTGGAATTCGAACGGCCTTGCAAGGACGCTATATGTAGGTCACTCTGGCAGTCTGACGTCTGTCAGTCATTTATAAGTGTCTATAAAATAGGAAACTTTGAGGTGTCATAGCTCAGCGTAGAATTGTCCGATTTGATTCTAACAAAAACCAAATTGAAGGGCGGACTTTCTACTATCTAATAGGTTGTTATAATAATTTCTAGATACTCTTAAACAATTGTGTATTTATAAAACTGTATGTGACTTATAAGTGTCGTAATTCAGCGTGGTATCATCCGATTCGATTCTACCAAAATTTAAATTAAAGAGTGAAATGTCTACTATCTATCTAATATTTGTTATTATTGCCAGATACTCTTAAACAATTTTATACTATAAATGCATGCAATCCGCAGTGCAGTGATAAATTCTGTCTTATAAATATACATACCTGGCCTATTCTGTAGACGATACACTTCTAAACCTTCCTTAATTCAAGCCAATGAATTATGTTCATACCATCTAATACAAGCAACCTTGCTACGCCTTATTTATCGCGCAAGCAAATGATAAATTCGAACAACGAAATCCGAATCTTCTCATAAACGACAATCAATTCCGGGCTGGGAACGTTGACGGGTAACGCGCGTAACGAATCGTAGCGGTATGTCGCGCGACGGAAAATTACAAGCTCGTAACGAACGCCGATGCGAGCAATTAGAAGGGAGGCGACAAATCGCCTACACCTAACGTGCCATTGGTTCGCCGTAAACTGGTAATTAGTCGCGTGCGTTCGGTGAAAGCGCAAATACGCTCTGTCACCGATTTAATTAGTCTATAACTCTTGCGACGGGGATCAGAACTCGGTTGTGCCAGCGTTCCTCTAATAACATAAATTATTGCCGAATCGGCGAGTCCTATTCTGGTTCATCCGTTGGTAGAACGACGCGTTTTATACACTACGAAATGTCCTGTGTCAATAGTATGGTTCGTTCGATGGACCGTTCGGCGTTAGAGTTGACGCACCTGACCGTACCTATTCACGATGATTCGGAATTAGGAAGCCATATATTGGGAACGTATTCTATTCCCATATTATCACCGTTGGCACATACGCAGTAATTTGAAGTATTCCAAGATACGACGTCATCGATGATTAAATTTAAACATGATTAAATTTCCCTTTGATGTATGTGACTGAGGATGAGAATAAAAATATGAGAAAAGTTATTTTCTATTTTACGATCTCAAGCTTCGTTGCATAGTCAACGTACTCTGCAGGTGTCTCACTTTTATCTGTCAGATCCAAAACCATAATGAAGTTAAATGACAAAAATTAATATAAAATTATCGAAATATCCATGGAGCATGCATCTATCTCACAAATTCTAACGACCAGTTATTTACGTTAGAAAAATGCAGAAAAAGGAGTAATGCAAAAAGTACGTGGATGCTCCCTGCGATTTAACCAAGTATATTAAATACACAGAAACAAAATTGCCTAGTTAGTCCATTTTACAACCTTTTTAACTGGAAAACCGTCAAGTAAAATCATAGCGCCCGCACCGTTCGCAGACTAGTCTGAAAGTTGTACCCGGGAAAGCATTGATCAGGATCGCGCACACACGAACGCAGAATTTCCAGGGACTGATCGTTCCACGTGTGGAAGGGTCGGAGGGCGTATACGAACCTTATGAATACGTCTGAAAAGTGTATCGGCAATTGCCATCTCTTTCACGCAGCGATATCTGCTCATGGTATAATCGGGTCCTGCCAGTGGCAGTAGCGGCAATTGGACCGATAGGAATGGCTACCATTAGAGTATCTTGGACACGGCCCAGAACCCGGTTCTGCGGTAAATGGATTTTCTTTGAAAGACATCGTGTACCTCGGTAGCCAGTACCCCGACAGCGTTTTCATAACTCTGGCCGATTCATCCGCGAAAATCAGCGTTCCCGATTCGATCCGCGGTTGTCGCCGCGTTTTTCGCTGAAAGACTCCATCGGACGGGAGGGGTGGGAGGGCGGTAATCTTTCCCCTTGAGTAAGGAACCGGTGACGTAACGTGTAACCAAGGATTTCCATTAGAAATTTAAATCTTACCGTTCGTTTTCCTCCGGTTGAAAAATACGTATTGCCGACGGAAATTTATAGGAACCCGCGGCTCGATACGACGTTCGCGTATCGCGATTTTCGCGATTCGCGAAACGGTAACGCGCCACGAACGATGCGGAGTGATTTGAAATTCAGTAAAAATCTCGACAGTTCGATTTGTGCGCGCGTTATGCGTGAAATGTTCGGTATCGTTGACGTAAATTAAATTTTCTCGCGGACAACGCTGAATCGATGCCATCGGTTCAGGTTGGATTAGGTTCTTGTTCGTTCCATCTTGTTCGTTCCAAACGTTATGTTATGGGTATGCTTATCAATTGCACTCTTGTAGCGTACAGACAAAGAACTTTATAAAACATACGAACTTGAATTTGAACAAGCGAATCAATTACATCGAGAATTTTCTAACCAAACGAAAAGTGTATACGCAAAAATATTATTACGCTCACAGTCTAATCATGAGTTTCGTACAATTTTGATATGCGACCTGGTACGTACTAAAATAAATAAATGAACAATTATCCCATCAGTATTCGAAGAGCCCAATATTCAAACTCCCTTTGATTGGATTTATTGTTTAATAATTTCCTCGGTCAAACGCCAGTCGGAAGTCCAGCTCGCGCTTTCTCATTTCCGTGTTCTACGGGGTTTTACAACTTCGCGAGGTAATTCGGCGCTGGCCAACTAAATAATAGAGGACAGGTAACCCATTGAACCCTGGAACCACGTTGCACGCGCATACATCTGCTGTCTCTCATCGGAAAGTTCACGCGGCGAGCTCGTACAAAGTGCGCTCGCCGGTGCGGAGGATATAATCGGATCGCGGAGTGTAATCAAACGCATCGACTTTGCCGTACGCTTTCCTTCTCTCGTGAATCGTAACGGCAGGAAATAAGGGCGCGGCAGACAGAGGATCCTGAGAGGCAGGCCGTTTCCTGAGAGTGAAGTCAACGCAAAGCAACCCGATTCCCAAGCGCGACAGCAACAATTTCATGGGAGCAGCTCGACTAATCCTCTGCGTAGCCCTTCGCTATGGACACGCTTACTTTTCACTTCCTCTTCTCCCTCCTCTCTCCATTCACTTCGCTCTACCGTTCCTAAGTCTGCCGACAGAGCTGCCATTTTCGTTTCGGAGTCGCGACGCGAATACATATTCCCCGGTCCACGCACGCTTTCACGCATACATCTGCCGCGCATCTATTGTATCTGCGTACAAGCAGATTGATGTACGAGTTTCAACAAGCTTTGCCGGACTACGAATCCGTACGAATGTTCGCTAGAAGCCTTTTGGCCCTTTGTTAGCGTCGGGGATGGTCCGACGAATCCTCATGATTTTGAAATAATAAATGCCGCGCGGTCAGCCCCGGCATTGTTCTCGCTACTTTCGGTGCTCGTATTTGTTTGCTGGGGCTGCCGGACACGGATAATTAACTTCCAGAATAGAAATGTTTAACGAATTTGCATACTGGTACCGAAAGTTATTGCGGAATTGCTGGATGGAAACATGGTTTACAAAATTTGTCGGAAACGAGCTCCTTGGGAAAGGGGAATCTAGGCTTAGAAAAAATTGTGCGTTTGAAACGGTAGAGGAAATTTGCACTGTTAGAGTTATTAAAGCATGTTGAATATAGTAATCAGGATAAGATGTCTACTCGACGTGGAAACAAAAATATAGTCGTCGTCTTTTCGAAGTCGATTAATAAATAACAGGTTTTTGGAAGTTGTAGATTCTGATGCTAATAGGATTCAATGCAGATCGTCTTACGGACTTGAGACTCTCGTATAAATAACAAGACTCTATAATTACAGATAGAGAATGCGTATTAAATTTCCTTCAGCAAAAATTGCATGAAATATTGAAAGCAAAACGGGTGGGCTCAATTTTCGTCCGAAGCCCCGTGAACCGCGGTCCCCTTCAATCAATTTTCTTTTTACAGCTTGGTATCCCGTGTTCCATAATCAATTCCCGCTATTGTGCAAAACGTACGTGTAATTGGCTTACTCGACTAAAACGTACTCGAATCCGGGCCGTTGCTAAATTGGTCAAACGGTGAATTTCATTCGGACGGCGTTCTCCAAAGCTACACTCCGTTCCCGAATAGATGAAATCTTTTTGAAAGTTTGCACGGGAAGAGTGGTGAAACGAAAGTATTGTAGTGGTACAGCGTTGGATTCGGTGCTCGTCAGGAACACAAAGGGTTTACCGTCGTTGGATTCGTTTGTTTCGCACACGTAACAACCGATAACGAGAAATAACGGTTCCAGGGTCCCGCTTACCATCCACCGGGGGAGGCGGGGGCGGTTGTAGGGGGCGGGAGGTCCTCTTATCTTTCCTACGAGTGGCTCTCCCGTATTATTGTCTCATCTCTAGGTCGGTCAAAGGATAATCGGAGGTGGAAGCGACAAAGTCCATCCGGTCGGACGACAATTGTCTCTGCCCTCGATACTCGTCTGATTGTCCCCCGCTCTCGCGCAAACCTTCGATCCAGGGGCGTATCCGCGCTGGGGAATCCAGATGTCAAAAAGGAAAAAAAAAGCTGCCAGGCCTTTTCTGTGCTAACAAGGGAAAACGTGAAATAACGAGAGACGTCTGGGGAAAACGATAAACTGCAAATAAATGGAGATTACTCGGATGCCAGTCTTTCCGATGCTGTGCTTCTTTCGGTTTCCAGACGATACCGGAAAAGTCACCGGCGGAGTAACCGACGAGGATGCTCGTGGCGCTAATTGTACGCGAGAGTGGAAGAAATCTGGGAGGAAAGTCGCGAATGAAAGTTATGGAGTTGGAACTGTGGCGTGTAGGAGATATTATATGTAGAATCGAGAGGAACATGGATTGGCTCACTTGGTAAGAGAAAAGACTAATGCTATATATGGAATTATACCACGACTAGACTTTCAAGTGTATTTCATTATTAAAATAAACATTAGATCCACTAGACATAAAAACACACATAATTCACAGAAAATTATAAATTCGAATGCACATACAAAATGAGTCACAGTAGACTGAAATCGGAGAAATTCGTGGAAATTCCACCATCTCCTCGACAGAAAGGATTTACCGGAAGCTCCCTGTGCGTATTTGATACAACATGTTGAGGAGTCCATTGAGAGTAAAGAAAATTATAGATCGGAGTGCAGGAATGCGGTCGAATTGTATTTGACTTCGTCCATCGAAACGTCCGCGACCAGAAGATATGAAGGATACCATCGTAGTTATGTCGAAATACGGGAAATTCACTCGGCCCGCAGCGATGCGCCGTGTCCTCCGAAGCCTTATTGTAACGATGGAGGTATTGTGTACTGTTAAACTTTGTGCGGCCAGTCAATCGCAGGCCGTTTCTCTCGACCGTGGCTGGAAAACTTTCCACCCATGCCCACGGCTTCGTGTATCGACAAACCAACGACTCTGGACGATTTCGAAGTAAATTTAGAGGATGGTCCTTTTCCGTCGTAATAATCTGAAAGCTCGGTTTATTCCCGCAATAATAAACGAAAAGCCGCTGCCGGGCTAAAATAAGAAGAACAACCTGGCTAAACTCGTACCGTACTCGATGCAATCGCTTTAATCGGTCGAACGACGCGTGATGCAATAGCGTCCAATCCATTGAAATGGTATTACATGAAGTCGGAGTATGATATTGATTTTAAAAACAGGAAGAAGTGCGATGTGAGAATCATGCAATTGGGTTCAGAAATATTTCAATTAAAGTAAATTAATGTTAGGACAAGTCTAGGACCCTTTTGGGGCTGGAGAGTTTAAAGTATTCATGAGAACGAGAGATTTATTTCTGGGTACTGCGTGATAGTTGGGTATTCTCACCGACACACTCCTATTTGGAGCGATCTCTACTCTAAAATCTTGAGCAACCGTATTAGGACACACGATCGAATAGGAAGGTCAACGTGGAATGTGCGATTCTGTTACCAAAATTAGTTATCGCTTAATGACAATCGCCGTTGTCGATAGGTTATCACTTTGCGACCAGCGAAAATCAGGTTTTGCTTGTTGAATCATACAATGCTATTGGTAATAAAAAAGAAAGGTTATATCGCGTTTTATGCACAATAAAATTTATTGAAGAAATATTTTATTCCAAAGCACACGATTTAAAATGGCACCCTAGTGACAATTTAATATACCTGAAATATACCAAAGTATGTTATACTAGAAGATTCTCTATTGTTATAGGCACCAGCCATTCCGAATATCTGGATTAGAGAGAAAAAAAAATTCATCGATGCCCTGGATGGCTTAATTAGTTAAAGCAATCATCCGGCAAATGAAAGGTTCAGGTTTTAATTCCGGTCCAGCAATTCGATCAGTCGATTCTTTTTGCCTACCCACTATCAATTCGTATTCCAGCTAGTGTCCACCAGATCGAATATGTTTTGCAATTCTACGTCATTTTTTCGAATTTTACCACTCATAAAGCACAGATTCCATTTAGATTTAACGATAAGATAAATAGCGAATGTAGAACGATACTCAACTCAACCACAATCATAACCATATTTCCTTATGTGTACCATGTTTCTACCTAAAGAATTCAAGAGTAAATTGTCGCAGAAATTCCCAGCTCGTTGCAGAACGTTGACCAAAACAAACACTTGCGAGTTCTCTTGCCAAGAATGAAAGTCTAGGAAAATATTCTACCTCGAAATCTTTTTGTTTCAGACGTATGGTCCTGGTACAATTCATTCCTCGAGCCACTGAAAATGAGGTCGAGGGCCTCGGTATATCCGGAGCTGCTATACGTACAATTTTGGAGTATGTCAGTGGTAAAGGCTTTTTCAAAAGAGGCTTCAAGATTTTATTTTTTTATAAAAAGTGTAGAGGCACGTTTATAGGATACTAATTTGATTATCAGTGACCAAAGTTTCGTCCTTTTGTTTTATTTAAATAGCACTACTCATATTCAGATTATAATAATAATACCTAATTTTATTTTACATTGTTCTTTTCGATTAAATTCAGAAAATAATCATTCTTCGTTTTCTCTGAACTTGGTTTATTTTACTGTCTACGTTACAGTGCATACATATGCAATCACAGGTCTTTCGAAAATAAAAGTTAAATAGAACAATAACAGATAGAACCATTCGCACAGAAAAATCCCAAAATATACAGATATCCACAAAACACACCTAACCAGTTATACAAAAAATTAAAAAAAAAAAAATAGAAAAATCCTAGAAAGGACTGCGAAATCCAGACACTAACTTTCATCTCCCACCCCGCATCCTCGATGTCCCAGCGACTTCTGTTTCCAAATCGTCAAGGTACAGCGGCTTCCGAGGATCGTCGTCGGGCATATATCGAGGCAGGGAATACAAAAATATTGCCCGATCAATTTTTCGTTCCTCGAACTGCGCGAGCAAAAGTAGGTGTCAGAGATTACGGCAGAGTGACGGCTGCGGCGCGGTCTGCCGGAAACAGGATGGAGGTTTCCGCGTCGGCGGTCACGGTGCAACGTCCGATCAGCCGGAAAACGTCCAAACTCACAATCGACCCCGGGGAATATTTCATTCGGTAGGGATGAATTTTTCCCGAGGAATTTCTCCCTTGAATTTCGTTGCTGCCTGGGTCCGCCCAGCGACCAAACGTTTTCCTTCATCCAGCGATGGCACGAAAATACGGGTCAACGTCTGAGCACAAATTGGAATAAACGACGAGAGACAACCAGGCCGGGAAAACAGGTTAGGAGAGGACGTGGAGGGAATGGGAGGAGGCGGGGAGGAGGTGGTGGAAAGGGTTTCCAGGACGGAGGACAGAGCGTGCATATGCACGAAAAGCGAGAGACGAAACGAAAGAGAAACGTTAGGGAGAGAGACGAGTGGCGACGTCGGGGCCGAATTGGAGGGAAACATTAACCTGGTTGACCCTTGCATCGGGCCGGTCGGCTGGAAAATTCGAAAACTCGTTTGTCCAGCCCTTTGGCCCTCTGGTCGTTACCGCGTCCATGCAACCGCTTCCATGCGTTCTCGTTTTTTTTTTTTGCACCGATAAGCATGCGAATCGCAAACCCGTTGCGTTCTCGCGGTAAGCAGGTTTGGATTCCATTGGGTGAAAAAGTTTCCTGAATAGGATTTGTAATACGATAACTTAGTTACATGTTTATTCAGGTTTTTCAGGCTACTCCAGATACTGTACGTGTACCTTCACCTGCATTTTACATGATCATTAAGAACACTTACAATCTATTTTATTCTACGCAATCTGTGTTATTCACTTCCGACTGACGTCACCCGACCTTTAACCAAAAAATAGAAAAGCCTCGCGTCTAAGGATTAACACGACCCATCTCCCGTGACTCTCGACGTCCCCCAACAAGACCAGCGGTGTGAATAAATGGACAGAACAATAATTCCGCCCTTTAGCTCCGTGTCCACGCGGCATAAATAAGACGGGATTCATTATCGCACCTAACTCCCCCTGCGTAGAAGCCAATCGAGGCGGAAAGTCGTGAGCCTGGATACCTTCGAACCGTGAAATCCGAAAGAATCACAGCTCCAGCGCGAATCATTTTTAGCCCTGGCTAGGCTTTTCTTATTTTATCGTCATATTAAGCGAAAAAAAACAGGGGGATGAAAGCCAAGGTCCGAGGGGCATCCAACGGAGCTTATCTCCTGTACTCGCTAAAGCCTTTTTCGATCCAGCGTATGTAAACTTCATAAACATCGCCTTCGTCGCCCGAGGGGCCACTCCAAGACTGACCAAACGAGCCCCGCCCCGGTTGTTTGGTCAAAATTTCTTTTTAGAGCAACCGCGCCTGACCCCTCGCGACCGACTGTTCGCTTCAACCGAATTAACCCTGTTTGGCTAACTTCTTCCTGGATTTTTTCGTTGCCCTCTGTCACTGACCGTGCACCTAACGTTTGCTCGTCTTGTTTAAATAAGTGTACGGTCCGTCATATGCCGTCACTCGAGCCTTCGTGGCTCGATTCGCGCGTATGGCCGACTCGAGCTGTTTGCGAGCCTCGCTGACCCTTGCTGTTTGTTGATCGAGATCAAAGAAAATCGAATCACCAGTGTTAATCAGTCGTTTGACCGAACCTCCAAGTGTCCCGTGTTAGTAGAATTTTCTTTATGTGGGTATGTAAAGTGATATTATAAATAGACGCGAGATTAATGTCTACAGTCGTTCTAAGGAAATGAAGTAACGACTCCTTTTTACTGAGAGTGCAAACTGTAGGGACTTATTTGGTTAAAGTGTCTTCTTCTATGATCCTCGAGTAGGTCCTGAATCTTCCACGTTCGAAGGGTCACCTCTCAACGGATCAAGACTCATAAAAGGGCCAGAAGAAATGAATTAAAAAATGTTACACTTAACAAAGGATGCAAATGGATGACAAGGAGTCGGGATACCGCGCAACGGCGCCCGAGCGTCGAGTAATCCCTTCAAGGCAGATCTCCGCGATGCCAGGCGAAATAGTAAATGTCGAAGTAAGAACAAGAAAAGGAAAAGAAGGTCACGTCGAGTTGCTCGCACAATCGTCATCTCGGATCAATCACGGAGTACGGCTAACGTAATCGGAAAGTCCTTTATATCCGACAAAACTAAGTTCCGAGGCAATTTGTGTCTCTCTTTGTAAGGAGTAGGTGGAGACGCGGAAGAAGGAAAAAGGGAGGACATCGGGCTACAGAGGCGGCGACTTTGCATCGCTCGAAGCTCGGTTCAGACCGCTTCGCCCTAATATAAGAAGGGGCCTCCTCTTCTTCTTTTCTCTCGTTCGTTCTCATCTCGATCCTCTCTCCAACGCTTCCTATGTCTCTCGCTCCTCTTCACGACGGACCTCTCTCTCTCTCTCTCTCCTGCCATCCCTACGCTTCTTTCGCTTTACCTGCCTTCGCCCCCGACCGCCCTCGTCCGCAATTCCCTCCAATTCCTTTCTCGAAACAAGTTTGTAAAACGCAATTTTCTCGCAGGTTGACAAGTCATCTAATCGCACGTTGGGACACCGTCTACTTCCTTCAGCCACCCCCTTATGCTTCGTTCTTCTCCATTTTTCTTTCTCTTTATCTCGCGTATGTCGCTCTCCCGTAAATCACTCGTGTTCGCCTTCCTTTTGCATTCCGACGACAAAGCTCGGAGCTGCTCGAAAAACGTTTGCGGTTTCCAAACGCACGGTAGAAAAAGTTTATTCTAAACGCGATAAATTAATTTATATTCCGACCGTCTGCGTTAATTCCTTGAAGAATTGATGACTTATAGATGACGAAAGGTTGCTTCTTCGGAAAGTATCGTGGTCTCCCATGGAAACGTCCGTGATCTAATTTCCTCCCGTTTCTGATTTATGCTCTCATTCATGGAGCGATCAAATCGACTGGAGCGGTCTTTCCTCAATCCGACTATAATTCCGTTTAACCCGCATATACGTTATCGGGTGCGTCTCCGCGTCGACCGAAGCTAAATTATACGATTAATCTCCTATCGAAAATTAGGTTACTGGGATACCGTAGTAATGGATGGCGGTGAAACTCGCGGAAGAATGGGCCTGCGAAGTACGAACTTCTGGAACATTTGAACAATAAGTCCGAACGTTGGGCGGTTTGATTAATCAACGTATTGTACATGTGGAAGAAGTTATGCACACCGCTTCCGCGATAAGTGTGGATTGGGAATTGTCATAAATTAAACGATATTGTTCGGGGGTACAATCAGGGTGCCGTTTTCATTCGAACCGTACGTATATTAATCATTCTGCAATAATATATTTCGGTGTTGCAGACATTGTATTCCATGCAGTTCAACAAATGAACCGGTAACATTGTTTACCTGTAATGTACTTAAAAAAAAAGTAACTTTCTCATGTTGTTCATGGTTAAACGACTTGCTCCACGAATTTAAATAGTCGATCCATTTTTAATCAAAATACTTGTACCTAACAAGCATTTGATTTATAAATAATAATCAACACAAAATCCCTGCTGCTTTCAAAAATATTTAAAAATATTCTACCCATTCTTTGTCCTCTCCCAGCAACCCCTACGAGGTCACCCAGTATTAAAAAGAGAATTCTTCACCCCCCCACGATTCATGATAGCAGTTAACCCAGATTATTCGATATTCACAGGTGCTCGTGGACAGGACCATAGGAGACCCTTGTGCAAAGACGTTGCCTACGCATTTCACCGGTGTAAAATTCGCAATCCTTCGACTCGGCAATTACGTGCCCCTACGTAAGAGATTAAGTCCCTAGGCTTCCGTGTTCCAATATATTTAGCCACTCTCCCTCAAGCACGCCTTCGTTATGACTCGATTTATCGAGCAGGCTCACAGATTGCATCGATTCTGAGGTAGTTAGAACTCCTTTACAGCCTTATCAAGCTTCGTTTGCTCGGCACCTTTGCCCGGGTATCTCGGAGCCAATTGAAAACACAGGTGTACGAAACAATAAGGTTGCCGCTTAAAGAGGCCAGGGGAAAGTCGGGAGGGGGTGGCATGGATGTTTAGAATGGGCGATGCCGTCGGATAGGGGAGGTTGGAGAAGTGAAGTGTAGGTGATTTGGCCGATTACAGAACGAATCTAGAGGATCCCTTTCATGCTCTCCTTTCGCGAACGAAGTCAAGTAACAATTCCGAGATTACGGCGCTCCCGAAATGAAATTTCATTCGCCAGTCCCAGGGGAACCGCGTTTCAAGGGGGTACGGCCGCCTCTTTTTCTCCCACGGTCTCGCTTCTTCGAGCCCTTTCTCTTATCCGTCCGTGCAACCAGTCGCCTCCAGCCTCTTCCAATTTTCTCTTCGTTTCGAGAAGAACTCCGGGTAGGGATACGCCACGAGGGAGTTTACCGGAAAAGATTTCGTCACGGGACGATATTATTCCGTCTTGCCGCTCCAGCCCCCTCGCGACGGACTTGCTCCTGGCCGTAAACCTCTCGCAAAGGACTTCCTCCGTCGGGGTGAGGCGTTTAAGACAGGCTACCTGAATAACTCGTTTACTTTTGACGATGGGAGAAAATGATTCGGGGGAAATCTTACTTGGGTTTCGAAGAAGGATGTACTCCGCTTTGGTTAGAGGCGCGATGGAGATGTAAAGGTCAAGCTCTCAAAAATGCAATTTTTTAATGTTAGTTCTTCAGTAGGAAGATCAGCGTTCGGACATTTTATGTAGATTCTCAATATTTAGAAATATACAACTTTCATACATCTACGATTGCATGCAATTATTTCGCATATCATACTTTTAATTCGTATCTTGGATAAACGTAATAAAATCTAAGAATGAGATAATATGAAGAAATAATTTTCTGTGAATTAATTGGTTTTTTCAAACCAAGACTCGAGCCAAACAAGACTCACTTCAAATAAGTAAAGTTTACATAAAATAAGCAGCGTCTTAGAAAATAAACAAATCATGTAAGCGGTCCATCCCCTATACCTTGAACATTTTCTTTGGTCTAGAATGACCTGGTTCCTCATCGAGCTTCGAATGGCAGTCGCGTAATCAATGCACGGCTGTTCGCGAAATTCGGCTAACAGCGACGCAAACGAATCCGTCACCTGTAACGCTTTCTGGCGCCGTTTGTTTGCTGACTACGTCCCTTTATTTCCCCGCGAAGCTAAACTCGCAATTTATTTCCACCGTGCCCCGACGACGAGGCGGGAAAACTGTCCGCGCCGTCACCCTTCATCCACCCCCGCCGTCCTCAACCCCTAAGCTCCTGCGCCTGGTTTACGCGATTCGAAGTTCTTGTCGAAGACGTTTGAAACGCAATTTTCTGTGTCACGCCTTCGGATCGCCGTGACGCGAATCGTCCCAGCCGAAGACGTGGTTAGGAAGTTTTGTACCCAAGACAAACTTGCTGGTAACGTCTTGTTTCTTCGATTGGTGGACTCGGGATTCGAGGAGTCGTGCAGTAAACGTTGTTTATTAAGTTAAACGTTGCTTATTTTATTTAAAATAAAAAGAAAAATTAACATAGCACAGTCAAATACATTTAACACTGCAGTGTACTTACGTCACTGTTTCAAAATAATATTTAATATACAGAACTCTGTAATAAAAGCACGTGAAAGTATCTGAATTGATTCGAGAAAAAAAAACTCTCCGAACAGAGCGTCAAAGTGTCACAGATAACGTCGCGATGGAAACCGAAACGAAGCCAAAGTTGAACGGCGATGCCGTAACCTGTCCCAGGATTATTTCGACAAATCGAGATAACTCTCCAGACACGTTTACTCCATATAGATGTGGGTGTAGTAGCTCGTTGATTAGCATGCCACCGTACGGAGATAAGCGGCCTAACCGTGACGATATAGTTGGTCCTGATGGGAGTATAGGCTGTTTCAGCCACGATAATCCAGGCTATTGTCACGGCTTGAAACATTCGACTAACACTTGAGCAACGCTCGACCGCGCGAAATCCAAATAAAAATATTGCTACGTTCGGGGGTGGATTTTCCAAGGCTTTAACCGACTCTAAACTTGCGTTCGACGTAAATACAGTCTACAAGTCGCGGTGCGATCGAATCGAGGAATCCGTTGTTTGAAAATTACTGGTCCTGGGTGAACCTTGACCCTTGAACCTTTCTCATTAGCAATTCCCTGGGAATGGTTTTACATTTACAATAGAAACGCACGCTTATCGAGCCACCGTGCGCCCAGATAACCGTTATCTCGGGGTTGACGATACTAGTCCCCGAAAACCCAGTAGCATAAACATCATAACGTGACAGTTTCTGGAGCGCTGGATAGCTTACTTCCTAATAATGGCAGGAAGTGCAGCAGCGAGTGCAACTCGGCCTGGCTTCGTTGTTGGTCGACGCTCCAGGCCGGCGTGACGTAGATAGGAAGCGAACAATAATTGATCGAACCCTCTAAGCTCCGGCTATAAGCCAGTGATCCTGTTATTGCAGATACGCATGAACATGAACGGGCATAGCCTCTGCCTGCGTACCTAAACGCACCCGTTTTACTCTAGATTTGTATCGAGCTTTTAACTGGACACCGTGTGCGGATCGTTTCGAAAGACAGCTTTGGGAATTATTTTTGAGATCGTTGGGTTGCTCAATGTAATACTGGAAGTTGATATTAAATGGTTACAAATGGGAAAAATTACCGTGTTAATTTTTTTTATTTGATACGTATGCATATTCGTTGATTTCTGTTAAAGTTGGTGGTTAATGCTGCACTGATATTTGTAATTAACACTATTGCATGATTCTCGCATCTTCTCCCAGCAAATACATTTACGCTGTCGAACCCAGCAATTTAAAACTCCAAAAAAATCACCACATTCATAGAAGGCTGTTCTAACCAGTAATAACTGCAGCCATGTATACTATCATATCTGATCAGTTACACCGAGGTCGTTAGTTTCGTCGAAATGAGTAAAAATGTCGCTCAAAGCGATACTTTGATACTTGACGAATCGGTGTAGTAATGCAGAAGCGGTGAATCACGTTGAAAATGAAACGAAATGCGTTTACCGGTGCGACTGCATTTTTATATTTGCCGCGTAGCCGGTGATCGCCGTGTATGACGAATTTAATACGCTTCGGTCATGGGCACGTTACTAACGCGATATTAAGTGGTTGTTGTTTTTCAAATGTAAACGAAATTCTGCGAACGCGGAGAATCTCCGGGCTAAACGCGTTATCCTGTTCTCGCGTAGATAATGTTGTTCCCCCCGTTTACATCGGCAAACGATTACAATCGCGATTCTTTCGCGCGTTAAAAAGCTTGAAAGTGATCGCGCGGTGTCAGGTAAACGCGAGACGCGTACACCGTGGCGAATTCGAATAACGAATTCATCCACAACGAATCAAGTGCGGACTGGGGCTAGAATTTAACTGCGATATATCGTGTTGCTAAAAAATATTCGCCAGTTACGCTATGGAGCTGTGTGCATATCGGATGACGAATACAAACTTGGTACATCTTGTTTGCTGGGAGCTGATGAATTCGTTGACGAAGAAAAATATTCAAATGAAATTTAATTACCTACAGTAAATAAGGTAACGCGTGTATAAATAATGCAGTGAAGTATTTACACTTTTTATTTATCAATTTTTTTACGCTTTTTGACGGTAAAAATACATCGACAGAATTGTTGCATCACTGTTTAAAGTAAAAAAATATTTATTACAAGCAGGTTTTAATTATTTCTACCATTGAAGATGTGAGTTTCTATATAAAATATGAAATGTGATATCGAGGAATTCAAAATAGACGCGTGAAAGTTGTTATGATATATGATGGTTCATTCATGTTCTACATATGGTGGGTATATCAGATTCTCCAGAAGGCAGAAAGAGTTCTACTTTCAAGAAGAATGATATATAAACTGATACTCTATCGGGTAAGTTTCTTGTACGATCTGATAACACAGGAAATATTTTCTTATACTATGAATAGATAAATGGAATATGACAAAGTATATACTTTACGTGATTAGTCACAAAAGGTAACAGAAAAATATTGGGAAGAACGTCTATGTAAAGACTGTCTTTCATTATTATACACTATTAATCATGAACAGGAATTGAAGGACAAATCTGAATATGATATAGAAAGAAAGAGAGAGTCAGTTTGAATCGCATTGCGAGCAAATTGCTATTCTCCTCGAAGCAACGCGCAAACCTTCCACTTTAGAATGGAATTAAATCACTGGGGATCATAAACACCCCTCCGACAATAACAACGTCATAAAAACCCTACGAGGACAAGACACCGCCAGAGCACATCTGTTCGTTCGGTGTAATTGACTTTCGAACCCCTTGATTGCGCACGAGTCATTCGCACGAGATATCAATGGGAACTTTCAATTCATCATTCAGTTGTTTCGTTTACAGAAATCTCTTCAGTCTCATATTTACTATAAACTTTATTCAATTATACTTCCGTATCATTCACGAGTTTTATTGTCACCTGACAAAGTATGAAATATTACTTTTTCTGTCGTAGTATGTACATTCGTCCAACAGTAAAAAACCAGATTGGTAGGGCCACAGCAGTACAATAAAGACATACTAAAAAAAATATAGAGTTATCGAAAGCTGTGAAGGAACCTTAGCCTTAAATGACACTCTACATATTCCAACGATAGGCAACAGGATTTTGGACGATGTACAATCTGATAGGGCGTCGCGAGAAGACAAACAGGAGCACTCAAATCCTATCTAAGTTGAGGAAAGGAGGAATTACTAATGCAACCGCGCGATGTATGTATATACTCATGTACAGAACCCGGTAGCATTTGCATGGCGCATCGGTAATAAACACTTGCCGAGCAAACGGTGTGTGCTCGACGTTTGATTGGGCCGAGCGCGTAATGACAGGGCATTGTCATGCAAATCTTGCCGAAACCCTGCCGCTTATGGCCCCGGGGCCCATTAAGCCTGCAGGCGTTCGCTTATCGTCTTGTTTGGTGACCGTAAATCGTCAATTTGCGAGTTCCCCGAACTTGACAGGGTTACGCGTCCTTCGAACGATCCTTAATTCGCTAAGAATTGATACGGCGTGACATTCACGATGGAAACGTAGCGAGCAGGATCGAAGGTGTCGCCTCAACGCGAGGTTTCGATTATAGTATTTTAATTGCACCTCCAATATTACTTGTTTATATTCTGTACGATTTTATTCAGATTTTTCTATTGAATAATGTAAGAAAATCAGGGGAAAAAAGGCTTTCGATTTTTATCCTAGTGTCTACTACCCTAGTAGTTTAATACTACTCAGGTCGAGGTACTGATTTTAAACTTGAGCACGTTTATAATTCTATAGATATTGGTGAAGGAATGAAATTTAAATGAAAGCATCTCTTATCTATTCGAATTACAAGACGTTATCCCTGTATCAGATCCACGGAGCAGGTTTCGCGGTGAAAATTTGAAATCAAGGCGGGCTTCGATATTTCTTTTCATTCACGCCGCGCCGGGCACACGTAAACTATTACTATCTATTTAGATCGCATCAACCCTTGTATCCGAGGGCACACTCGGAATAATGATCGGCCGCGACGGGGACGATTTATCTCGGACGCGGCATTCCGAAGCCCTCGGACGTTATCTGGAGAAATCCGAGAGGGTCAGTTGACTCCTGATCGAAAGGAATATTAAACGGCGGGGGTTTAGGGTTATCTACGAACTGGTTCCAGTTCTTCCCGGAACGTTCGAGGAATTCCATCTCAACCGCCGAGTCGGTAGCTCCTCGCGTTTGGGCAGATAACAGTAGCCGGTGACCCCCTCGGTACATCCCCGTCCATAAACATGTGAACACCCACCATCTTGAATGAATTATCATCGTACATTACACATTATAAAACCGTTCGTTTTGCTAAATTGTGTTTCGAATGTGCGGTTAACGCCATTTAATAACATTGAATCGTATATTATTAAAGTTTTGACTGACATAATTGAAAAACATTGATAGCGAGATATTACAAAATAAATGGAATAATATTGGCAAGATTAATAAAAACAAGTTCAAGGAGCACAACTAATGCATTCATAAAAATAAAATAAAAATTGTATTTTATTTTCACTGATGAGACATTAATTGCATGAATTAAGTATAGAAACATAAGTGATATCCATTAAAAAGATTCGTTTTTTTGGATACGTACTCCACTTGAGTGTCCACGTACTTATGAGTGGGGATGTACTAGGCGTACGAGGAACCCTCGATGGGCGACACTTTCGGATAAACGATCACCGTCTGTCCTGTTATCGTCGCGAGCGAGTCGAAACTTCAGGAGAAACTTTACACCGTCGTTTGCCATCGCTTTGTCTACCGCGTGCATGCTCGACCTCCCGCGATCGGGGACATCGCAATATCAAAAACGATTTCTATGGAGCCTGCTACGCGAGTTGGCAGTGGACTAACGCGCCGTGAAGTCGATACGTGAATTCTAGTTGCGGATTTGCGTGTGGGAATGGCTTCGTAACTTTTTGAGAGATTGCATACTATCGCATCTAGATATTTTAGTCACGAAGTTGACATTTGAGAGGGTACGTCATATTAGTGAATAATTAGCTGAAATGTTATTCAATAAAATAGAATAATACGTAATTACATTATCGATAGGAAATATTTAATAAAAAACAAGGTGACAAAAAAGATGGTTTATAAAATTTGTACAACTGGTTAAACCTGTCAGTTAACATTGGACTAATGGAGGCTAATATTATTTGAGTTTAAGTAACTGAAACCTGGTGGAAGCTCGTCTAGTGACTAAAAATTGATGTCTGGAAGCCTAATTGCTTCCGAAGCTAAAGGATTACTGACTCGTAACCGGTAGACAGCAAACTGATGGTGCTGGAGCCTGATTGCTATCGATTCCAGCAAGTAATTGATTATTGACTTGTATTAACAAGTACGGAGATGGATCTAACACTGGAAACTAGAAATTTGCTTAGTATTGCTTGTAAGATTTTTCAAGTGTTACCCCTGTAGTAATAAATGTACAAAAAAATAATGTTGTGAAATTATGAATAAAATTACTTTTAGAAAAGTCTTGCAAGAGGAATGGAATAAATCAACAAGCGTCCCGGGACGTTACCACAAGTCTCATCGTCGGCAGGGGTTGAACATTTCCGGGCAGAGGACATCCGTTAAGTTCTTCTATAATCGGGCGATTATTGGTTAACAGTTTTCACCGTAAGAGAGTACGGTCGAGCCTTGCACGGTTGAATCGGGTTTACTATCGACTTTAAATTGTTATTCCCCCTTCTCTGTCTCCCTCCTCCCTTCCTGTTAGCCCACCTCCGCCACCGCGTCGACGCCATTGAGGAACAATAAATGATTATTGTCGAGACTATTACCGCCGGAGTGGCGAGCAGGCCCCATTGGAACTGTTCGGTGGTCAGTTTCTCTCGGTGCATGTGGTCTTGTGTGTACAAGCAGCGCGCGTATACGTGCCACCATTATTTCTCGTATCTCGCGAGTCCATGCACAACCCACCCACCATCGTCCACCACTACCTAACGCTTCTCTTCGGTCTTTCATCTTCTCTCGCGCTCCACCCCCGGCACCGCTCCCTCTTTCTCTCTCTTTCGAACCGTGCTCGGTCTTCTTTACCTCGGAAATACAGGGCGATACCAGCCAAATAAACTGCACTCACTTAATTCGCCACCAGAATCTGCTGTAAGGAAGATAAAGCGATTTTCATTGAGATTGTTATTGAATGAATGGACCTGGAAGTAATTGTCGACAGTAGGCTTTCAACGAAGGATGCTCCGCGGACCGAAATTCTCAGCGGAAACGATACCAGCGAAAGGTCGTTAATACTTGTTTAACCAGTTTGGGACTTGGATTTTCCGGGAGCTAACGAATCCTTTTTTAAGTTCCCCTCGACAAATTGGAAATTTACGGCGCGAAATATGTTGGCGGGGATGGTTAAGGTGGTTTGTGAGTATGTACACTGCGCATAAATGTGTAGACACTCAATTGGTATCTAATAACATTTACGTTTCTGTATTTACTTTGCGTTGGACATGTTGCATTGTTTCTTCACGCTTTATATTTTATATTTAAATATACTTCATTTCTGTTTACGTAAGCATCCACGTATTTATGGACGAGTATGTCCGATTTGTAGACAATTAGACGTGAATGATGATATTTAAATATCCAAACACAACTGCATTAAAGGAATTTGTTAAAAAAAAAAAAAATTCTGAACTCCTCGAGTACCCTTTATTTCTATGGTGAAACGATAGTGTAACAAATTTGTTCCTCTCTACTTATGCTCGCGATCCCGCGCTACATACATCAAATGAATCCGTTACTTCATTCCTGGTGCGCGTGTTTGAAAGGGTTGCGGGAACCTGATTGATCCCGTCGCTCCACCGTGCGCAGTACAATCACGTTGCACGGTGAACAAAAAACTCGTTACAAACGTCCAAATACAATCGCGTGCCACGTATTCGATTAAAGAGCCCTAATGTTGCTTCGTCGAGTACACAAAGATACAAAGCCGACTATGATTGGAAAATATTCTAGGTCGTTACTGAAGTCAAAGTGATTACTTCATCCTATAGATTTTGCTCTTCCACTGTGACGAAACAAATTGTGTGCGCCCTTTGTTTCTGGCTCTGCCGAGGAACGAACGTTTCCGTTGAACGAAAATAATGTGGAAGAAGGAAGAATTTGTCCGTCGATTTATTTCCAACGTCTGACATTTTAAATAGTTAAGTGAATTGAATCTCTAAATTTACAAGTACTTTCAGAGAAACGAAATTGCTTAGGAAATGTTTAATATTGTAGTTTCTGTTTCCTCTCGAATCAATTAAATCTGACAAAGTATCATTGAAGAAAGAAACTCATAAAATAATGGATAACATCATTCAGCTTAAAATAACTGTTCACTGCAATTTATTCTGCGAGTAATATTTAAGTATACGCTTTTGTTTAAATTGTGTATACATTCAGCACTCGTTACGAGTAACAGTTTTATCCCCCAAATAAGCGCATTCTTCCCTCATTTTTCCTAACAATTAATTTAATATATTCGTAACAACAACACGCGAATTTACATTTGATAGCTGACTAGGCTCACGTGTACACCAAAGTCCCATCATCAAGGGGGCCACCGGTAGATTAGCATACGACGAGTGGACTCGTTTAAATTTGAACAAGCAGCAGGAGTATCGCATCTGCATGATAAAGAAAGAGAGGCCGAATTTGCCTAAAAGATGCTTGAGAACCTTCCACGTGAACTGATTCGGCTGAAAAAAAAAATTACGCGTGAATTCGTCCGTGGCGTTTCATAATGCAGATGTTTCTTCGTTCGAGCCACTCGATAGCCAAGGATGGCAGCTTAAACTGTCCCAGATCGCATCTGACACGCTTTCCCGGGTGCATCGATACACGTCCAGATGGAATATTATTCAAATTAGCAAGCCAGAAGGCTTTCGACAACGGAAATGTATTCCTTTTCAGCTAAACCCGTGGTTCTATGCGAAGCGTGAGTGGTGGACATATACCGAGAGTAGTCTAATTATTATGCAAATCGAGGCAGGAAAGGGGGGAATCTTTACACGTGGCATTGGTAATTTATCGATTAGTGGAGTGCTCGATTGTTGGAGGAGAACGATGTTGAAGTGACGTTTCATGTTGCCATTAAGGTAATTATTTATCGTGTTGAATATTTTTACCAGTAGCTGAGTCATAGCACTTTCAATTTCAGTGTTTTTACATACAGCAATTATGTTATTAGTTATCTCCTTACGTTGCTCAATTTGGAGGAATAAATGAGGAATTCAATAACCTTGTGACAGCATGCACGAGTTAATGTCATCTTACATTAACATATTCTACTATAGAAAGTATTCTATAGCTCTTCTAATACCCAAACAAATTTTTACAGAAAGATGTGACTATACCAAGTGCTTTGACACTTAAATTTAAGATTTTTCAAAATGTGGAACGAGGCTAATCTCCAATCAGTTCCCCATCGCTGCACGATTAGACGAATTTTTGTAATCACCAGCTGTTGGTGCGTCTTAATGTTGCTCGCGAAATTGAAAACGGTCTCGAAAGAGACGGGTCAAAGAGCTGAAGGCTGAACGTGGTAGAGTACGATTCAAAGGGGCGATGAGGGGGTTAACGGGGCGACAGAGACGGAAAAATATTAGAGAAAAGATGGAGGAGGAACCGTGGCACGAAACGCGGCTTCGAAGCTCGATTATGTGATATAAAGTTGGCGAGCGAAGGGGGATAAGGAAGGAGGGCCAAAGAGAGATGCACCCCCGTTGATTGAGCCGCCACCTTCAACGCGTCGTGAACACATGTGCTGGTGGCAACACTCTGATTGGAAGCCAGATGGGCTCTTCAGCCTCTTACCTTGGCACAGACTCCCTGTTTCCTTCGCGCGGATTCCGTCTCGCGGTATCTCGCTTTTCTTCGACGCCTGAAACACACAACCCTCTTTCGCGAACCATCTTTCGTTTCAGCGCGGATGACTATCTACCCTCGACACGGAGCAGTGATTCTTAACCACTGAGTCGAGAGTACGACTAAAATGGACCAGTAATTTCTCCTTTCATTCATCTTTATCAATCTTATTATCCATTTTGGTATTTTTAAATTCGTTGGAACTCGAAGAAGGGACTTTGGTCTGGAACAAGCATCGACGAAACAATTAACTGCGTGAATTTAATTTAATTTTGCATCGAAATGTCTTTTTTCTTCTTTCGAACTGTGCCTTGAACTTAAATCGGTTAAGAACCACTGAGGTTGCTGGAAATCAGATTGAAACGATCCACAGGATAAGGGTGAGAGAGGAGTAAATAAACTTCCTGGATTTCGATGCAAGGAACTTGGGTTAATATCAGCATAAAACTAACATTTATTTAACGTCCTCGATACAACGAAAGCAGTTTTTGGTGAAATCGGAAAGCATCTTCAATCGGATGATCCTAGGAGGTCACGTGATCGACAGTGGGTTTGGTTTTAGATCTGAGAAAAGTTTGGAAAAGACTTTTCTAAGGGACTTGGTTCGTTTTATTCAAATTCTTCCAATATGGCCGCAGGAAGTGGCACACGTCGTGCGAGAGGCTCAACAGCCCATCTAAAGAATCATTCGGGGAATTCCGGTGTTTTACATTAATAAGATTTCAAAAGTTTACAATGCCACTTGGGTATTCTTTCCTCGCGGGGTCACCGTCACGGTTAGAATACATTAACGTATTTGATTTGCTCGAGGGTAGGAGGATCTCTGGCTTGGAATTCTGAAAATTGTGAAATTTTTTGGAATTTTTTCGGGGGAAATCAGTTCATGTTTAACCTTTAAAATTCTTGCAGATCAAGTGAGATGGAGGACTGCGGATGCACCCTGTCGAAGAAATGTTCAAGAATGAAATTGAATGCAAGAAGTATATCACTAACTCAACACACCAAAGAAGATCCTTATTATGAAAAAATAGATTGCTTGTACTCGATTAAATGTCCTCCTAGGTTCAATTAGGGTGAGAAGAAACGGGCACGCGATAGGAAAGAGCGTTAAAATAGAGACTCGACGAGACAACGGATCGTTGAACGTGCGCAAATGAAACAGAAGTAACATAATAAAAGGCCGCGAGGGAGAGATAAAACGGCAAGCGTGGCAATACGGGAAAGAAATGGTGCTGGTACACTGCCACATTTTTCGCTGCATGTTTTTACTTTGTGTTTCCCACTTCTTCTTTCTAGTTTTCCCCAATCGTGAACGCGTTTCCTCTATTCCTTTACTTCTTGTCGTTGAGTCATACGTTATTTACGTTCATTAGGCGTGCAATGTGTTCGAGCAGTTGTTTAAAAGATAATAATAACTGGTACGAAAATGAGAAGCAATATCACGAGATTATAAAGGATTTTTAAAGATTTGTTTTCTTAAAACTACTATACTTTCATGTGATTGTTCTTGATTTAAAAGCAGATTAAATTTTAAACGCAGTAATAATTCCTACCTAATTGTCAGTCTTCGTATTTAATTATTTATAACTCTAGAATTAATGAAGCGCACAGATTGCTTAGATATTTGGTCAATAGAAAATGGAACAATAGACAATAGAAAGGAAAGGCAGGTAGAAAGGAGGAGCTTTCACAAGCATTGACACTGGTTTCGACACCAATTAGATGTCAACAACAATAAGACATCCCTTAACAAAGCATAGCTTCCGACGAGTAGTCGCTCCGCGCGATGATTACTCTAGTTTATTTAAGTCTTCGTATATGTCACTCGGATCTGCCAGTGGCACTTATCGCGAAATGGTTTCTTTTATACTGTACCACCCAGAAGCGATAATTAGAGCGTCCGCTAACTAGAACGTTCGCTCTGCAGGAAAATGGCAGGCGGGGATTTTCTGTCTTCAGCAGCCACGGAGGTGACGCCTGACTTGAAACTGTTGCGACTCGTTAAAGTCTTCGCTTCATTGTTGCTATTGTGGTTCCCTAAAATCCGCCGATTACTATACAGGATAATCGCGCGAACAGAGTTCGGAATGACTGCGTTAGAGTCGATAGTGGTTCAGAAACTCGAGAGTTCTGTAATCTACGAAGGGGGAATTTTAGTTTAGAATTTAAGTATTTTTAATTATTTACAGAATTAATAACGAGGGAGAATTAATTATTTAAATATTCGTACTATATCTATCGAGGAAATTTGTTTAAATTAAATGGAAGGTTTGATGTTTCCAACTGTATGTATATATAAATATATAAATGTATGACCTTATTTATGTAAATATTTATAATGAAAAGTTCATTTGGTAATTGTCAATTCTTCAATTGACATAGAAGGTACGAATATTTATGGGATTGAGTGTATGCTTGCTCTAACTACATAATAAACACTCCAGCGATAATTTATTAGAAAAGAATAATAAATTTCCTAACGACAGCATCAAAACCCGTCCAATTTGCAAAGAGAATAAAATCCAACCAAAGAGGATTCCCCTAAACGAGAGACGTCTCTATCCGAAGAGCGTTCGGCTAAGCCTGTCCCTGCGACTTATTATCGGACGTCGCGATCAGAGAAACAGCGACCCGAAAGGTGTACACAATGGCGACGTCAGTAGGTTTACAGGCTGAAGGTAAGCGAGCTTGTTAGGTCGGGTGGATGAGTTCGAAGGTTTTCACGGCTAAAGAAGGGGTGGACGGGGAAGGGGTGAGCGCGACAGAAAGGAAGCAGGGGCTTCCAGTCAGGACATGAGGGACAGTTCACCGGCTTTACCCGCCGGCAGTCCCCAGAGGTGGCAGTCCCGTTGCAAGCTGAACCTAGCCTGTGGTTGCTGGCTTGTTAGATCCAGTTTGGGGTTGGTACGGTCTGAGGAGGGGGTTGCCCAGCGGAGGGCGCCACTCTTCAGTAGACCGCAATCGGGTATGCAATTTACGTGGTGTCCGACCTCTGCGACCTCTGCCCCCATCCCCTGATCCTCTCGGCCGTACTCACGTCCCAGCCACGGCGTCCTATCCACCTCCTATCCCCCTCGCCATCCAGCCAGCCACCTCATTTCTCCACCCCCGCGTTTCTCCAGGATTCGCATCCGTGTGCAAAACGAAGGATCCAGGTATGAGGCTGTGCGAGCTTGCTCCTCTACGCTCGATACGCAACAGTGGAGACGTCGTGTGTGGGCGGCGAGTAGTTCTCGCTACCGGCTTGAATATCGGTTGGCTGCGGGGGACGATTGGTCGCGGGGTCGGGGTAGGGCACGATGGAAGAACGAAAGCCGATGGCTGTCGCGAGCAGAAGCTCCCGACACCAGTTAGGGTAGGACTGGTTTCTTCCAGCGGGCTCCCTGTAAGATTTCTCGTGACCGAGGGTTCCACGAACACCGGTAATGACGCGCAGGAAATTGGAAGTAGCGAAGGATTGAAATTGGTCGAGCATACGAACCAAGAATTCGTTCAAGACCAACGCGGCCACGCGATCGTTTATATTTCTCGTATATTTTCTGTCAAGTCTGAAGAGGTGTTTATACTGAATATCAGACATTTCAAAAAATTGTACTCTTCTGCACGTTTTCGTGCTGCCTTTTTTCTCAATGTTGGGGTGGTGTACAGGCCCGAAGAATGCGGTTTTCGATCAATAAAGCAGAGAGTTGCAAGTAATCCGAGGCACCAGGTGTTATAGAGGTCTCAGGTTGTTCGACACGTTCCAATGCAAATGTCAGGTTGAACGTTCCGACCTCGCGTAATGCGCATGTTAATCGGCCGAGGCTACGTCGAGCAACGGTACCAACGGCATATAATTCGCTCAATTTACAAGCCTTATCGCAACCGTTGCATTTAATCGTCGAGAATTAGGTTATACCGTCCGCCTGACGTTGCTGCCTTAACAGATCGTTATTTCCATCGAATATCCGCGCAACAGAAAACGATTCCTAAACAAATATTAGAGGATTCTAGACTCTTCACTCTAGACTCGCTATACCACAAAAACCTTTTCGTTTTCTATAATTAACAATTTTGTAGTAATGGTCTGAGATTACAGAATCCATCAAAAGTGTTTTTAATATGTTTTAGAATAGATGGTTATTTTTAGGTCCGCCAAACTAAAGTGCAGCCGAATAGATAGTACACTATTATGTACACGAAGAGCACACTACTTCTCCAAGTACCATGAACAAGAATATTCATTTTCAATTTCATAATTAATCTCATAAGCAAAAATATATATGTATACTGTGTACAATTATGTATAATCATCCATGCACTATTCCAACAGACATGGAGACAATTTCATTAATCAGTAAAATATGAAAAGTTCAAACAATATTTTACAAATCCAAAGTTAGTACCAAACTAATAATTATTTCACAATAAAATCCAATATTTCCTGATAAAAAGGTGTACATTTTAGAGTGAATTTCCATTTAAAAAAAAAAGGGAAAAAATGGTCATGTAGAGAGTCGAAAGCCATGCAATTTTCCCTTATCACTGTTTCGTGTATCTTCAATCACTTTGAAACCCCGCATTATCTCAGTTGAATAAACTGTTTGGGATTACAATTTTAGTCCCGTTTGAAGTGCGCTACGTTGAAGTGCAATTACGTTGTAAACTAGACCGTATCTCTGGTTACATTCGCGAACAACGCTGAATACAAACAGAATGACAGTCGTTCACGTTTGAGTGCCATCTGTTTCATCGTTAGAATCGTCATTTCAAACGTTTCAAAATAAACCGATGGATTGAGAAATCTAGAGGTACAGCGGACAATCGGTGAGTCACGAGCACACGTTTCAGTCGATAAGCATCGAATACTAAAAGGAGCATCATAAATCGTTGCGTTTTTGTGTTTCGTAAAGGACATCTCCGTCATCTTTATATGTACATATATCTCTAGAACAATACAACTCAGACAACGTGATTTCTGAGTTACCACCATGAAGGAATTTCGGTAAAGGATTCTGTATTAATCATAAAAGATGTTCTAACTTAATTCAGATGTGGATCACTCTTTATGTTTCGATAAAATTCCACCTTGTATAATAATGACACTTGTCAGTTGTCGTGTGACACTTGATCACTGATGCTCAGAGTCAATGTTCTTTACCTACATTATTTGTCTGATAAATCTTGTTTTACTGGAAAACAGTGCAATGTAATGTTCACTCGAGAAGAGAACGCTGGGAATTGCTCGATTAATTCCAGAAGATTTTCAAAGTTTCTTTCAGAATGTCCAAAGTACTCTACTAACTTGAAATCTTCTTAGATCGAGAAGAAGTTAAGGAACAAGGGAAATTCAATTTCAACCTCAGGGAGCGTACCAACCGAGGGATGCCAAAATGGGAAAAATGCAGGTAAAGCGATGATGATCGCATCAATAATCAACGATTCTTCCCGTTGTGGACTGACGAAAGCGAATTGACGATTGAATATTATTTTCAGCACATCGTTGCCTACATAACGGGAGGCGCGAACGGTATTGGGAAGGCCATCGCCGAGAAGATTCTTTGTGGGGGTGGTAAAGTGGTGTTGGCCGATATATCTTGCAATGGACTTAAAGTTGCCGAGAAAATGGGCGAAAGAGCTCTATTCTCGTGTACAGACGTAAGTTGAGTCCCTCACAAAATTTCGTTCCATTTCCTTCACAGGAATAAACCGAGCTATTCTATCTAAAGTTGTAGAATTAGAGTGTTGCAAATATTTTCTATTACTTCTGATTTTTATGAAGAGGTAATTCAAAGATGCAGGTTTGATCACTTCCAGTCCGAGTATTAATTACCCCTGGATAAATAAATAGCTAAATGGCATACGTACTTTATTATTCAAAAATAAAATCTCAAAGTTCTCTTGGTAAACCTTCAACAATAAGACACTTCAATTGCAGTATTAACCATTTTGTTCTCTGTACAAGTAGAATTTTCTGCCTGGTTACAAAGTCAGAGTTGTACTGATCTTCCCGAGCAACGGACATCTGATAGCTCATTTCTGCCTTCATTAAATCCCTCGGACCATTTGTGGACATACCTTCTGTTGTCACGCAGATTGTCCGATATTGGACAACTTCGTCTTTAAATTTCTAGGCCGTCAGCACTTTCAGCATTCGAGAATTTAATAACATCACGACTTTTTTTTCGATGTGGTTGTTCGTAGTACAGCAGCCATATTGACGGCTGAATGGAGGACAATATAAATTGATCAATGTTAAATATCAAAATTAAAATTCATTGAAGTAGAAGTGTTTATGTATCAAACTATATAATATATATATATATATTTCTTCCCTCAACAGTACTGATGACACATATTAATAATATTGAAGGAATAGAGTCCCCATTGAAAACGTAAAAAGACTCGATTTTGTTTATATTGAATTTCCTGAAAGTATCGCGAAAATATGTCTTGTAAACTTTACGTCGATACGTAAAAAGTTACCGAAGCCATAATACTCCGAAGGGAGCGTCGCGGCCTTATCCCGAATGTCTCTTAAAACTTTAAACGCGTCCCTCTAAAAACCATCTTTTTCGTAGCTTTCACATCTCCGAAATCACTGAACCAGTCGGGTGGATGTAAAGTAGAGGTCTGTTTATAGCCTCTATCAAACTCCTCTAGATACTTTTAAATCTCTTCTCGAACGGTTTCCATATAAATTCCCAACAACGAAACCATTTTACAGGTGAGAAGCGAGAGGGACGTGCTGGAGAGCATGAAATGCACCAAAGAGAAATTCGGGGGAGTGAATGTGCTCGTGAACGCCGCTGCTGTCTTCGGAGCCGAGCCACTCTACGACTTCAAGCAGAAAAAGCCTCACTCGTCCGATCTGTACAGGTGTCTATTCGACACCAACGTGTGGGGGTTGTTCAACGTCACCCGCCTAATGGTTGGCATGATGGCGGAGAACAAGCCAGACGCGCATCGGCAGAGAGGCGTTATTATCAATCTTTCGTCAACGGTAGCGTTCGACTCGCCACCAGGACACGTCGCCTACGGTGGTGCATCGGCAGCGGTAGCAGGAATGACGATACCCTTCGCCAGAGGACTCGCGCAGAGAGGAATACGCGTTGTCGGCGTGTGCCCCGGTTTCATCGAGAGCCCCATGACAGGTAAATCGATGGGAAGCCTATGGTTTTCGAATTCTTTCTTGGTTACTGTAAAGATTGAATTAATGGAATATTGAAATTCGTAGAATTTTAATTTCAAGAAAACCTTGATTTATAAGGAACAGGAAGAGTAATTTCTTTGGCATTTGATATTCCCTTTGGTTTCTTTTGTTTGAATTCACTGGTGATTTCAGGTATAAAATGTTGAAGTGTTTGATTACTTAGAAATCCAACATTAACGAGCTTCAAGAGAAACTAGGCTCAACACTTATAGCAAATACAATTAGAATTACAATACATGCTTCCAAGCAAACATGTTTCAGGGCAACGCAGTGAAGTTTGATTTTAATTTTAGAAACAATAGGTGTGCTCCAAAATTCACGATAGTAAAAGTTAATTCATATGCTCGAAATAACAATTTTCATCTAAATTTCGAGAAAGCTCCCCTTAAATATGTAGTTATAACAAAATAATACAATATTTATTTTAAGTAGTCCTAACAAATCGCAGTCGCGGCTTCGTTTTCAAATAATCGCGTGCGTTCAGCTTCGTTGAAACCAGAAGAGAAGAAGTTGTGGATCACCATGAAGCTGACACCGAGGCGTTTTGGATGCAGCGAAGAAGTTGCTCATCTGATCCAAGCGTGCATCGAGAATCCTTTGATCAACGGTGAGAACATTCGCATCGATATGGGCTTTAGGTACAACCAAACTGGAGACGGCCAGCAAGAAGATGGGAAGTGTTAACTGTCGTTTCTGATGTAAATGAAACGTAAATACTTCTGTCGCAATTTTTTAATTGCGCGAACAAGGTGAATCCCATGTACAAAATATCGAAATTCAGCAACACTTTGAGATATCATTTGGTGGGTTGATGCGTAAGTGGTTGGTTACAAATAGTGCTTAATGTCAGTTTGGACAGGGAAGTAAGCAGATAGAATTGACAAATAGAATTAAAGCTACGAAATGCTATCTATTCGAATTGCAGCTCTTGTTGAAAAAATGTTCTCTTGAAGGAAAACTGCACGTATGCATCAACTCCATACTAGCGTTTGCAGAGGTTCGAAACCCTTTTTATTTATTTCTGATAAGCTCGACGTCTCATCTCCACCGAGCTTTCATCTTTGAAATAGTTAAACATACCACTCTGAGAGGAACCCTTGTATCTTAAAAGATCTTCAACTAATAAATGTTTTCGCTATGTTATCAAACAAACCTCGTCCTTCTTTGTACTACCCAGATCTTTTACTATGCATCTGAATTTACTTTGAAAAGAAAAATAACGAAATTTCGTTGACCCCTAAAACTAGACAAGGTCCCAACCGATATCGATTCGTGAGAAATTCGGATAGAGATATCGCGATAAAAATGATGCCTGGTAACCGTGGAGAGACGCGATCAGCTAACGGATTCTCGAGCACGTCCTGAAGACGGCGTCATCAGCGACGACGTGCAACCGCACCGCCACCTACTTTCACCCGGATGAAATTTATGTATGGAAATATCCGCGCGAGCATTACGCATGTAGAATATCACGACCAGCAGCTGGAGGCCCTCCCGTGACGACACTTCGTAGGAAAATGTATTTTAACGCTCACGATGGAGGCAGCAATGTGGAAATACGCGCTCGAGCGACCCTTTCCTTTCCCGCACCATTCGTTTTCCTCCACGGTCGCCATCCTCTCGCGAAACTCTCCGCCCGAACCCGCAGCAACCGGAGTCTCCATCGACAACCCTACAGGCATCATGAGAACTACATAGTCGAGGGTTTCTTTCATATTTCTACGTGTAGATTCGCGGCACAGAGGAGCGTTCCCGCGTCCTGGAACATCCTCATGTTTTATGCACACGCGATGACAATTTTATAAGGCGGGAAGCAGATTGTTACGGACGTCGGAGATGAGTCGGTCAGCCAAGACGTCATTATCGAGCATCGCGTAGCTTTCTCACCTTTTTTGCACCTGGACAGTTAAGGCGAATAAACAACGAATTTTATCGAGGACTCTGCGTAGCCTTCCTCTATTCTCAACCCTTGAAGGAGATTTTATTAGAATTCACAACAAATTCTATCTTTTGTAGTAAATAATAGTCTATCTTTTTTAGAATATCTGACATTTTTTTTTGGTAGGAATGTAAGCTTTTCAAGTAGGAAATGATGATAATACACTCCACCAGTGTTCTTTTTCCTCTAAATACTCGATGAAAATTCCATTGTCCAGGATCTACTAACCGTGTCGTTGGTGGTCTCACAACGCACAATTCGAGGAGATAAGGATTCCGTCGTATGTACATTGTAACAATATGCACAAGATAACGTCAATCCAACTAACTAGATACTAATGTTAAAAGTCCTGTTCCCAGCTGTAAACTCGTTTTAAATAAAGCATTAGATAAAATGTTAAAAAACAGAATTTCAAGCGAACAAGACCAAGATAAGCTTACAAGGAGTGGGAATGAATCAACACCATCGTATTTCAATTGCAATACTATTATTTATTCGTTACCATTTTTTGCTACATATACGTAATTCATTTCAGCTAAACCCTTCAGCATCGCATATGCTGAGCCGCGAGATTCATCAGATTCCTAATGACCTGTCCGACAATCATGATAACGTCTTCAATGATGGCCCTCTTGACGGCAATCGGTTTTTTCACCGCGATTTCGACGAACGATTTGACGACCTTCTGTACCAGTCCTATGATTCCACGAATAGGCTCGGTGCTCTTCATGATCCTGTTCAAAGCCTTGGGAATGGCTTGGGCGATGTTGTTCTCTCCAGCCTGGATGGCTTGAGCGGCCGTCTTCCTGGCATTTTCGATGTCCTTGCGAACGTCATTGCTAACCGATTTCAAATCTGGCAATTGTATAGTGGGGATCGAGGGGAGTTTCGGAATATTAACGTGGGACAAGATGGATTGCATGCTGTTGATCATGTCAGGGATGGCAGACAGGGCGCTTCCAATGTCTACAGATACGTCGATGCTTCCGCTGGCGCCAATACCTCCGCCGACTGTTTCTCTCTTTCCCCTTCCGCCTATCTTAAAACTGCTACCAAAAGAAAATATAGGTTTGCGGGTAGTTGCGTTAGATCCAGAGCTGTTGATACCGAATGAGATGTTTCCAGATCCAGAGCTAGCTCCGTTAGCTCTACGGGTAGATCCAGAAGTAGCCTGGGTTGCAGCAGAAGAGGAATCCTCAGAGGAAGAAGCCTCGGTTGCAGCAGAAGAGGAATCCTCAGAGGAAGAAGCAGTTGAACCTTCGGAGGAAGCCTCAGTTGAACCTTCGGAGGAAGCCTCAGTTGAACCTTCGGAGGAAGCCTCAG
>NC_071976.1:10905482-10920286 GCF_026283585.1 Hylaeus volcanicus
TGAACCTTCGGAGGAAGCCTCAGTTGAACCTTCGGAGGAAGCCTCAGAGGAAGAAGCCTCAGTTGAACCTTCGGAGGAAGCCTCAGAGGAAGAAGCCTCAGTTGAACCTTCGGAGGAAGCCTCAGAGGAAGAAGCCTCAGTTGAACCTTCAGAGGAAGCCTCAGAGGAAGCCTCAGAGGAAGCCTCAGAGGAAGCCTCAGAGGAAGCCTCAGAGGAAGCCTCAGTGGAAGAGCTTGCAGCAGCAGTGCTTGTGCTAATCACAGTCGTTGCGGAGCTAGACACTTCACTGGCGCCCTTAATCGCAACAGTGGTACGCTCAGTAGCGGGGGAAGTGGGAGCAGGTGGTGGAGATGGGCGAGTTGGGCGAGGTGGACGAGGTGGACGGTCCGAGGGGCGAGTTGGGCGAGGTGGACGAGGTGGACGGTCCGAGGGGCGTGTGGGACGGCTTGCAGGCGTTGAGGGACGGCTTGCAGGCGTTGAGGGACGTTGTGGCCGTGTTGGGCGGGTGTGTGGGGGACGTGTTGGGCGGCCTGAAGGACGTGTAGGCAGAAGAGTTGGAAGAGTTGGAAGGGCTGGAAGTTTAGGATTGCTTGGTAGAAGACCAGTTGAGTTCAAAATGTTCGGGATTACGTTTCCAAGGTTCGCGATGTCTGGTAGAACGTTTTTGTTTCGAATGTCAGGGAGGCTTGGGAGATTGGGCAGTTGGGGGAACTGTGGAACAGGTTGGGGGTGTTTTTTATCCCTACACTTTTTGGGTTCCAAGTTGTGGAGCCATTGCTGGATATCCTTGACGTATTGGTTTACCTTCTTAGAGCGCGCCTCTACAGTGTTTATCAGTCCCTGGGAGTTTTCTTTAGAAGACGAGGAATCGTCTTTGTTAGATGGTATTGGAATAATTGTCGGTATATTGCCGATGATCGATTTACCGGCATTTATTGCCTGTTTGAAAAGAAAATAACATTTCAATATCGCATTTACGTATTACCGTGGGAGAGAATGATATGAATTGTACAGATCGATACGTGAAATTTGGGGCGTATAGTTATACTATACTTATTGATATTACTAAATTTATTCATCAGGAGATATCCCCTTATAGGTTTACGATCAATCTTGAATTACACGACGATACATAATTTTATAATATTTGTAATATCATGAAGAAAATAACTGCCAGTATACTAGATAAATAAATGAATAAATGAGTGAATCTGTTTTAGACATTTAATACAAATTAGGTACTCTTCAGCGAAACTTCAAGGTAAATGTATAGTTTGTAAAAGTAACTCAGGATTAATGAATGTGCATTTCTAAATTTGTTAAAAGGAAAAGAATGAATTCTTGTAATATTGAAATTAGTGAATAGTTTCTATTGTTGATAAGGAACTTACCTGATCAATACCAGGGAACAGACTAGCGCACGAGGCGCTAGCCACAAGAGCGAAGAGAAGGCACAACACTGAAGTCTGCATGGTCGTTCAGGTACTACACCTTCCATCAACGAATCGCCGGATATTTATACCAAGCCGATGAAGAGCGGTCCATTCGTTAACAAATGATAACAAAAATAATGAAGACACCTGCGTTCCCAGTTGCGTCATTGAATGACAATTTGTAACAAATGTCGTTTTTCACTTCCGTAATCTATTGTTAGGTTAACAATGCCCATCTATCGGTGCATATGTAAACAGTCACGCATTTTGCAGAAACTATTATGTCTTCCTCGAGATACGTAATACGCGTACGAACAACCGCGCGAACTCTATGAATAATTATGGTTTTTCGGAAATATAATATTTCCTTCAGTCATAAATAATATTTACTCACGAATCGATTCTTCGAAAATTTCAAAAGCTCGTGCACGCGCTGGAAATATTTACAACAAATATTCCTTATTCTAAATAAGTAGTTCAGTCCGTTAATTAACAAACGCTTATGTATAACTCTCCCGGTCTTTAAAATAATAGGTGCCAGGTTATCAACATTTTGCTCAAGTCTTTAATATTCAAAAGGTCTTTAGCAAACAATTTTTCATAATTTAAAAACAAAATTTTCACCGATTCCAAGTTTCGACTTACAGGGAACTAATTAATCCATTTACTGACGTGCAAATTTAAAGTGCTTTGCCTTCGGCGCTAAGATTTACTGTATATACGTAATCTAAACTATTATTTTGATGATAAAAAGTGGTATTAAAATTGATATGTCTGAGACAAAAAAATGATTATACAAATCTTTCATTCATTCTTTCTAACTCTCTCAGTTGAATGAGTTGATCCTGTAACTTGATGCTTACTTGTCCTCAAAAAAAAAAAGAAACAGTTAATACGAATAACATGTCCCGATCACTCGATCTCGAACAAGATCCGTCGAGCGTCACGAGCACGGTATGATTCACAATTGAAATTCTTCCAAAAGTTGGCCAGGAATTTTCGGACCGTCGTGATCTACACAGCCAGCGCAATCCCCAACGAAACCAGCGGAATTTTCGCGAGGAAATGAACACGTGGCATCCCCGCATCGAAAAGTTTTCCTTCTGGAGACCTACCGATTCGTAAACGAAGACGATATTTTACAGGTCACACACAACGTTCGGTATACGATCTAAACAAAGTTGGCCAGCCCGGCTGGCTGCGTGTCGCCCGAAGAAGAATCTCGCGAATGTTCTCTGCGTTTGATTCTTCACTCATTGCGGTCTCCCACATGTTTCGCGGAATTTCGAGCGGAATGAAATGCTACCGCCCAACTATCGGCCAAACTCTCAACTATTCCTCAGATCTTCGGCCCGCTAAAAGAGAGCCCGCCTAAGAGATGAAAGGAACGACGCAAGGACAAAGAAAGAAGGGCCTCCTTCTACCGACTTGGTCGTTGGAATTCAGCCAATTCGTGTAAGAGCTCCTCTGCTTTCCCGCGAGCGAACTATTTTATCCGAGCGTTCGTCGGGAAACAGGACCGTACCGGTATCCCAGGGATCGACGATCTGAAGACACATTATCTGATACCTCGACGATGCTCAATCTTCACTAACCGGATCGTCGAAGGGTAGCTCTTGTTCTGATTATGGTAAGGGTACCAGATTCTTTGGCTGATGGTTTCATTCAGAAGAAAATACCTAAAGTTAAACGCTGACGATTTGAGGTACAAGTTTAAAGTTTATCCATGTATATATTTACACTGATTGATAATACATGTGAGATTTCAAACCACGCCATACTAATCCCTTGATACGACGTGCTTGCTCGTGCTTGCGCCGTCTTAATGATCGTAAGCACGAGGAACATCGATTTCATAGTGAGACACATACGTCAAATTTCACTTGCCTAGGAATAAGCACTCATCATTTTACATCTGAAATCTTGGTTTGGAAACTCCCAGTTCTGAATATATAGTATGCCTAGAAAGCATTCATTCGCCCTTCTGCATGTCCACGCTCGGTCCAGCATGTCTCTGAAGCGTAACGTCTTACGTTTCGCGTGATTCATGCAGAAACAGAGAAGGGGCGCTAACATCGAGATACGGAGGCACTGTTTTTTCGCGCATTCATCCGTCCTGTCGATTCGAGTCCCGTGATTCGCATATGCCTGCTCGATGGCCCAGCCCCGCCGACGCTTCCATACCCGTGATTGATGTTCGCCGTCGTTTCACAGACGCGACTACATAAATCAAAAGGCGCCCTTATACGGACGCGAACCCTTTTCTTGTCGCTCTTCGCCCTCCTATCCTCCTTTTTTTCTCGCTGTGTTCGCTCTCCAAGGCGCCGCGATGCGTTATCAAATCCATCGATGACAGACGAGAACGTATTAAATACTGAAAAGGACGTGCATCGATTGTCGCGGGAGCGAGATGGCGAGATGAAAAGGGTGCGAAGTAAACGAACACGTGCGTCATCCCTGGGGCCAACGATTGAGACACGTCTCGCTCTCTTTCTCCCTCTTGCAGGTCCTTCTCCCCTCAGCTCCCTGATTATGTGTCCCATGGCGCTTGTTCTGTACATATTATTTGGCCGTGTAGGGTTGCGAGCAGGGGTGCTTCTGACAGATTCATCGCCAGAGATGTAATTTTTAAAGGTAACACGCGGAACCGAGACGTCTTGCTTGGCGCGAATTTCGACGACTAAATTGGCTGGAGCTCGGAGTTTCGGTATAGCTCTAAAATTTGAATCGACGTCCCTCTCCTTCTGTTGTATTCAGCCACAGCCATAGGAGCAATAATACGTCTGTTGATTCAAAATTCACACTTTTCGCCAATTTCATCGCGATTTCCACAGACCGCTATATGTCACGGCAAAATTAATCTCAACAGAAACATTCTCGATGATTATTTACGTTGTCACGCTATCGAACTTCGCCTCGAGGAGTTTGCATTTTTTTCGGCAATACCCTGGCAACAGCCAGGTCACCCGATGATCGCGGGCGGTGACGCACGTGCGTGATTGGCAGAAATTCATTTCGCGCGATTTCCATGCCACGGAAATTGCGTGTCTGCCGCCGCGAATGGCCCGAGACCCTTTGTTTGGATGGCAGCGTTTGTCATCTTGCCTCGCGTAGGCGAGCTGTCGTCGCGGGCGCAGACATAAGACTATCGAGGGTAGCCTAACTCCGAAGCTTGGAATATTGGGCACAGATGCAAAGTGTCGAGATTGCTGACGGCTTTGATAATACTCGAGACGATATATCCTTCTGTGCGGGGGCCCAATTATCTTTTTAGGCGAGCACTGCGTCGCTTAGGCAACTTTTAGTCAGGGAGTATCTTAATGTTGAATGATAATTTCAAGGATTTATTCCCTGAAGTACTTGTGGTAGGCTTTATCTGATTTTAGTGCCTGAAACCATACAGGCATTTATCATAGTGTATGGTAGCACTTGAAAGATAATTAAAAAATGTCTTTACTCTTGATGTCTCATGATTTAATAATGCTAATAGTTTCTATGCAATCAGCGATATTGCCGTGTTTCATTATAGATCTGCTAGATGGATTCATCAATTATGTTTGTTTAACGCCTTAGACGCAAGGCTATTAATCATTTGAATAATCTGTTCAAACCAATTACAATATGTGTAATGAACTATCGAGTAATTGGAGACTGCTCAAACTATTAATAGTGCCACGACGAAGGCAGGATTCAGATAAGCGTCGTTAATAGCTTGCAGATGCATTTGTGGCAAGTGGAAATGTTGGAGAATGCATGAGTGCATAAATTCAGTGCCCTTAAGAATATTTCTTAAATATAACTAAAACTTCTAAAAATTAAGCACCATATTCCGACATCCCCTGCCTAAGCATACCAAGTCTTCCATGAACACTTATTAAGTCTTTTCAAGTACAAATTTCCTCAAAGTTTCACCATTCAATTTTTGACTCTCCAAGAATCCTATTTCGACAGTCGCAGAATACGTTCCAGCAGAGGACAATCGAAGCAAAACTAAGTCTCTGAAACTAAAAAGGATCCTCGTCCTTTTTTTTCCCCCCGAGCCGAGGCCAGTCGGTAATCCAAGCTCCCGCGTAAATTGTAAAGTTAATATTTGACGGCGTGAATTCGTAAGATTATTCGTTTCAGCAGAACGGATTCCGCAATCAAGTGTTACAGAGGGTTAAAATGGTTCCCTCCGAGTATTTCCCGCCCGACATGCACCGGCCACGCGATGCAGGCCGCATGCATCGGCGCTGCAATGTTTGCCGATCAAACAGACTTTATAACGAGATGAACGCGTGCAGTTTGTTGACGGAAAATATTGGACGATCGTAAGGCCCGACATTGTGCTCGACAAAAGGGCGACTGGTATATCTCTTCATTCAATGGGGGAAAACGATTCTTCCGAAGCTGGATGTTCCGCAGATAGCAAAATAGACTCTGTTCGAGGATGCGACACTTTAATGTGAAATGAAACGATAGCTTCGCTTGACTTCATTTATTTTGTTTTACTTGAAACACCAACCAGTGATTTAATTTTGTATCGTTTACTCATTTAACAGACATAGTTGGCGATATTAGTTGACGGAGATAAAATACCTGCAATCTGATGGGCGTAAAGATAAAATAGATGAAAATAGAGCGCATAAAGTATGTACATTTTAATGTACACAATAATGTTGGATACATCATTCTATGATCGCAAAAGTAATATTTGAAGAATACAAATTCAACAATACTTTTTTAAAAAAAAAAGTATATAAAGAATATCTATGTATCTTGCCTTCGGATTTTCTGGTTCGGCGTTAAATAAACCATTGAAACGGGTATCGGATGCTTCTGACACCGATTCACGGAACGTCGGTTTAATGGCCAGAAACGATCGACGTCTGCGTGACAACGGCCAAGCCAGCCAATTTCTCTCCGTGGATGGCGAAAGTATCCGTCGAAACGTCCTTACAGTTTTCTGCCCGAAACTCGTCGAACGGATGCTCGCCTTTCGAACGCGTCCCTCCATTGTCATGCAACTCGAGGGTCTTCTGGACGAGAATGTCCGACGGAGTATCGCCCGATACGTTCTAACGAGTTCTTATGTGGCCCTATTGTGTCGCGGTCGAAACTCTCTTGGAGAGTTGAACATTCTACGCCACAAACACGGGATATCGTCGGCAGTTGCGTCTGACCACATCGTGAAACCCAATTGGTTCGTATTAGCGCAGTTCCGTGAATCGTAAAATAGACTCTGGTTGAGGACGTGATGTGGCACCTTCAATGTCAGGTCGAAGGGCAGGTCGAAGGGCAGGTTCGCTTTCTTAATTATTTACTTTAAGCTAGTTGAAACACGAAGCAGTTGTTCAAGTTTGCAATTTTTAATCAATTTAAGGGACATGGTTGAGGTATTAGTTTAGGAGGGTGACACAGTTGCGGGGTAAAGTAATTTTTAAAGATGGTATAACGATATTTAAGTTTGTCAATATATTCGTATATATTAAAATATACAAGAGAATTATTTTCAGTGAGTTGAATTTTTGCAGTGTTGTTTAAACTCACGAATAAATCACTATAATTTACAGACCGTAACTGTCAACGATCGGCAGGGGTGGAAAGAACGATCCTCTCCAGTTGGAAATGCAGATTAATCGGTAACGGAGTCGCAAGTGATCCATTTAGCAGGGGCCATCCTTCTCTAACCGAAACCAAACAGTGGCCCTGTAATGAGATAGCTTCAGCCACAATACATCCTTCATCCAAGCGGAAGAGAAACAAGAGAATAGCATTATCGGGGGAAACGTACAGGCGATCTCGACCAAATCAATCGTTGCCGAACGTTGTATCGCTATCATCGTCAAAAGCGGCATCCGGCGTAACCATGATCGTGTCGATTACCAGCCTAGTGACTATAGGGTGAAAGACCAAAGTCCAATTAGACGGAGGGCCACACCAGCTGTAATCCAACGGCCCAACAAAAAATCCCAACGGAATGGTCATTCTCAATTTTCAGAATCGGAGTGAAAATATCGTCTGGCATCCATCTTCGTTTCCCAAATTACAGACTGAGCCATTTAAATAACATTTTTCGTAGTATATAATTCTAACCTCGCCAAATTTAAGAATCTTATCTAAGATTTATTTTAAATGAATAGTCCCGTTTCCCATTTCTGGATGACGCGGTGGCCATCGCATTAAAACAGGGCAAGTGAGTAATTCTCTTGCTTCCAACGCTAGAAAAAAAATAGTCAAGGACTATTCGAGGGATATCATTTTTATCGGTCAAGATGGAGAGTAGATATAGCCAGGTGGTCCCGGTGGTTTCGCGCGCACGTACGCTGTACAGTCCTCGTGAATTTCCACGATGCTCGTTCGAGTGGATGCACGGTCCAACTCCGAGGATTTAGACGTGTGATCCTTGATGAAGAGGCCATTGAACCCGGGGCTCGAATCACCGCACGAGGATCGGCCGCTCGAGTCGGTAGTGCTCCGTTAGATAGCTTACGAGGCAGTTACCAGGCCGTTACCATGTCGATGGTGCCACTTGTCTCGAGAGGCTGCAGCCTGCTTCAAACCTTGCTCGGACGAAGGACACGGTAGCGTCTATACCCTCGCTCGTCAATCGCTCGAGTGACTTTGACATGACAGTAGCATTCGCTAATAACCGACTTTGAAACACATGGACCATCACTCTTATATCCCTCGTCTGGAGATTAAGAGTTCCTCTTCCAATGGTTTCTATGAGTCATTGGATTGGGTTGAGTTATTGAATATTAAGGTAACCAAATTTTAGGAAGGAATGGTAGATTTGATAATTTATTCTTCGATTATTCCTTACACTCTTTAAGATGCCATTTTCTTTTTAAAGCAAGAACTTCATTGATGTCTTCATGGTCAATTTACATAATCGTGTTGATCGAATTATTACCGATGCAAACAAATTCAGCTTTCAAATTGTTCCTTAGGCGACTTTAGGCCTAGCGTATCTTGCATTTTATATCCAATAATGAAAAGTAATCTTAAATTACAGTGTGTGGTTATGATTATGGCCACGATGACGATAAATACAAAATGTTGCAAAAATCCATACATTTATGAAATCACTTTCGACCAAAGATAAATCAAAACTCAAAGGTGTTCCACCAAATCGTCCACGTAAAACGCGAGTATGTAATCGCTGTTTAAATGTCATGGTTCGAAACTAGGGGCCCGTGACGCGACGAGAATTTTTCCCGCGTAGTCGCAGAACAAGAAACACTGAGTATACCTGTTGCCTCGGGGCTGAGCGGCGGGAGTGGCTCGTTTCCTCGCGGTTTTGACAAAATGTCTTTACCCCTCGGAGATAAAACCGGGGCGAAAAAGTGGAGAAAACGGAACTGGGTAGCACGTAAGTAAACCTCATAAGTAATCTTGCCGGCGGCGCGTCTTCGATTTGAATTACTCTTCTGTTATTTCTTGCCCGTCGTCGGGCGTTATCAGAAATCCGCTCGCTCGTCGGATTAGCATGTCTGAGGTAGCGACCATCAATTTCAATATCCACTCGATAAATATTCCTTTGGAACCCGACTTCTTTCCTCTGCACCGATCACCCATCCCCTTCGGCCAGATCCTCCCCTTTCCTCGTGCACCTTCCCCCGTCTGGAGATCCGTAAGATTCGATGGAGCAACGAGACGTACGGCCCCGATAGACGGGTCGCAGACTGGCTTTAGATAATATCCTCCCCCAATCTCTATACGGTGAGACTCTGCAACGATATTTTGCTTCGAAAGTTCGCCGGTATAGCCGTATAATGTCAGGAGAAAGGTATGCCAGGGCTGAAGACTGCTCGGCGAACCGGAATCGCTCGCGAGTGAAGGGATGTTCTTGGGAAAGTGTCGATGCGTTCCTTTAATTTTCTTTTCTCTTCTATTAACCCTTTCTCGCTGCTTAAGACATCGAAATACAGCCAGTATCACGAGTATTCGTACACTTTATGTTGATAGAAGAAATTTATCTAAATTAGATGATGGATTTCATAGACAAATGGCATGCTTAGAAAGCAAATGCATTGATATTTAATAATTGTGTGCTAACCAATATCTCGAATTATTATTCTTTAATTTCTTCCGTGGATAAATTTGTGTTAATGTGTAAACACCGGCTGGTTTTTCTCCAAAACACTTAACCACGCGACACACAAGTATTTCTCACCTCTCTTAACCCCAACAGCCGATGAAACGTAACCTGCATGCCCCGTTAAATAACCAAGAGAGTAAACAAGCCGAAGTAACAAACCGAGATAAACAACGCGTAAATTTGTAAATTGTCGGCAATTTTCCTGGAATCGGAGGGGAAAGAAAGCGGTGGAAACAGAATTACACTCCGGTGGTTTATCCGGTAGGCGTTTCAGCTCCCCGAAGTCTGGAAAGTAAGCAAAGTGTAGCATCAAATTTTTACTTCGTTACATCTGAATACTTGGTTCCTACCTCGCGGTGTATACCTTTCCTCATCCAAGTTCTATTTGGTCAAGCACCGTGCTGTTTTACTTTTCCCCGCGGTAACTCTCCAGGCACAAGCATAAGTAATGAAGAAACCTTGAAGACTTTTCCTCTAGACCGAAACTGTACTTTTCCGCCGAAAGAGGGAAACGAGACTTCGGCGAAGAGGACTAGGGAAAAAAAAAGGTGGGGGGTTGAACGCACGGTAGGGACAAGACAGAGGGAGAAAGGAGATAAAAGGGGACGGGGGATCAAGGTAATATTAATAAGTAGAAGGAAAAGTTGGTTTGATCAGCTAACCCGGACGAGTCCGGCACTAGACCACATCACAGAAAGACTCGAAGCGCCGAAGCTATTAGCATAATTACAATACTTCCGTCTGGCCGATCCAACTTTCTGCTTATTTTAAGCTACCGGGCTCTGATATCTCTACCGTGATGGGATTGCAAGCGAATCCATTACGCTGATGCAGCGTTAAAGGGCCAAATCATCGGAACGAATGTGCTGTTAAGTCATCATCGATACCGGCTACCTCGCGTCGGATTTAATTGGGCAACGCGTATCGGTCGTTGCCGCCTGTGCCATGAGCCGGATGAACCTCGACAGGTAATATCAACGTATTATTCGTCTTCCTAAACAACGCGTTCGTCTCTTTTACGCTAATCAACATGGTAATTGAAGTAGTATTATGTATGAAATTATTCGATTTCGTTGGAGGCCTATATCAAGCTTTATACATATTTTTGAAACTATATTCTAACGCTTTTGGCTGTAATTTCAGTTCTGTACGTTTACAAAAATTGTCTACAATAATAATAAAATTGTAGGAGCAAGGGCAATAATTTATATTGTGAAAAATAGTTTGTGAATAAAATTCGATAAGCTGATGTTGGATATGTGAACTATGTGGGTCTAATACATAATATTCTTCCTTCTGTTGAGCCGAGCTGGTAAATAACCAGCATACACCCGTTACGAATTAGATTTATTTTCAGCGAGAACATAAATGAGCCAGTAGTAGCGAAGGGTGTTTCGGTTCGGTGACTGTAGCTGATTCAGCTTTCCACCCTTACGGTCCCACACGACACTTTATCTTGTGTAATAGATCGTGGTGTATAGGAGGACGTGTGCCGATATCCCCGTCATTAAAAGTCAATGCTACGCGAAATTGGAAAATCGATATAGAGTGACCACAAATTTAAGTAAGTTAAAAAGTCTTAACGTGGATTTTCACATTTTGTGTTGGTAGTAAGACACTGTCCATTTTCTGACAATTTTATTACTTCATAATTATACCTAGAAACAGTTGGAAACGATGCTCTACGATGCTATACTGGAGTGCACAGGCATAAGTAGAAGCAGTCAACAATGGTCAGACACGCTAACCAAGTCCTACTTCATCGCGCGCATACAAAACGTAATTTATCCTACACTGTTTATTTATTAATTTGTCGTGAATTTTGCTTTCCTTTTAGACAACATGTTAACTTAATAAAATAGTATTAGTAGTAGCATCATCAAATTTTTAAATCATTCTCCCATAACCGACTAACCGTCCATCGCTATCCAACTTTAAGTAGAAACAGTCAACATTGGTCAGGCACGCCAACCCCGTCCTACTTAATCACCCACGAAATTTACCTTCCACTATTTATTTATTAATTCGTAATATATTTTGTTTTCATTTCGAACAATTTCTTGACTCCATGTCAATACAGTTAGCAAGGTGTTATTAAATTTTTATATCGTTCTGCCGTAATTATGCACCGCTATCCAGGGTAAGCTTTGAAGCTCGGAGAGCAACCTCCATCGAGTCTCCGTTACTGTGGCACAGGAACGACGGCTGATGTCGCGTTAAGGCCAATTTATACTATCCGTTCAGACACGGGGCGGTTACGTTCAGACAAGCACTTAGTGCTTACACTATCAGTTCACCTTCGATCGCGTCCCATTTGCATCCTGGATAGCGCAGCAGAGGCTACTGTTTTACAGCGTTTTCGTATCTACCTCTACATATTTATGCCGTGCGGCGAAACTGGTCTGAAGATGAAGATACCGAAACAAAGGATGGTGTCAATAAAGTAGTCTTACCGAACGTTGGAGTATGCACGAGAAGCATTGACAAAATTTCAGAGAACTGATTGGCGAAGTTAAAAACTCTAAGGGGTAACTTTCACTGGAATTTCATCACAAATAACATTCACACAGTTTACAACATAACATATAATAACTTGCCTGTCAATGGCACTTTCCACGAAGTGTTGTGACTCTGAAAGAGAAAATAAATTTTAATACAGAACTCGTAGTTCATTCATTTCTTGCGTTTCTTAGAACCATGCAAATTGGAAACCCGTAACACTGTCTGAACTTGTAGCTCTTTCACTGCCACTTCCGTGACTGAAGCGATGGTATAAATTGGTCTTTACGTGCGCGCGGCTCGTACAAACATAATATGGTGTACAGAGGGGGACAAAATCGCGCGGAGGCCGCCACTAGTGGACAAGACCTGGCGTAATGGAAGACCGGCGACGTCACAGTGAAATGAACGATAGTCCGACGGTCTGACAACATTATCAATGGATTCGCCAGCAGCGGAGCCGCGATATAATAGAAATCGTAACCCCTCGCTGAAGATTAATCGTTCGTTCGATCGGATCAAATTGCCGATGAGACGTGAAATTCAACGCGGAGATTTCTCTATTCCCTCGGTCTTCGATGGTACAAATAAAGTTTCGTCTTTCCATTTGCGCCGCGGCAGGGAAAATGGCCACCTTTAGCTGGAAAACCCTTGGAAAAGTTGCGCACAGGAGTCTGTTTCTTTCTTCCGGTGAAAAATCGTTTTTTAACCGAAACATTATCGAAGATACTATTGTTAGATACGTGGCACGTCTCAAGATTTATAACACAACCGATCAGCAAACAATTTTTATAACATACGGGGGAAATCCACTTTAGGCGCTTGAAAATCATAAGTTTATGCAACAATTTTTTGGGAGGTTGGCCACACCAAATCCATACAGTTCTCAAAGAACAAGGATGTATTCAACACTCCTAACGAACGAAGGAATAGAAAAGTAGCGAAAGGAGTAGGTGTATCGATACGCAGCTGGATTTAACGTTGGCACGGAGATCGTTTCGCAAAGAGCGTTGGCTGGAAAGAGGGAAACGAGTTAAACGAAGTTGCCCGCCGTGCAGATGGAAGCGAAAAGCAGAGCAAACTGCGGTGCCAGTGACAGAGTTACGTTGTCGCGTGTAACGAAGTAGATTAGTCAGTGTGACAGAAGACCGTAATTTCCTAGGCAAATGACACCGATCGCGCAACCAACGCACTGTGCTTCCAGTACACCTGGCACGTGTTTCGGTGCTCGTAAAACCAGGACTGTCGACGCTGCGCCATATTCTGTTTTCTGAAGAGGTTAAAAAAGAGGACATTTTTCGTTATTAGTCGACAAATGCAATTAAAAGGATATTCGACATAATCCTAGCAAATAAAATAATAATATCATATTCTGTTGGAGGGAATCGTATCATTACTTGATTTTTCACGTTCCTTTTTAATCTCTTTTGATTCTTTGAAGTATCGATGCTTTCCCATCGTTATTCTATAAAACCAGATACCCGTCGTACTTTTTATTCTGTTTACCCGACGGGAAAAACTAACAAGTCGAACGAAAATGAACTTGTATAATGTTTCGATTAGAGCTATACATTTTTTTCTGCATTATTATATTCGAGTTGAGTTGAAACGATGTTAATGGAAGTTAAAACTACAAAATAAATCCTTTGAAATAAGATAAGGAATGGAAGAATTTATTTCGCAATCTAAAATTATCACAAAATTCATTAAGGTCGAGGTAAGTTGAATGAAAATATATCTCTCGGGGAATAAGGACAAGCTGTAAATGGTTTCCGTTGACTCCGTAGGAAAAAAGCGAAAAAGGTGAACGAGGTTACCTACACGTTGGTCTAAACTGGCGCTGTCTGATCCTGGGGGTCCGGACGGCGAGTGGTCGGAAACGATTACATGTGATTTAAGGAGCTCTCCAGTCTCGGACCTCCAGGTTGGCCCGACCACTGCATCTAGCTTCCTATAGACTCTAGTCTGTTTTATCTACGAAGTGCAGCAGTCGTCTCTGCTTACACGCCTATTGGCCCTCGGTTCCTACGTCCATAAACCCTTCGATTACTTTCTTGCATCTCAATATAAAACATACGACGCCGACGCAAGAAGCTTCTCTCGTTTCTAACGTAGAAAATAGACAGGTTACTTCGTAATGTAATGTTACTAAAATAAACCCTTTGCACTCGACGACAATTTTATTACAGAGAGATAACAATTTCGACGACTAAACCTTCTGCTACCACGATCGGAAAGTCGTAGAAATATAATATCTTACTACTACTTCAAAAAAGATCATTCAGGCCTGAAAGGTTTAAACATTTATTTTAATTAAAAAATAATTCACCATCCCTAGACACAAATCTGCGAACAAACTCAGTGTTCGCATAAATCACTTCTCCAAAACAACCCTTGTGAACCTGACTGACCCTCCCAAAATCTTACCAATACAAAATCCTGTGCACAGGCCGACTTCACAATAATACGTCCCTAACTTTAATCCCTGATTTGTTCATAAAAATGACCGAAAATTGTTCTCTCACAGCGCGCAGTCAGCGCCCTTCGCCAGCGTTGATTCAGGCAGCGGGTGCGTGTCTCGCCCATCTCCCATGGTCGCGTAACTCTTAAGAGTTAGATCGATATGGTGCGAAATGTAACGATAAGTTAAAAAATCGCGGTTCCCGCGTTGCAGCGATAATGGTACTAGCAACCCACGTGGGCGGTGTTCAGACCATCAACAGCCCCCGTTCACCACCACCACCCCCCCCCCCCCCCCGCATACGAGTAGCGAGCGAGACTCGGTTACC
>NC_071976.1:10920296-10940194 GCF_026283585.1 Hylaeus volcanicus
CATACGAGTAGCGAGCGAGACTCGGTTACCTCGTTAAAAGTACACAACGGCCGTTTATTCGCGAGCAGATTGTGCATCGTCGTCGTAAATTCCTCCGGGCGATTTTATCAGAGGGCGGAAGGGGCACGAGGGCGCAAACGGTGGAGTTAGAGCGAGAGGATGAGGGGGGAGGTGGGTGGGTTGGAGAGGGGGCTCGACGCGTTCCTCTCTCCACAAAAGGGTAATATTTCCGTGACGCTATTACACTTACCGGAATGGGGAAAGGGTAGGGGGCGTCGAGACTCGGTAACTACCCAGTTAACGCAGTGCGGCCACGCTGGCGTCGCGGGCGACGTCGGTCGAGAGCCGCGTCCCTGCAAAAGGTTATAAAAATTCAATTAACTCCGCAGTTTTAATTAATTCCGTATTTATATGATGCGATAAACAGAAACTACCCGGCCCCCCTCGCCGTGTGCGGCACGGCTGTTTCGTTTAATCTTCGCTATTGTCGCGAGGGGCGCACGGCCTCGCGGCCACGGGAAACCGATTTCCGCGTTGTCTCATTGCCGCACGTTCTCATCTTTTTCGCGTGTAGGGCTATTTCAGGACGAATCGATCATTAGTTTTGCGCTGTGTGTTTAGGTACCTTGAGGGTGATGAGATGTGACGTAGGGATGGTATATTCTGTATATATTATTACAGTAAAAGAGCCGTTCATTGCACAAGTCGATTAACTCCCTGAAACAAAATGTTGAGAAATGGGATTAAATATAAAAAGTAACGAATACACCAATTTTCCTTTGACACTTAAATTTAACATTTCTCAAAAAGTGAAGTTAATCGATTTGTGCAGCGAACGGCTCAAATGTCATTATTTTATCGCGATGCATTGGACGGATGCCCGGCACAACTGCACGTAAAAGGAATCTTGAATCTCGCGACGTTCTCCGAATAGCAGTGCACGCATCAGACCACTGAGGTACAAAGGAAGATCGATGGAAGCTGATTCTCTCCATCTCTCTTGGGCCTCCACTGTCAGCTCCTCCAGGTGAGACTTGATAATCCGAATTATTCGCGATGAATTTATTCATTGTGGTTGGTGGCGAACTAATTGGCTTTAAAAGCCTTGAATGCTTTATTGAATTTTAAGGACAAAGGCGAACTTGGAATATTGTTCGTCTTTCATCGGACATCCTGAATATGCATATGCATACACCGCTGCTACGGAAGTTTCGGTACACGTGTTGATGAGAAGGAAATTCATGAATTTTATTCCAATAGGGGCAAATTAACACAAAGGTATCACAGACTGCGTGAAATTCATTACTGTAGGTGGCTCTTCGTCGGTGGTTGTGTGCTCCATTCATCCAAAAATATCCAGTGGATTCCAGGTTAATTGGGTCGCCGATTAATCAGGTTAGCCGTGTATTTGGGACAAACCTTAAAGGACCAGCTGACGTAATTAGAGCGGTCGCTTAATTGGCCCGAAGTATTTTGATAATAACGTGTCCCAATTAGCCGTAATCCCACGTATTTGTCCATCTTCGCGCATCAATTCTCGTTAATACTGTTTTTCATCAACGTTTCTTGATCTCTGCGTGGTTCTAATAAGTTTTTACACTACGATTATCATAAAAATATATTTTCTGAAAAATATTTTAAATTAAAAAAATCGAATCAAATAGATAATAAATGTCCGTTTGTATATTTTCTTGTAAAATACAAACAATGAAGATATGTACATCCAAACGTTTCGCGTATTAAATTACGTGTACAATAAACTTCAGTCGAGAACGCAAAAAAATTTTGCAACGGATGCAATACTGCAATATCCGCCATAGGTTTCATACGCTAAATGACTTCGCCGAAAATTCTTCAATATGAAAATAATCATCGCGAATCCAATCAACTCATCGGATACAGAGTTGCATCGGAAGAAAATGAGAAATGCTATTTACAAGGTAGACTGCGAAATGCTGTTATTAAAACTTACCCTCGCATACGGTCGCGTATATCGTTACTACTTGCTGTTTTTATATGAGGAACAATGAACGTTGTTTTCAGGCACCGAAAAGTATATAGACAACTAATTGCATACCGCGGACAATGAAAGAGCGGGTTCCGTAATTGGTTCTTTAATTATGGATTCTAAAACACAAAAGAAGTCGTACTACGTTCTGCGTGTGCTTAAATTACTATTAATATTCTTTTTTTTTTTCATGCAAAAAATTGCAGGGAGTAGAGAGGAACTTGGTGAAATTACAAGAACAGTTTAATTAAACATTCTTCTTGAATCTGTCTTTTCTGATGCAACAATTTAATATCGTTTGACGCGGAAGGGTTTGTAGTAGTTCATAAATTTTTGCTCATATGTTTCTTTCTAACTTTGAGACTTATAATTGTTTAGAAGCCTAATTATTTTAATCCAATTATGAACTTGAAGAGACACCCATTTTGGTAAATTAAGGTAACAATATAAGGTAAACAATCGGTTACATTCAACGCTATTTGTGTTTCATTAAAAGACACAATCCTAAAGACCACGTGTAACGGATCGCGATTGCAATCGCCTGTTGGTTTCAATACCTCGCAAGAACCGATCGCCTAGGCGAGAGGAAGCAGCGAAGTTCGATCAGGCTCATAGCTGCGAGGGGTAGCCTATACCGTCGATAACGTTTATCGTTCCTCACTGACGCGTCGATGCCTTCTCAGGCAGAAGAACACCAACGCCCACACCCGTTCCCATCCTTCACCTCGGCATTTAAATTCAGACACCGCAGAAAATTCTGAAAGAGCCAATCGGGGGTTGGCCGTCGGCTCAGACCGTGCGATGTGTGCGGGCTTTGCGGTTGGCTGCAGGATTGGCTGGTTAATTTCACACTCCCATGATTATATAGACGAGATGGTGGGCATTTATATTCGCGCGCGCAGAGAACCGAGGGTGCCTGATTGGGTCCGATATTTAGAGAATAAAAAACTTCCGAGTTCCACGGTACTGTTCGTTGCCACCCCCTCTGCCCTTCTCTCGTTTCCTGTTTTTTTCCGTCTCTCTCACACCCTCCGGAATCGCCCACCGTTTCGTCCTTTTTCCTCCTGCACGTTACACTCGCACATACGCGATCGTCCACACGTGGACGCGAACATACGCGCGTAGCAAATGACTATGGATTTCACGGGTATTATAGCTCTCTTTCGAGGTGAAATGTTCGGTACGGGACGAATTCATTCTTTAAGTGCCGAACGAGGGTTGGACGAATGCTAACATTTCCTTTTATACAGCCGAGAATGTTTGTATCGGAAATCCTGTGATTTTCAACTAAAATTAATTGTCTCTTATTTTAACCATTCTCTTTTTTCTCTTTTTTCTCTTCTCTCATAAATTATTTTTTCTCTCACCTTTTTTAATAAAGCTTTTTATTAAAATAATATCCTGTCATTTTAAACTATACATTCAAAAATAACAGAAATTTCAGCAGCTCCTTGAATCAAACAGTATATTAAGAGTATTCTAATCCCACGATTAGCCTTCTAAGGTCCCAAAACACAGCCCCCCTCCCCCCCCCCCCGGAGACTCATCCGAAAACTACCCGCGAATAATACTACATTCCATCCGACATAGCACCCAGAGCGTTTCCATTCTGGAACACCCATTCACCCCCCGGCCGTTAGCGTTCTGGGGCAACGTGAAATCTGCGTCATCCATCAGTGGTCATGAGGGGTGGCGGCGAGTCGAGGGCAGTCATCAATATTTTCGCCGGGGACAAAGCGATGAAAAACAGCCAGACGGTGACGGACAAAAATTTTTGGCCAGTCGACGAGGACGTCGACCGTGCCGACTCGCGTCTGAACGATCGGCGTTAGGCAGCGGGCCGCCCTGTAATCGTGCAAATTTGGAAAAGGGTTCGAAACGGGAAAGCGTTGGAACGTAGATGGCGCGCGTAGTCGGGGGTGGAGGGTTGGTGGCGAGGTTGGTAGTGGACGAGTGGCAATCCGTAGCGAAAATGCGACTCGCGCGGGGCTCGTTTCGGGACGGACCAGGACAGCGCCAGCGGCTTTTAGTGTGAAATGAATGCTTGTAATTACGAAGGGCGGGGAGGGGAACGGAGGGTTAGAGCGGGACTGACGGTTAGAGCGACGGAGAACGTACGGAAAAAGCGTGGGAGGAGACCGTTGCGGCGGTAGTGGTGGAAGCGGTGAAACCGTTCGGTGGGGATAGTATTTCGGTTGCGAAACGGTCTAGGGGCGGCGAGGGGAAGGGGTGAGAGAACGGTTCGGTGGAGCTGCACACTCTGCCTCGCAATGATAGACTGTACTGATCCGTCGGTCGGTTTGTTCGTGTTGGTACGGCGCAGGCTACGTACTACCATAATGTCCACTAATTGTAATAGCCACCCTTTGTGCGCCGCTACCGTGTCCCGTCGAAGACGAAAGAATGGAGGACGAACGGCCGATCTGCCAGCCTACCACTGGAACAGGTATTTTTGTTTGAAAAATTATCGCTTCACAATGGTGGTCGTACACTTATGTTGAGAATTTGTTATTAAATATAGTTGACTAGGAGCTTCGTAGAGTTGCATTGATTTGTGGGGTTGAAAGGGTCACAGATTATTTTGAAATGTTAGTAATACTGCTTTTGAGGGTTAGAGATATTTTTTTGAAGAACGGTCAACTAGAAATGGATTTTCCAGATGTGTAATTGTTAAAATATGAGAGACTTAGTAAAGGGACCAGTTGACTTTTCCTTTAAACTTGCTAAGAATGCTCATCTCTTCCACTTGTCAACGGGACGCAATAAACGAGTCACCCCTACAATAATCGAAATTCTACTTAAGGTAGAATTACTGTTGCTTCAAGCTACACGTAGTCTCCAATTCGCCCTCGAAGACAGTCTCGAGGGGCAGGCGAACACCAGCGATGAATCTTAGGGTGGTTTTCTAATTATGCAACGCCTACAGACACTACTACTCGCGACCTGCAAGAATGCTCCGCAGGAACAGTTACAAAAGTCCCTCGTCCTCATAAATTGGTCATAAATTCTGTGCCCTTTCTCGCTGTTCGCGTGCCTACTATGCGCCACTTGCTATTGGGAATTGTGGGTTCGGTTTTGCTGAAGAGTCGACTGTTCTTTTCTAGTCGCAGACAAACACACAGACCTCGTTGTGATATACAGTCAGTTCTATAAATATTCGTACCCTCTGTGTTTATCAAATAAGTTTGTCTATATGAAATGACAGACTTGATGTTTTCAAATAAATTCTTCACTATAGATACATAGACATGTAAAATTTATTTATGTAGATATGTATTATAGAAAGTTTATTAAATATTGACTATTTTATCTAGATGTGGTACGCAATGTGTCAGTCGATTAAAGAATAATTGAATAGCTACATTCAATGCAAAGAAAGATGAATAGTCATAGTTAATATGTTTACTTGTTCAAGCATAAATATGAATAATAAAATAGACGCCAATCGTTTAGCATAGGTGGCAATAGGAAGGTACTATACTTGGTTTACCGAATTCATAAATTCATCTGTAAACAATGATTCGCTTTGACCCCTTTTCACCAGGCTTTCTCAGATTCTGCGTGTTCTATAGTTAGCTCAGTTATAAAATTCCGTATGGGGGGCAGATACGCGTAGAATGCACCGTTGCAGGTGAAATGGAGTGATTGGATTAGAGCCGGCTGACGATCGGACTAACAGTCAAACGAACGAAAAAATCGGAACGCTTATTTTCTTTTTTTATTTGATTTCAAGTCGTCAGTCCTGCGAGTGACGTTGACGAGGACATTGAAAGTGTGATGGGGCAAATTACAGGTGACCCGTGCTTTTGATCATTTTATCAAATTCTCTGAATTCAAAGGGTTTGCTCCCAGCCGCATCCCTTGATCAGCCAGTCTGTACTTTCAGCCGATTCCTCGTTGTAGCTATTTTCGATTAATCCTCGTTAAACGCGATGCATTATCGATCTTGCGGATTAATCCGGGAACTCTTTGAACCGAAACTGATCGAATTCCTGTTGTGCAGAGTTAAAAAATCAAAGTAGGTAATATCGAGTGTGCTTTAAAGTAATTCTGAGCAAAAATTAAGTTGGGACAAGTATGTAATTCTCCCTTGGATGGCCATTTTTATTTTCAAATGCAAATGAGTTATAAATTGTGTCATGTCCAAGAATGAGTAATTATTCGTAACCTAAGTCAAGAAGCATCCATTCAAAAACAACCAGCTCCCACCCCGAATCTTATTTATTTCCCCGATATCCCTCGACCATGGTTTCGTCCTGGAATGCTCGTGTAACAACGTCTTCGCTCCCACTTGACATACAGAAAAATCAATAGCTCATGCCCGATCGCAAAAAGCATACGCTGAATGCCCCACCGACGTTGTTTCCTTTTTATTTCGGCGTAAGTGTTCAATTTATATTCGCCGGCAAACGATCCATTCATACGATAAAATAAATATACCCGGCACGAGTATCGCCGATGACGAAGGATGAGACGCCGAGCTATCAGTCGCCTCTGCTGTTGGTTTGCTCGCGCCCGTCCATACAGCACGGCTCGGATAAATATTTCCGCGTTTTGAATCGACGCTGGAGATCGTATTGCAATGTATACCTACAGCATAAAGGTCGCTCGCGTGTCTCTTTGAAAAAGCCTCTAAAAACCTACGTCACGATATGAATACGGCCGGGGCCCGGGACTGGATTTTATTACACGTGCAATCGCAGCTGCCTGCAAATCGCTGGGACGTATCAATGCGACCTCGTTATACGCATCTACGCGCAGATTCTTTCCCCGCGATAATTGTAACGCGGATACACCCCAGACGTCGCGTCGCGCGTTGACATTTACATGCGCTGCTCACGTTTCTATTGACGGCCGTCTATCTTCGATCGGGGTACTGCGACTGGATCTAGATAGAGGTCGCTTACCTTCCTGAGGACCTCCACAGCGGGGTTGGAAGACCCTGGGATGTTAACCCCTTCGTTGGAGCGCTCAGGAACAGGAGAACGGATTGCAGAACGGATCATTTGTGATGCAGCATTGGATCATTTGTTGCCTGAATAAGGAATAACTTGGAGGAATTAATTTTATTATTTTATGGAGAATGGAATAAAATATTTCTTGTAATAGCTCGTTTTACACAGATTCCTACATGAACATTTGTGCAGCCCCAGACAGCTGGATATATTCCATTATAGTTCGCTGGAATAATTACAAATACTTTTTTAATAAATTTAGTTAAATGAATTGCTTTTATGAATTTAATTTTTTACAGCCAAGAACATATTTTAAACGTCATAAAATAGTATCGAACATCCCGAGACTACAACAAATCAATTAATAATTCCTCCTAATCAATTAATAATTCCTAATAAAAAATACTTTCTAGGCAAGTTTTTCTAACTGATTCCATCTTGCTCTTCGCTGCGAGTGCGTGTCCCCTGCCAACTGTCTTCGACGTTGAAACAATAGCAAATGAAGATCAACTCGTGCGAGTTCTCGTGGCTTACATATATTGCTATTGAGCGATTATACTGCTCGTCGTAGTATTTCGTCGCGCGAAATCCCCGTTGATTTATAGGAAACCGTGCAACGCGCCCACTAACACGTATAATGAGACATAGAGATAACGTCAATTCGGGGAAATATATCGTCAGGACTTTCGCAATAAATCTCGTTCCGCATTTTATTTTCGACTTCGTGAGCGCGCGCGCGCGCGTGCGAGTTAGGGGCGGGAAGGGGTTGATCCGCGGACAAAATATTTGCGTGCACTCAACTACGCGGGTGCATTAATTCAGTGATTCGGGGTAATATATTTCCGAGTTCGCCAGCCGAAACAGCTTTATGCGCCAAATTTAATTAATAATCTGGATTAAGATACATGGATCGCGTTGCGCAGAAATGTTCTTAGCTGGCAGATTCGGCTACGGCCGCAATTCTCCCGGTAATTGGACCGATACGGAAAACTTGCCGCCATGCCATCTAAATCGGTTATCTATCGGTGGCCGAACTTCCGCGATGTTCGGTTTACGTCATCGACTAATGTACTGTACGTGTTCCGTGTCAAATTCCAGAAATAACTCCTGCTCGAACATTGCACTCTCGATACGATGATTTGATCATTGGCGGGGGACTTAAAGTGCTGATGCTTTTTTTAGAATTTGTAACGAGTTCCTAATTGAAAACAAAGTGGTCAAGTACTCGTTAAAATAGTAAAAGATGTGTAGACATAGATCCAATGTTCACTTTTTAAATCTATCAATGTTCTTGAATTTCTCCGAAAATTGGAATACGAATAAGGTATTGAAAAATAGTAATCCTTCGCCTAGAATATTGGAAAATAATAGTACCGAATATTTTTTCATTGGCGAGGAACGAAAATTGAACTCAAAATGAATATTCGTGGATGAAAGCTGAAACTATAATAGTTCCGGGTTCTACTTTTTAATCACAAAATTCGTAGCGAACTAAATCGTACGTGTAGTACACATAGCATTTGTGTGTTGATTAAAAAATGAAATTCTAAAAGCAATCGCATCAAAAACTGACAATACTAACTTATTGTTTTCGGTTCTTGATATTTCCATGATTATTGTCTGTTCTATTCATATTTCCACAGTGTTGAGCCAGCAAAAATTGTACGTTTCGCCGCGTTGGTATTCTTCGTGTCGTAGTTTCAATTATAGCTGTCGAGTCGAGCTAGGGTAAGATCCGAGAGGAGTATAATTATGGGTATCAGATTTGGAGCTAATAGTTCTGCGTCACCCGGAGCACGGGGTATTGTTGCCACCTCCCTTGTTGCCTCGGGGCTCTCTATGTAATTACCATTACCCACAAGCTGATACCCACCGCGCTTATCATATTCTGTGGCAATAATAGCGTTGATACAGCAGCTATGCTGTGATTGCCTTCGATTCGAGAAGCTGCATCTTGATCAGAAATGCCTCGGAGACGCTGATCTGGAAAGTTCAATTTATACGATCGAGTTGAAACCAGGTTTCGATTAGGGCCGCAGGAATACGGAATACGGGGCATCGACCCGCGCCTAACGTTTGCAACCAACCCGTTACATCGCTTACAAATATTACATTTACAATGTAAATCGCGCTAAAACGCCGAAAGCTTGCTGGATAAATAAAGACTGCGGTCTATAACGCAGACCATTTAATCACGTAGCGTTTCAACTATGTGGATGAAGTCATATTCAAAATTCTATGGAGATAACAAAAAATTTATATTATTATTAATACCGGTGTGAACAAAATTGATGTAATTTTTGATTTATACAGGAGGAATGGTCGCATTGAATTTAAATAAAAATTAATTAGTTAAAAAAAGTAAAAATAAATAAAACCTCAGTTTTAATCCATGTACTTGATTATTGGATTCAATATCAATCACAAAGAATAAAGAATGTCCGAGTGAAGATCTTAATGTCCACGCGAAATGTTAATAAACGTTTCATCAATTTTAATGGCACCACCATTTTATTATACGCGAAACCATAACGTGTGTTTACATCGCGCTTAATATTCCATGCCTTCATGAGACGACAGGAACGCTTTACGACCGCCGCGAAGTACCGTATAATGCAGTTTTAAGCAACGACTTCTGAGCTCCCGAGACCAATGATAAACAACCGACAATAATAACAGTTTATTCGTGGCCGAGCGTTCCATGGAAAATTCATTATAGGATCGCGCGTGTAATACGGCGACATCGAAAGAACAAATACGTAACGACGCTGCACCAGATGTATCATTATGATTCGGAAGTTATGGCATCGTGAATGATATTTCAGAACGTTGCACGAGCCGCGACGTAATGGATGATGCAACACAGGTGGCTGGCAGTCTTCGATGAAAAATTAATTGAGCCTAGAAAATACACATTTTTCATCTTAATAAGATACCTGATGGAAACTAGTTAATCAAGATTAATTTAGTAATTTGCAGTCGCATTGATTTTAATTGTGATGTGCAGCCATAAAGGGAGAATATATACATGTAAGTATAGACTTAGATGCAAATAATTGAAGAATTTGTTTAGAGGTATTTGTTCATTAATTTTTGCATTATTTTTAAAAATTTGTTTACCTACTTGTAAACAATACCTCTCATATTTTTTATCACATTCCTTTCAAATCACTTTCTAATCACAGAAATTGCAATTGCTTTTTAAATCATCGTATCCTTCTAATAGACTCTCTTTGTCACTTCGTGAGGAAACGTTCAATACCTTGACAGGGTTTGAAGCTTCCATAAAATAAATTCATGGGAGATAGATAATCTCTCCCGGCGTCAAGACGTAAATAGCAATTCTAGAAGAAAAATTAGCTGTTAAGCGTCAGCGAGATTGGTTTTTTAAAGAAATTTGCCACCTTCCGGAAGTGTCTGCGAGGCGACATATTTAGCAAAGTCTTTTTCTGTCGTCCTCTCGATGAAATCTGCCGAGACAACGACGAGGCTAGGCGGATGATTTTCACCCCCCGAAGCGAGGGAAAAATTAACGGTGGTCGTTACGGAGGTAGACGCAATTTTGATTCTATCTGTTGTCGACGCACGGGAACGAAGCAGCAGATGAAGTCGCAAAGTAATACCTGAAAATCTCACGAAGAGCAAAACGGCGAAAGTTATCTCGTAAGCCCCTAATAATTTTCATCGCTAATACTTTCTTGCCTTACATTTTCCTGGTTCTGTCCATTCTCACCTTTTTCCAGTACGATTATTCTCTTAATATTTTTCCTCTTATTCCATTAAAATTATGCGCGAAGAACTTTTGATTTCGGAGTATTATTGCTCAATTAAATATTCACCTGTCGAAGACTCGTCCATTGTTTGATCGATAGTGTCGCTGTGACGCGTAGCATGGAGTAATTAATACGACAAAAAGTGAGTTGCCCATTATCTAAAATGTAATATCTTCATTAATTGGCACTTATATTACTGGAACAATGGCAACGTTTAATGTCTTCGCTTTACAGCGTATCTCTGACATTCAACAAGTGCAAGCAATTCTCACGTACAAAGGCGTATGGTTCATAGAGGTACATTCATCTTGATACTTGATATCAGCAGCGAAGTGTCAAGCAACTGCTCCGTGCATTCGTATGCAGATGGACTGTCGCTTGATTGGAGAATTAACCGCCGCTTCTCCTTGGCTGACGATGGAATAATGTACTGTTCGTCTTCCCGGTTCAAACCTGCTCGAATTCCAAGAAACACCTACGTCAATTTGCAAGTACGCTTGAACTTTAATTATTCTTTGCAACAAAGATGAAGATGTTAGAAAACTATGATACAGTTTATTAGAGAATGGAGTCTAGTAGAGTTTTAGCATTGAATAGCATTTGATTAACAATCTCTTACTTTATAATTTGCTTGTCTTCGTCAATATTTATTAATCCTCGTTAATCCTTCTTGTCGCATGATATATAATACTACAGTCAATTAAGTACTCTACGAATTTGTAGAATTTTATTTATTCATCGAAAGAGTCTCGAACAAGTCCGCAAATTCCGTGGAACGCGCTCACTACTCGGTTTCATGCCAGGTAGGGCTGTTCACCTTTTCGACTCGTTGACTTCACAAATTAACGAGTACGTCTCGTGCAGTCGGTTGACTCGCAACGGCCTTCAGACGGCATCGTCAAGTTATAAAAAATCGGCTGACAAAAAAAGCCAGCACGTTTAACACGTTAGAGGTTTCGCGATGTGTGAGTCGCTGTAAGCGTTTTAATATGTAACGTGGGTCATTTGAGACATCATTTTTAACGTTTAAATTAGGACATGACACGAGGTTGAGATAACTCCTTTTGCTCAGAGTAATGGAATTTTGATTTAAGCGACAAGGATCATCTTATTTAAACTTTGAATTTCGAAATTTGGTCATCGAGGGTAAGGTGTTCTTCAGGAGATTAACAATTACATGCATGTCGCAATTAGTGTTATAGAATTAAACCTAAATTAGAGTGTTATGAGCATGAAATTTATAAAAATCATTTGTAGTTTGACGAGGTGCAGAATTTTTCACGAATTTTTAAATTATAAAATTTATCCCATGGTTACCTATTTTCCTGCACACATATACATTTTATATTTACACTGAATAAACGAACATTCTCGGAGGTATTAATTTCATTTCAACTTGCAAATTCCATTTCATGGGGGCACTGAAAGCTGACGCCACGCAAAGGCGCCGCAGCATTGGGTAAAGCGTACGAGAGGTAAGCACGAGAAGAAGGTCATTTTTAATTAAAGTCCAGAACGATATTAAGAGGATAAATCGTGCCGTGTATAATTATCCTGAAAACGTCCTGCTCTCTGTTTGAGCCCGATTCCCTCGACCTCTGTCCAACTCCCGATTCTCCATTCTTTTCTCTGAAAAATCTATTTATTTTTCACAGCTGTCTCGATTTCTCTCTCGGTCAGCCAGTATCGTTTCGTCCTGCACCGGAAACCGAACGTAGACTCTTGTCAGGAGCACGTGCGCGCGCCGCAACACAGCTCCGCGAAAATGACACAGTAATTAATGGTCACGTATCAATTAGCGGGCGCCTACTATGTGCCCGTTGCCAGTTTTAAATCGGTCCAACGCCAGGTTGCAAATCTCTCGCGCACACCACCAAACCCCTTCCATCCTCTGCCCTATCGCGCAGTCGGCCAGTCCTGAGTCTCCTCTATTAATTACGAAGGGGTCCATCAATTTGACACATTAACGTATTGCCCGCGCAGGTGTTGCGCGAAACCACGCCGCCATATGCGGCGAAAAATGTTCCGTGTTCCAGTCAGCGAATGCCTTTTCGAAAATGAACGAGAAACTAATCGTTTATCGCCGTCCTAGCAACGATATTTTCCGTGGCCGGCCTCTGTCGGAGCTCGGCAGTTCTTTAGGTAGAGGTGTGATTTTTTTAGCGAATTACTGGCATAGTGGTAGGGGTTGAAACACTGGAGGCAATTGTGGTGCGAAAACGAGACGTTAATTATTGTTTTTTTTTTGTAGGGTAGTTTGAGTAGTTTCTTTTTTGTGAAAATGATTGAAAGTATTTATTTTAGGAAGTGTCATTTTGGAATAATATTCTATAGAATTTAATTTCACCAAAACCTTTCGATTCTAATATCCCTTCGTTGAATAAATATTTCCTTATGAAGAACAATACAAGTATTTTTCAAATACATAGAAACAAATATAGAAAATTTAAGAAAGCTAAGGTAAACAGTATTCGCAACAAAAAATAATAAAGTAGGGTCTTTAACGTTACAAAGTAGAAGGCTGGTTTAAAATAATCACGTTCACGGATATCTCTGAATAAAACCATGTAATAATAGCATACCGTGTGTTACAGGATCGCGCAATTTCTTATCAGCGTGAAGCACACGAAATCCGATGAAAACGACGTCGGAAGAGCGAAACTGAAAAGCAACGAAGCGGCGCATCTGGCACAGCGGCGGAGACCACCGCGTCATTATTTATGGGGTTTACGGGGTTCGGTCAACCGCAAGGGTAGCTGAAGGCACTACGCCCTTGAGGACTCGAGCTCCCAAGTCGGGGTGTTGCCAAGTGTGAACCGAGAAGGCGTTGCTGTTTACTATCTCGCCACGAAGATCCAACCGACCTCCCGAGCATACGTTTGCGTATATTGTTGGTCCGTGGTCGCATTCCCTGGTCCCATCATCTCCCGCTGAAAACAATGAGTTTAGTAGCAACTGCTTCACAAGGGAAGTTAACGTTTACCTGTTTAAGGTAATACGAACATCAGGAACCCCCCGTGACCGCTAACGAACGCGGAATACCTTCTGTCATTAGCGAACGGAATGGAAATGTCGGAAGTTAACCCCTTTAATGGCTCTGTTACCTTTTTTCCGGAAGTTTTTCGTTTGTAGTGTTGATTGGGGGTTGCTAGACCATTTTCTATTTATTGTTCTTGTGAAATTTGTCGAAGCATAAATGTACACCATAAGAATGCCTTAAAGTGTCTGAACTTGAACTGAATTTTATTAACAGAAACATAAAGTTATAAATACATTCTTCAATTCTCACAAGAAAACAAAACAAATAAATGTAAACAAACCACACGCAGACTTCTCCCGTTCAAACTGTCCTGTTCAAATCGTCTAAGATTGCTTGAGTATGTAATGCAAGGCAAGATTTAGCATGAAAACTGTGTCTCGTTATCGTTTCCTAAAGAATCCGCGAACATCGTTAGGAAGCAGACACCGTGTAACAGACTTAACGGCCCGCGAAAGTTCCGCTATATTTGACCAACATGTCTTGCGAGTTTCTTTTCTAAGTTTCTGGCTAACAATTTCCCCTCGGAATTTCCCCTTCAGTTTGTTTCATTAAGATGGTGCCATAAAGTCGGATGACCTCCTCGAACGAAGAGTCTTTATCGGACTAATTATAAAAGAAAACGGGAACCGCCTCCTTATCGTCGCGTTTCGCGAGGTAACGTCGTGTACGGTAAAGTTGCTTGAATTAAATCACTTTATCTCTGTTATTGTAATGTTTGTAACAGCCAATTAACACACTCGCTACTTCAAATTCTATTCGTGGCTATGAAACACACTTCATATTTACAACATATTTTGTAACATCTATCTTCGCCCTAATTTTTGTCTGAACTTGGTATTAGAAGCGTAAAATATCTATCGGTCACGAATGTGTTAAAAAATACATGTATTTGATTTATTTAACAGACCATTGATAAATGAAATTTTTCTTTGAAAATGTTGCCAACAAAAATAAACTCGATAACCAGTCACGACCCTTCAACCCCTTCTCCAGATTCTCTAGTTTCAAGGTTCGCAACGCAAAGCCTAATTTGACAACGAATTATTCCTCACCGATCTCATCGTGCATTTTTCTGTTCCGCTCGGTTGTCGAGGGTTTAAACGCGCTCTGGCCACTCTCGCTCTCCGAAGGATCAATCTTCGCGCGACGCCTCTCCGTCGCGATGCTGATTGTATTTCACGCGCCGTTTGTCGTTCTCATTTATCGTGAACTGGCATCTGCCCCTTAGACGCGAGATCCGTTAACGTGTATCAACCGGGCGAATTAACACGCTGGCCAAGCCCCTCTTGTATCGGCGATCGACTTTTAGTCCCCGCGGACGAACGGCTGCTTCTGTTGCCAGCGTTCTGTTCTCATATCTCTCGGCTATCATTCCGTGCGATTAAACAGAGACCCTGGAGAGTTTAAAGTTTTTGGAGGGGGCCGGGAGGAGCGGGGAAAGGGGGTTTCGAAACGGGGTCGACCGTTACGGGTAACGCTCAAATTGACGGGGTGGGACAGACAATAGTTCAAGACTCACGGTTCGCCGAACACTAATATAAATGCAAATCGACTGTTACACACTTCTGAATGTCTCGTAAAACAAACTGCACGCGGAGGTCAGTCCGAGAGGCGAGGAGACAGAGGGGGCGGAGAGAGGTGAGGGATCGTTAATGATCGGTTTCGGCGCGGTCCTGACAATTTGTCCAAGGTAGTGTTTGCTGAGCACTGACGGCACCGTGTAACGATAAAATGGTCATTGGGAATTAGCATTAGTCGCGCGGCTATTGTTTGAATGCGCTTCCGTTTTTTCGAGTAATCGCTGCTCGACCAAAAGCACTAAGTAACTAAGTAATGTGTTCACGTTTCTTTCGCTGGGGAGGGGTGGATTTTAATTAATCGATTCATGGATTGACAGTTATTCCGTAAACTTGACTACATCAATTTTTTAACATACCTTTGTTTCGTTCTCCTGAATTTCAATCAGTCCCTTAGATTTGGAAAATTATTTCGATTAGTTATAAATTAATAATATTAAACAGTATAATAACTTACTTCAAACAATAAAACCTATTGCTCCAAATACATTCAGATAGCACAGAGCCCAACAATTAAACTAACAAATATAAAATGAAGAAAATAGAAGAAAATTCGCGAAACTACTCAACTAAAATTATACATAGCACACTTGGAAGGAAATGTAGCGAGGGAAGAAAAATTCGACAGGGTCCCTGGCGTTAGGGGTATGGTAACAGGTTCTGGTGGAACAGGAAAAGGAGATGAAGCTTCACCCCAGAGGAAGATGAGTTTCGGGCCTACCGAAAACGAAACGGTGCGGGGAAAGTCTAGGTTCGCGAGGAAACTAAGCGCGGGGCGAGAGGGGGCCGGGAAAGAGCGCCAGTTCTTAGAATTGTCTCTCACAATAAGAGGCTTGTCGGACTAAAAAGAAAAGTTTACCGGTTAGGGGTGAAATTGTACGAACCATGCATCCGTGCGAGAATTTTTCTCGTCCGCCACTCGCTTTTCCTCCTCGCTTCGCCGTCGTTCTCCGTCCTTTTCTAAATACCCTCGCCCGCCTTAGTTTGTATAAACAAGCGGATTTCGAGCTTAAGCGGGATACGTCGAAAAAGTGGGATAACTCGTTTTTCGAGGAATTCGAAGGATCTGCCGGTGGATTCTCGAAAGTAAAAAAGAGGAGGGAGGAGAGAGAAAAAATCGTCGGAGCGTCTCATTGCCGTTCCCAGGTCCGAGACTCGCCAAACAATGCTCTGGGAAACTTTATCCCTATAGATTGGCCGACGTCCGTGGCTGCATGATAAGCTTGTTCTCTCCAGATATCCGGCTTTTCGCGTTCGTTGCCCTCTGGGCTCATTTGGGAGCCAACTGTAATTCGTTTACACGCTTTCGATCAGTTTTCATTTTCAAATGGGTGGCGCTAGAATTAACACTAAAACAATCTTCTTATATTTTTCTTTGCTGGTTAATTAACAATAGGATGACTGACTTAACGCGTTGAACGCCATGTCATCCAGATATGAGTGACCGAGCTGTTCCATACATACATCTTTGTAATTAGAGAGAGGAGAAACGAGCTAATCAATTAATAAACTCGATTCTCTGTTATAGTAATTTTCTCCAAAAATTGTGGTCAATTTTGAAGTAAATTGTCCAAGCTTGGTAGTTTTAATGCATCGGATGATATTTTTCTGTGTATTTTTGTATGTCCATATTGGAACGATGCAATTTGCATATGAAAAAAATGTGTGGACTGTAAGAGATACGGATGTGGATTCTTTAATTAATAAACTGTCCCTATTTTCAATCCAGGGGAACGACAACCACGAAAAGTCCCTGACACGGGTAACGTAATTCGCGAACGAGCGACGTCGCAGTGAGTTTCATAAAGCGGTTAGAATTATCAGGTAATTCTACATTCTGCGCCATGAATATCAGGTTACGTGACACGAATTCGCCATGAACGGGTAATATGGCGTGTAACCGGGAATCTCTCTTACCATGCCAGAATGATTCTTGATAGCTTCTGTCTGCAAATCATGCTTTTCTCGATAGTGGAGATTCTCAACTATCCATACGTTTCCTAATCGAGTGTTAAATAATTGAGCTCTGTCGTAATTATTCGTCGGTTTTTAATAACTGAAGGGCTCGTTAAATGTTAAAAGTGTATACAATACAATATCTAGTGTAACACGTGAAAAACAATTTAGTCTAAGACTCTAGAAGAATCGATCATTTATAATTGTTAAATTGAACTCAAGAAAATTGTCATTGACGACGGAACACGAAAGAAATGAATTCTACGCAAAGGAATGGAGACAGACGATTCGACGCTAAGCGTCTAATATCCCAGGATTCCATTCATGCAAGTATTTGCTTACACGCGTTCCCTAACACGTACCAAATCCAGCCCCCGCGTACTTTAATTAAATTTAATTAAAAATTCATGCGCGATACCGTTACGAGGCACGCGTAAACCGGGTCTCTTCCGCTTTTCGTATTTCAACCCCGAGACGCATAACAGGCGTTCAGCTGAACGGCAATTAGACGCGGCGACGCGGCCCTAAAAAGAAATTACATCCCGCGTATCATTAATAACCGGTGTAATCGGCCGTGGCGGGCCCGAAAACGTACGATTCAGATAGTCCTTAAGGATATTTGTCGGATCGTAAGCAACCGAGGAATCCGAGGAGGGGCCGGGCGGCGGTTGCAGCAACCGTCGGTCCATAAAGCAACGGGAGGATGTAGCTACGCGTAATTGCGAGGAAACATCCCCTGCCTAACCTTAACTCGGTCTGCCTTACCGCGCCTTAAACCAACCCCCGACTATCTCACGCTCTAGCGCTAAGAGAGGGTGGGAGGCACAGTCTTTTTCATGAGTGATATACGAAGGTTTCATAAAACACACTTTTACTGCCTGCAGACGCGCCCTGAATTACACGTATAAACTTTTATTCGGCTTGTTAATCGAATAATTCGTCCATTATTTCTTTTCAACCTCAATGGACGAATAATTGGTTCTATTGAATTCCCCAAACCGTCAATTTCTTAACAAAACAAAAAAAATTCTTTAAACAGTTTGAAAAATTGTAGAAGTAACACGAACAAACAAGCAAAACTAATTACCACGTCTCGCAGTATCAAGAGACAAATTGGTACCAAGCTGATAACACCTAATCGCCTCTCTTATCGCCACAGAAAAGAAAGATTCCTACAACCACGATACATCTACTAATAGCAAATGTTAATTCTCGTTCGTATCAAACGTAACCCGACTCGAAAGTGGAGTCGAAAGAAACACGAGATACTCGATCGTTGCGATTTTTCGCACAACACCGTAAAGCGTATCTTAACGAGGCTCGTTTCTCTTTTTAATAGCGGTCTGTCGTGTACGTAAATAATAACTCTCGGACGGCGATCGTTTACAAAAGTGCAGATATCCTTGGGCCGAGAATTATCAAGTTACGTGTTGCATTTTCCAGAAGCACGCATTTACTATCGCCGATGCGAGCGGTTGCGCAGATCGCCAGAAATAGCTGAACATTTTTCTATTCCCTTATCTGGCCGTGCTGGCTTCCAACGACTGACACCTGACGGGTTAATTCTACTGGGCTGACTGCGCGACTGCTCGAGGTCGCTATAGCTAAGAAATTGAACTGATAGCCGGTTACAGCTCGCACGCGATAGAACGTCTGCTCGAGTAAACGCCCAGGGAACTTCTTTCTCAAGCGCGAAGAAAAATCCCATTTAACTATATGAATATTCAACGGCGATAAAGGAAATTGTTCAACGCCGCGTTACAGTGGCGAGCTAGTTTTGCTCGCGATGCCACGAATTTCGCGTCGAATGAAAAGGGCACGATCTTTTATCTGATACAATTATTAACTACAAAATATGATGGTGGTTTAAGTTAGAATTGAGACTTATGTACCTCCTTGTGAGTTGAGCATTGTGGTTGTTTTAATTATTTCAAGAGACGAATTTATGTCTGATTGGTAACTGTATAATCTACTTGATTACTGATTGTACTGTTACCAATCAGACCCACTGATCAATTTCAATCATATTATTATAAACGTTTTGAATAAATCCATTATTCATGAATAATAACAATTCATGGATTAAGTGGTCAATTTTAATCCTATGTGCACCACCCAGCATAACATAATTTCTAACTCGAGATTTACGACCCCGAGGGTGAATTCAATCCTCGAGATTTTAGTCGCAACGCACCAGTGGAAGAAATGGTAAAAAATGGAAACGTAATAGAGTCGAGCTAAAACGTAACACATCCTGTAATAACCAGACTGTTGAAATTCAAGGGAAGGTGTACTAATCTAGCTGACTGTACATAAGCGATGTACACACAACGTCCTACCCGGCGGTACGTAATATTCAAGCCAAGTGCTCGTGACTACGTTCTGGTTTTATGTACGAGCGAGGCGGGGTGCTAAGCTTGTCCACCGCCACCCTCTACAGTCGCCGCAACCACTTGAATTAATCGCGGCGCGTTGCGAAAATAATTATTGCTCGTCGCTTGCCTCGCGTGCGAGCCACGATAATTAACGTTTACACGTCGCGCTTTTAAGCGTTTAAGCCGCATTTCTTTTCCCTCGGGGGGGGGGGGG
>NC_071976.1:10940294-11094293 GCF_026283585.1 Hylaeus volcanicus
GCCCCCCCCCCCCCCCCCCCCCCCCCCGCCCCCGCGGCGAGCCAGCGCGACGTTAACCCCGTCGAAGCGTGATTTCTTTCTTCGACGTTAAAATATTTCGCCTTTTTGGGTCTGCAAAAACCGTGCGTCGCTGTTCGAAGGACTTGCGTTTGCATTGAGGAAAATAATTGCAAAAGAATTGTTCGAGGTCCCTTTCTCGTGGGAAATCGTTAAAAAATGAAATGCGTTCTCGTTATTTGTTATATATAATAAATACACTCGCGAGTGTCGTTAGACAGGCATTCCTCGCGACAATATCTTACAATGTATCAAGGGGTCTATTATTTTCTTACGAGAAGCGATTTTGTTAAATGAATTCTTTGTTCAATGGAAATGCTGTTGTAATTCGTTCGAATGGTTGGCTGCATTGTGTCGATGGTGGAGGTATTTTTCTTTTGAATTAATTGTTTCTTCGGCGTCAAAGACACTTCAAGTTTTCCTTAGGCTGTTTACGGGAATAGTGGAGTGAAATTGAACTGTTCGACTCCTCCTTTCTTTGTATGTTGAATTGAATTTGAATAAATGTATTAAATTATTGTTAGTTATCTAGTCTGTATCTCGTTAAGGCATCCATATGTCTAAAAATAATTTGTTCGATGCACTTATTAGTGATACTAAATTAATAATAACTTTTATGACTCGTGTGTTCTAACTTAGGATTTTAATTAAATTAAGATATTATCTATGTTGACTTAGGATCAGTTATGTCAGCATTTTACTAATCTGAAATTTATTCAAGAATTTCGGAATATCACCGTTTGCGATTTTCGACCAGTTTTCCAAAAATAGATCACATGGTCCTGCATAAATTTGTTAGTATAAATTTGTACGTGATTAGTACTTTGAAAAGTATCTATTTCTGACTGAACTGGGTCAATCGGTGAAATTATTTCAAGGAACTATGATCCAACTTTCATATCAAGTAATATTCCACCTCGTATCGACCATTTTTAGAAAATGAATTGAACAACGTCACAAATAGATTGACACAGAAATGCTGAGATCTAAACCTGGACGTTCACAAATTCCCTTGATTTGCCATCAGGAACATGCACGTTTAATTCGCTCTATTTCCATAGTAACATTTAATTGCGTCGATCTTCAGGACAATGACACAGATGTGCTTAAAGAATGTGTATAATATAAACCATCGAATCTTTCAAAAAATTTATATCATTGTCTTTCGCCCCACCCCCATGGATTTTACCTATGGCCTCCCTAAAGAAGCAAACAGAGTCCGAAAACACCATCATACTAAATTCTACGGCGGTCACCGGGTAATGGCTTTAAAAATTCGCGAGTCACCTTAACGAAGTACGACGCAAGTGCAATTCCCTTCAGGTGACCGATCGTGCCCAGAATTCAAACATTCGTCGCGTGATACCTCTAGATTTTTAACCCCCCGCACCCCCGTGGTTCAATGACGTCCAATACGGCGGATGATTTTCGGACCCGCGGTCTTACTCGAACGCTCACCTTTTTCGATCCCACTCTACCATGACTAATCTGGGTTTCCGTAACCCTCGGCAAAAGACGTTCGGTAACTGTCGCAGCTTCTTTCGGTTGCTGATCACGTCTTGACCGCACCTCGTCTCATCGAATCTGCCCCTGTAGTCGCTCGGACCGGCTGGCCAACGTACCGTGAACCAGCTTGATTGTCCATATTGTCCAGTTGCACTAGCTTATGGAGATTCCTAATGCTAACCGGGTCGTTCTTTACCCATCGATGACTCTGCCATCCGAAGGATATGTCATTATTGGCATTGTTGCCTTCTGGTGTTCGTTCGAGATACATTTCACCTATTCAACCATTTGTAATTGAATATACTCTGTAAATAAATGCACGATTAGTGATATTTCTGATTGTCGATGGATTAGCTTCGATATTACATTGTATAGAAAAGTGGTCCAATTGAGAGAATTGTGCAGGGTGTGTTTCGTCTTAGGTCCGTCTTAAGTTTCGTCTTAAGTTTCGTCTTAAGTTGCACCACTTTCTAATAAGTCTCAGAACGCTCTAAAATGTAATGCCAATTATTTGTCGAGCTTTATTTAAACTCCTCCAACTTTATAAAGTAACTGGGTCATGCTAATTTGGTTAGAACTGTCCCAATCGCATCGAATCGTCGATGTTCAGGAAACAAAACGATTCTCCATTCGGAAGGGGCAGGTCACGGTTCGGAAGAAATAACTGGAAAATCTGGAGGCGCGTCACGTAATAAAAATACCGAGCGTCTCTATGTGCCCCGCAAGCCGAACGGTAATTTCTTTGCCTTCGCGAATACTACGACGATTACCTATTCATAAGAGAAAGGGAGTAGTTTTGTTGCGGGGGTGGGTTGCATCGCGAGGAGAATCGCAACCATCGCGCTGGGAGTTTCAGGCATCAATCGAAATTTCTGTGTAATCTCTCGAAAGGTTGAAACTGGGTCACTTGTGAATCATGTGATATGTTTATGTTTAATGTGAACGTTGCCAAAGTGTCAACATTTTTTTTCAGTCAAGTTGTTTCATTATTTATGTCTTTACCCCAAGGGTTGATCCTAGGACTATCACAGTAACCATGAAAAAGGTCCTCAACAAATGCTGAAATATTAATAATTAAAAAAGCATGCTTGAATTTGTCATTTTGCTTTATGCAAAAGCATCGAACATTTCGAAACCCAGAGCACCAAGTTGCTAATGAAGCCAAAAATAAAGAGTGATTTCAAAATTAATGGAACTGTGTCGCATAAATTGAAAATTATTGCAAACAACGACGCGTTGTCCATTTCGTGGTATATCAGTTGACTGTTGCTGATCTAGTTACCGAAATAACGAATCATTGGATTGCACTGGTATAAACGAGTACGAAAATCCACATGAAAAATTCGTTGACGTGAAAGACTTGTGACCAAAATGTCGATTTATTAAATAAATTTATAAACGACGGAATATTTAATTTAATAAATGTACACGAATTGCACGGTTTGTATTACATTGGAAAGAGTGAATTTGTTATATAAAAAGCTGATATATGAATTCTACTGATTTCAATTTTTGCAAAATATCATTATGCATACAGTATTTATTCGTTAAGAGCTCGACTTGTCCTACACAGAAAACGTCACCTCGCTGAATAAATACAATCCATCCTTAATTCAAATTTTTCACTTACTCAGCGTGAAATACCGTAATGAGTTCGTATTAAGGACTGAAAACCGACGTCTTAATTACCATTTCGTCAGGAAGCGCAGCGACGTCGCTTAGCGATCGCGGTTGACATCCTTTTATCGAATAGGACGGCTCGTTTAGGGACGACGGGAACCGCATGGATGAACGACGACGGAGCACGCAATAAAGGGGTAGTGTCGCGAGATAATTGGAAACTACGGTTGTCCTAAACGAACGTAAAGACAAGGAAGAAATTCTAATGCAACTCCCGACGTGTCTGTCGGCTCGCACGTTCGCAGTGCCCATCGTTATTGCCTCGGCGATTTACGAGGGTGGCGTGGTAGCCTGTTGGATCGAATGTTAGGAATCGTTAATCTACTACCTTCAATCCGTCGATCGAAGGTTACTTGGCAATTTACACGTTGGTCAGGCAATTTACCTTCGTTTGAATTTAAACGTGATCGCCCATGAACGCTGCCCATAATATTCTGTTCAATTTGTTCATTCCTTCTTTACCGAGGGAATTTTAAACATCGATCGAGCCTATGAACAGCTAACGCGGAACTAATCCCGATAGCATTTGCCTAATGGCACAGTTCGAGGGTAGAATTACTCGGATCGATCAATTTCTACGTTTAAGTTAAAAATATTAAACAAAAAATTGGATCGATGTTTCATTTTTCATGGGCTATAGTCTGGGAGGAACGCGTACTTTGCTAAACGAGTATGAATGGTAGCATTAGCTATTGAGTACTGAAAAAAGAACCAAGACAGGATTGCATTCCCATTTGTGCTATCGGCGATATGGCCCCATAGCGTCGATCCTATGCATTCATAGCTGCGCAATGACGGAAGCTAGTTAGAGGATACGTATGAACTCTACATGTAACGAGGCTTTTGTAGGCTTCCTACTGTGTAATTGATAGGAGCTGCATTCATCTAAAGACTAAATACCAAATGATGTATATATGTAGTTCAGTTTTTGCTGGTATGCACGTCGCAGGGAGCAGGGCTCATATACACGGTGTTTCGTAAAATGCGTGAAGCCGTAAGAAATATTGAAAAATATTTAGTGTAACGATGATCAGAAAATTTAGACTCCAAAGCGATACAACAAGAAAATGCATAATTAACTTTCTATGTTTACAATGGACATAGGTGCCGCTCACTTCGGGCAATTAACTTCAAATAATTATACAAATCAATTACCGAAAATTATCGATATATCTCAGCTAAATTTGCATCAAATAATTACTCACCCCCGCATGTTAACAAAAAACCATCCCCAATTTCAACGTGAAATAAATTGCTCCTTCCATCAGGTCCCAGAACGAAAGGATTCTCCAGCAGGAGCGTTCCTCTTAACTGGCTAAATCTGTACCATAATAGCGCTCGGACGCCGGCAAGAAACGTAAACGCATCCTTTAACGCCTCCCGATAAAAACACAATGGCCATCGTTGCCGCTCGATTGACCGCGCTTAGAGGAGCCGGGGAACGTTTTACCAACTTCTGCCCGTCGTCGTTGTTAATGCGGGGGCGGAATGAAATGGTCGACGCCGGAGGAGGGCGCCGATTAAGGGGATGCACTCGATTCCGAGGCTCGTTTCTTTTTTCGCCCCCCGCCAACCCCCTGGTCTCGGCGCTGCGGAAAGGCACAATAGTTTTTAGCTTCGACAATCGGTTGATTGGGAAGAATTACGAGACGATTGTTCCCCCCGGTGGTTCCGTTTAGCGAAGTGGATGTGTCGGAAAGGAGAACAGCGCGTAAACGGGGGCACAGGAGGGTGCTAACGAGGGCCAGAAACGTCCCTCTGCTGCGTCCCGCTCGATCCTCGCGGACGACGCTTCAGCGTCATTCACCCTGGAGACGGACGTCATTTAAGGGACGTCTTTCTGATGGCACGACAGAAAAATTAATCTTATTTCGGATTTTTGTTCGGTGTGTATAAAATACTGAACGATTCGAAGGTCCATCCAAAAATTTTGTTTTGGGACAAGTGAAACCTGCTTAACAGACACTATTGCTTCCATCATTATCGCCACTACCAATTTCACTCAATAAAACACAGCCTCTCACGCGAAACGAGCGAAGAGTGAGCGATTTGTGAGTTCCTCAAGGATCGCAAGGGGTTGTGGATGGAAAAAAACCAGGAGCAGAGGGAGGTGGGGGAAGTGTGTGTTTAAAAACAAAGTTCCGAACTGCCTTCGTTGAAGTACTATTGTTTTCCTATCCGCTTGTTCCCGGTTCCGTATTAAAATACGGGAAGAAAAGAAGAGGGGGAGTCAGGAATTGGCCATTGATAAAGTTCCGCGAAGGGAAACTCGGCGCAAGCAGGGAGATCGGAATCGATGGAGGAAAGGTACCTCTCCATTCCTTGACCCGTCTGCAACCACGTCCGCAGTTGCCCGACCAGTTTCATCGACCGTGGTGGCCAACTAGCATTTAATCTCGCGGTAATCATTAAGCTAGACCACTCGATGCTAAAATTTCTCATAAAGACCACTTAGTTCTAAATCACTCGGCTCTTTCCTGCTCGAGTGTCGTTCGGCACGAAGAACGCCGTCCTACGGTAATAAAACCGTTCATAATGTTCGACTAAATACTCCGACCGCGTCGGTAATAACTTTCGGCATTAAAATTCACGGCTTTTGTACGTTTAAATGGAGGAAAGCAGTAAAAATCGCGATGATATCCACTTTTAGGGATACGTCACATTTCTGAGGAGCTTTGGTAAATTCACGAGTGGTCTTAACGCTGGTTTCGACTTTAAATATGGTCCAAATGACGAAGGACAACGCGTTTTCGTTGTATTGTCGAGCTTTCCTGAATTTCCGTTTATCTCGAACGTTTCAGAGGTTCAGAATCCTGGGCGTAACGCTGTCGATTCGATCCTCGGAAGGATACTTCGTGTCTGCAATATCCTCGCGTATATAAAATCGTCTCGAAAACCAAGATAACGTAGATCCATTGCTGAAAGGAAGGAAGGAAGGAAGGAAGGAAGAGTGGAGGACGAACGGAGGACGGCGGTGCACCTTCCCGCTGAGGGTGAACTAACGATATCCATCGATATTAAAGTCGAATGACGCGATGGCACTCACGCGGGGTTATCTGCATTTAAATGAAATCTCGTAGGTTACCGCTGCGACTTTGCTCCTTGAACCGCTCGCCGCGTTTACAGGAATGCGTGAAATCGGGCGTTCGATTATTGCGGGGGGCGTTGCTTTGTTAGGATTAAGGCCTCCATCTGTTTTAGGGATGCCAACTAATTTTAAGAGGAGTATTAATTTATAACTGTAGAAGCAGATCTTCGTTTGCTAATTTTTTTATTTAGGGGGAGACTATTTTTTTTTTAATTGTATACATATATCTTGAATTTTACACAATAAAATTCTAGCGCGTTTGGGAGTAATAACAAATTTTATTTAAACGGTTAAAATAAAATATTCTATTTTAATAGTGTAAGACTTTTGTACAGGGTGTGAGAGGACCGCAAATCGTCCGATGCATTTGGAATAAACCTCGTAACGAGGAATTGCCATTACCCATGGAAGAGATTCAGCGTGGAGTGGCGGACAACTCGCATAATGGAATACTTTTATCAACGCGACCACGCTGCTTAATTATTCAAGACGGATCACGTGCGTTAACCGCCCGTCGATTGTGTGACGACCATACGTGAGCGTGCTAAAATTCGCTGGAAATCCAGCGATACGGGACGATCAAGTGGTTAGCAAACAAAAACGTTTCGATCTTTACACTTTATTCGACGGGATTTAAATGTTATAAATTTTCATACGAACCATCGCGACATACTGCTCGCGTACGAACGTTCGAAACTTTTTGATGCATTAAAAGTGTGTTTGGTGTGGTCGCACCAAGTATTCGAATATTCATAGCATAAATGCTGCACGCGTGTAGCTCACGTCAATTGAAATGTTATAAATTTTTTTGTAAAATGGATTAAAAGCGTATTCAATGATATTAAACATTAACTCAGTTTGCCCTATGGCAATCTTTTATGGTTAAAATTTTAATACGAACTAACTTTAAAAACAGAATGCATTAAAAGTATATCGAGTGGTACGTTTAATTTTGGATTCATTTTTCGCTTTGACGAGAACCAGGTTGTACGTGTACGTTATTGGCATACTCATGGCACGAATACTGCACACGTGGGACACTCATCAATGTAAACAAAAGAGTGTCAGCACACATGAATCCGAAAACCGATCGGTTCCGAGTTGCAAAAGAAAAACGCTTTTACTCGTCATAGCGCTCAATGACTCTTCTGTTCATTCGAATGCATAAAACATCACTTCTTTTCATTCGAGATCGTGTAGATTAAGTAGCTTCGGTTTTGTTTTCTTTTATTTTTTGTTAACGATAGGAAAACAATAGCAAGAGAAGAAAGGACAGCGATAAATTATAAAATAACAACCGACGCGAAAAATGCGAAAGATAAACATTCCGCAAATCGTGATTCTCGTGTTTCGGTCTTTTCGATTATTTTATACGCCGATAAATTAATAAACGATAATTCACGTGGCCGACAACGATTTAATAAATCCTTCACCGTAAATTTCAACACTTTGCGGATCGGAGGGGTGAATTTATGTTTCTACGCAACATTGTGCGGTATAGTTTCTCGCGTGGTCGAGTTATTTATAGATGTAATTTATTGTATTTTACGTTGAATGAAACCATACGTCCCGACACCTGCACATTATGTTTATATAAAACAGAATTTCAACCGTTCAATTCGTTTGGAACGATCCGAAGAGCAGTCCTCGATGCCACCTGTTTTTTATTGACGGCTACAACGTTCTCATTACTTGAGTAAGTATTATGAAAATAATAAAATATTTTAGATTTTCTGTAAATAAAATGGCTGGTCAAGCCATTATCAAAAATACAAACATGTTATTATGGAATTATTTTAAAAATCTGTATGGGACGAAGTTGTTTTTTTACAATATCAAAAAGAACATCAAGATATAATACATACCTCGAGTAATCAATGAAGATATTCTTATTATTATTATTTACATTGCAATTAATACTGCAATTCGTACAGAAACGATAATAATACTTAGTCGTTTCAAGTTCCTCCTGGTACTTTAGATCCTCCCGAATTTCGAGAAACAACGTCAAATTGACTTCTCACGTTAGCTAAGGGCAGAGCACGCGGATTGTCCAAGCGGAAATGCAGGCAGTCCTGATACATAGTCAAAGGAAGCGTAACACGTGATGCACACGGAACAGGGGGAAGCCTGAACCTGACCATCATGCGAACCGAGTCTTTAGGCTTAACCCAATTGAGGCGAGACGGCAACGATACAGTGTCTGCTGTCGCACCAGTGGCCCGTAAATAACAACGTTTCCTGAGTTACCTAGGACATCGGTAGCGGACCCTTTTACCTCAACGTTCCTGAAATTTATTGTTTCCCAAGTGTACCGAGAAATATTCCGTCGGCTCGGCCACCAGCCGGGGCTCGCTGCCTCGTTTACATAAAGATCCAAAGGGGCCTCAATGTATGTATCGCGGCGTAAACAAACTTTCAATGTTGAATACGAATGAGTCATGTGACACGCTATCTTACTCGAGAGTGGCTAAGTGAATTTCTGGGGGAACATAGAAAACGAGGAGGACCATAATTTGGACATGAGTTTCATTATTTGAAAAATTGTGGTTTTAATAGAGACATATTACAAAGATGGTAAATTTAAATTACTTACTGACATTGAAGCACACATATGGTGAGAGTTTTTTCAAGCTTGATTTGTTTTTAGTAACCAAATTAATTCATTCACTATCAACTACGAGATATCTCTAAAAAAATTAAATATTTCAAAATACCATCTGAAGAGTGAAGGTACACGTGATTACAAATAAACCATTAAGTTTAACATGTCTACCAATTTTATTATTAAAAGAAAGCGAAATCCAAAGATCTCTATGGGAAAAACTTTAAAAATGATCAATAAGCAACGAAGGGTATCGTTGACGGGATCTGGATTTTCCTTTCGACGAAACATTGACATCACAGCGCCTCTAAAGATCTCAACGGTGGCATAGAAGTGAGGCCTTAACTTTCCAGCGAACGGCACTCGATAATTCATGGTAAGAAGGCTTAAGTCGTGCATCCACGCGAGGGTACGAGAGTGGCGCCGAGACGCGTTCAGACGCTGTCGTCTAACAGGTGCCGATGGATATATCATCCGAATGGCGGGGTAGTTTGCATTGGGACACCCCTTGTCGTTCCTTTAGGACGCCGACGTCAGCCAGTGATAGATCGCTTGAATTTTAGCCATCGGGGGTGGCCTCCCACTGCGTTCTTATATGCAAAACCAGTTCCCATGAATATTTTTTTCGTTCGATGGAGCATTTAGATCTCCCCGGGGAATTAACATGCATAATCACTTACTAAACGTAATGATCGATCACAGGAAAGGTCGCAGACGAAGTTGAACAAACGAGGCAAAAAATCCAGGACTTCAAGAAATGAGAACTTTCATGTCCGTGGTTGTTAACAAAAATTCTGTAGGGGTGAAAACACATCTTTCAAGGAATTTTGATTTTTTATGTTGTGTATAGTAGCTGTTTAACCCTTAAAAAAAAATAGAAGTGCATATTTGCGACTCTTTGCACTCATAGCACTGCTCACAGGTACGAAGCTTGATGCTGCATATAAATTTAGACTTCAGTTGAGTGTGATTTCTTGCTTCATCGATTTCGGCAGGCATTCAGTCGTTTGCAAATGAAACTGATGAAGTCTAAGCTGCTAGAACCTGGAAAAAATTTCAGTGCAAAGGATTACTGCAAAAAAATGTTATTTTCATTTCATAGCAAGGGTTGAATAAACGTTCTAGAAACTAGATTTCTCGTCGAACGAACTTTTCATTCATCGACGAGGACAGAACCGGTCGACCCTCGGACTGCCCTCAAAATCTCCTCCCGCGAATAAAGAAATCCCCTGAAGCCTGTCGAATAAAAATGGCGGCCGAGGGCGACGACGAGACGTTAAACGAAGACGCGTACCGAGCCGCGAAAATTTTCGCCGGGTAAGGCTTTCAATAATCTATGCGCACGTGCTTGGGGGCAACACGCCTCACCAAGAGGAAGCAAGACAGGCTGTCGGGGAAGACGGTGGTGAATTTTCGCTAGGGAAGTCTCGGAGGCAAGGAGGCAGGCAGGGGATAGAAATAGCTCTTCGGGATTCTCAGACAGCCCGAATCAATGCAAACAACTGGATATTGCCGGCAATATCAGTTTCCTTAGAGCGGCGCGCCGCTCAACTGCGAAACGCGCCCAGACGACGACTACGGGCGCCGAAGGTGGATCGGTTCGGTTCTCGGGGGCGAACAAAGCGGCGCGGGGGTGGAAAAGGAGGGAAGCGTGCACCCGGTCTGAGCGAAAGTTTGTCTTACCTTCTCTCCCTCTCACCCCTTCCCCCACCCTCCCGTTCCTCCCGTCGTCCCTCAGCCCTTCGATTCTCATCATCCCTTCCCGACCACCCACGCCCTCCTCGTCCTACCCTCCCGTCCCTCCTCGTCGTTGGCTGAGCCTCCCACACCCCCTCGACTACGTGATTTATTCAGCCTATTTTATGCGAGACCCCGGCATATGAGATTTCCACGAACACCTTATTTCCTATCCGGCCACGCGGCCCACCGGAAGCGCGAGATCGTGGAATCGAAGTATCCACGGAAAAGAAGAGGATCCTCGATCGCCGTATTCGTTTCCCGTGACTCTTCAGCGGAAAACTGATTCGCGGCTGAGGAATCTCCGGCTATCTGCTCTCGACCGACTTCGACCCCCTTTCTCCTTTTACGCGATGGAACTCGAGAGTTTGGGCCACCTTTTGATCATTGCAGAGCATAAATTTCTTTTCTTTTATGGACGTACGTGAGTGTAGGAACCACGACATTTGTTCAAAATTCATGAAAGTATAATGGTTTTTATTTGATTAAATATATTTGGAAACATCAACTATCGAAGTAGAGTAGTTAATGAACTAGGGTAGAATAAGATATAAATTAAAAAATGTAGGAACGCAGTACTTGTAGGGAAAGGACTGAAACTCAAGCTAGATCCTTTATAAATCCACTTCGAACAAAGTAAAACAATTTATTTCGAAATCTTGACAAACGACCGTACATACGTTACTTTTCGTTTCGCTTTCGCTCGAATCCCAGGGCTAATGCATCGTCTGCTGTCACAGGGTTAGCATAATGTGCTTAGCAACCCCAGGATCGTACCGTGGTCTCCCACCGAACAAGTCCTGTACAAGGGCCAGCACTTAATATCTCCATGGAGGAGGGTGAAGCGCTTCCATTGAAGGCTTAATTTTTTACTCCAAGATCCTGTTAACGATCCTGTTATCGATAGTGATCATTTTTTCCAATACTTGCCATTAACCGTAATTCGCAAAGAAACTCACACTTCAATAACGAGAAGTAGGATTCTTGGATTAAAAGGTGTTAGCTGGACTTTTTGGTAAAAGTTGGCTTATAGCAGATTCTGGCATGTTCTCTAAAGCCTGAAAATATAATTAATTATTTCGTTATTATTGTAATTGCGACAAAAGAAAGTGAGGACATGAGAAATACATTTTTAAAAAACTGAAGGACAGCTGAGAAAGAACAGAAACGTACTTTTAAACTCAAATTCTTTCGAATTTTATCAATGCTATCTTGGACCTTACACGAGCATAAAACGAAACTTACAAATCATTAGCCTCGAAACATTACTTTGCGAATTTCATCGGACGCGTAATTCAGCGTATGAAGTGATTAAAACTGCCCACTTGTATTTTTCCCCGAAGTTTCATGCTCGCTATCATTACGTGTTAAATTTGTGATTATAGCAAACGAGAATTTAATCTCTTCACGAACAACGGGGAAGAACGTTTTTGGAGGGCTTTCTCAGCCGGGGCGGGTGATTTGCAATTAACTTACATAGGAGTTGTTCAACGCTAATTAATAAGCGCGTCAGAAACTTAGGTTCCCGTGCTCCGATTAGGTTATTTTCAAGTTTCCGAGTTGGGAAATTAACGGTCGTAAAATTAAATTTCATATACATCGCCAAATACTTGCGCAACTCGCTGCTAAGTATTGAGCACGTAACGAGCTCGCGTCTTACTAATTTATATCCTCCATTGCTCTCAGCACTCTGATAACCTACTTCCTTGGTACTCCTTAAACTTTTAAATTGCTTCGTTGTGCCTCCATTCTGGCGCATCGAGTGCGCGATAATAGATCCACTCGATATTTATCACGTAAAATTTATTTCCTTTAGATTCAGAATGATTTTGCCAAATTTTTCTTGTCTAATTAGACTGTACATTCCTTTTGCATATGAGAATAGTTACACGTACTACTTTCTAAGGTTAGTTATAAAATAAAAATGAATTAATGTGGATATATGGAATCATGAATCTAAAAATACGATCCCGATGAAATAAATCGAAAGCAAGGTGCATATGACTCCTGAGTGGAAGAGAAATAACTTTCCAGATAATCGTCATCGTTTTAAGAGTATCTTGACAATGTGATATCTCACGGTGGTAGACCTGTTTCCGCGAATTACCACATCATTTTGGTCCCCTGTACATCAAAAGCTTTCGCATTACAACCTGGTAGATCGCTTAGCCTCCATTCGTCCCTCTGGCAGTTGCCGACGTCATCTAAGGACGGAACGCAATTACCAACATAATCGTCGAGGTTTCCCCTCGAACACGCGGGTACCGAGATTCTCGATTCCCATTTTTACTCATCGCGAGACGATGTCAAAGCACGCCCCTATTTGCTCTCTTTGGGCTCTGATATTCCGATTCATCGATCCCATTGGCTAGCGGATAAGACGCGCGTCGCTTCTCTTAGATGCACCCGCAGCTCCTTGTAATCAAAGGCGAAATTATCTGCTACGAATCCATGGTTATTAATGCTATCGATTAATGGCGAGTTCAGTTAATCGCGATTTTCTTGTAGCTTGGGATTGTGGAACAAAGTAAATGGTTTTGATATATTTAAGGCTTTCGTAGTGGAATTCTTCATGATTGGTCTTTGGATGGGATACTTTAGCTCTTCAGAAGTCGGATGATAAACTAATTTTCCTCGCTTCTGTGGCACTTTAGTCGCCAACCAGCTCCTAATAGTACTTTTTCGATCTATTTAATATTTATTTTTAATCTTTTACAAAAATAGTAATCAACAACATGTCTCACAGTACTAGCTCTGGACTCACGATGCCTCAATTTTAATTTAAAACCATCAACACCGCCAGTTTCCAGTCTCCAGCGGAATTTCGAGTCCCTTCTCTTTCAAAATAACACTGAAAATTTGCAAAGAAATCCTAAATTTAAAAAGTTACCGAGAAATCACCTCCAAACACAGACATTTTACTAATCCTAAACAATCCCCACGAACAAATATTCTATCGTAGTTGACCACCAGGGCGAGGCTGATCGATCTAAACGCCATAACGGCGAACAGTTTCGGCCCGATTCCGAAATATCGGCGCACCATCCGACGTACGATGGATGAAGACCAGACAGCGCGATAATTGGTTCGTCCACTTAACACCGGCTCTCTCCGTCCGATGAATGTATTCGTTGAGATTACGCGAAATGGTTGTAAATGCCAAGAGAACTCCGGTCTGCTGGGGTGACCCTTTCCCCACCCCCCCTCAAAGGGCCGAGCCACTATCTCGCAACTGCAGTTACAACTGCACAAAGGTTAATGCATGCCATTGTCGCTGCCAGACCGGCAGAACTATTGCGCTTTCGGTGGACGCTGGACAAACGCATTCAAACGAGTGACTACCGACGCGCATACATAGACTCCGACACCGATGTACCCACATAATCGATCTCGTTCGACCGTCCTCCTACCTTTTTCATTCCATTAATATTTTCTTTCCTTTTTTTTTTTTATCAAAAGAGTTATCAACGCGAGATTTGCAAGTATTTAAAGATTTTTACAGTATTTTAGAACCGTGGAGGGAAACTTAATATTACGGTTTGATTCCTCTTTCTGAATTGATTCAATAGCTCTTTTTGCTCTAAGAATAACTGATATTAAATGTTTTAGACTTTTTGGAAAAATATAGGTGGTGCTGCTGTATTTATCGAAGTTTGAACGCTACGTTAAACACATACCACCTCGTTCTCCAAATTCCAAACTGTTCAAATAATTTTTCACCCCCAATTTCCACGTTTCTAATTTTTTGGACTGGCGTAACCAACGCGACCGTTTTCGCAGCAACGATACAAGGTTCGGGTCCACGGTGGTGAGGATAACGGGAAACAAGACACGCGTCCATGCGGTAGTTAACGCGTTAATTCAGTTCACCGCGGAAACGGCAGGCTCTACATTTACGTAAAGCGCGGAGGAAAGCTTTGCACTTAGCGAAGAGGCAAGGAGACTCCGGGCGAAATTGTTACGTGATTTAAGGCTTCGATTCAACGGTGGGTGTCCTTTCGCCGCTTCGCCGGGACACGGCCGCGTTTAAACGAAACCATTCCCGACGATCCTCTTACTTTGTTCCTGGGTTATTGTCCCTCGTTAAAAACACCGTAACCGCTAAAGCAGGCCAGCATAAAAGCGCGCACTGATAATGGTAGCTGGTGCGCCTCCTCCGTATCCCGACGATGAAGGGTGATAAAGTGAAACGAGACTCATCACGCGAATGGAAGAGACACGCCGCACCACCTGTCAGGGGAATCAAACTCAGGGTGGATCAAAGGGAACGGGACGCGGCGCGTGCATCGAGCTAGATGAAGAGTGTTTTGCCGTCGACGAATCGCGGGGGCTCATCGAACACAAATGATGTAGATGTACCGGGAGAGGAACGATGGAGTGGGCAACGAAGTGGAGGGGGGGTGGAGAAGACTAAGTCGATTTTAATTTAACAGGAGGACAAATTAAAAGGCATCGATCCGGAGGGCAAAGCACTGCGGGAGATTAACAGTTGGGTCTCAAGGATCTGGAAATATAAGGGAGGGAACAGGGAAAAGCTAACCCTTCGATGAAAACTACGGAACCGCATATCCGATTCCCTTCGTTCCCCGCCGAATCTTCGAAGGGGAGTTTCCCAGAGGCCGGTGCTTTCCTGTAAAAATTCGCAAACTCCACGTTTCAGCAGATTGATCAATTAACGATGATTAAACCGGTCTGAGTTTGATTGAAAACATTTTCGACCGGGGAGGGCTGGCCGAGGGTGTATTTTTTAGGCTGATTTAAACGCGAGCCTTTCAGTGTGCTGGCTTGACAATCTAGGTTTACCGAATCAATAATATCGTCCGTTTTGGATTATATACTTCAGTGATTACTTAATTGTTTTTACGGTTGAATCACTTTTGGCAAAATGATGAAAAATATTCTTAAGTGGCCTTAGTATCCACCTCTTTCAATTCTCATCGTGAACACATGAAATAGAAAATGCTCTTCCAATTGGTCCTTTCATCTCGGCGTTCCGAAATTCTTGTTTCGTCCCTTCGAATCCGGCCACTGGAAGCAATCGCCCGATAATGTGTCCTGGGCGAAATTTTTCCCAAAATCGCTCCGATCGCGAAATGTCCCGGATGCTCTATTATCAAAATTGATCGTCCCTCCCCCGGTCAGGATTGCGCGCTCCTCGACCGTGCAATTCTATTGTACAGGTAGCAGCGTCTCGGCTCCTCTCTAACAGAGGGCAAAACGATTGGTATCGGGTCGCATTGTTCGATAATGGCGGGCTCCCGTAAGCTGAAGCTTACAAAAGCTTGTAAAATCGCGAACGCCCGGCGCCTATGAGCGTCCTCGTTTGCGGTGCTGTCCACGGTACGGGCATTTCGCGCCAATGACCCTACAGCGCGACGATACTGCTGATACAGGCGCACTTCCGAAATCACTTCGTATTGATATTAGAATTGCTGGCCGACAGGTGGGAGGGGAAGATGACCGGGTATAAAGAGGATCGGCGTAACACACCGATGGAAAAGTAATGAGAGCGACAATGGCGCCAACGGCGACGATAATATTCTTCAATTTCTGTTACGAGCGGTAACAGACCGAATCGAAGGATTGGAACTTGATGTGTTTGGGGGATTCCACTTCTGGGTTCGATCGTGACAGGAATACTGTGATACCGGCTTTCAGTCGCGTCGGAAATTTATTGTTTAAGTAGTCGAAATTTGTCCAGTATTCTTAAGTATTATTATTTTTTTTGCTGCTACTGAATGGTAATTGTACTTTTTAGTAGAAATTTTATATTTTCGTAAGATTGTCATATCCATGGATATAACACTAGGTCCTGTAATCAGAAAATAATAATAGTACATATGCAATAATGTATCGATTAATGTAAATACTTGTTGCATAGATATGCTTAATCTAAATGTATGCATTGATGACATAATTTCAATTTAAATATTTTTTTTATAATAAAACTGAAAATTCTTTAATTTTAGTAAGTATTTACAGAAATGTTCCTCTAATATTAATTAAATACATTTTTAATACATTTTATATTTAATTAATATTAGAGGTACACTTCTGTAAATAATTACTAAAATTAATTATATTAATTTCAATTTTTAATACAAAGGACATATTCAAATTAATTAAATAATTAAATATTAAATGTATTTATTTAATATGGAAGGTATACAAGTATAATTCAGTATACTGACACGTTAAACTTAATCGTTCAGATATTTTTGTCCAAACAATTACGTAAATTTGCTGCACTCGCTGGAATTTCCAGATTGGAGAAAAGTTAGCCTCCGCGAGTTATTCGTGCGTTCGCCTCGATGAAGTCGCGATCGAGTCCTACGATGGGAGTCGATTAATCCACGGTCATTAGCGTCACTCTAGACGAAAACAGGTTAGAGTAGAAACTGTTTAACAGCGACATCGGGTTTAATTCCTGTCCTCGGTAATCCTGCATTCACGTTAATCCGAGCTTCACGGCGCTGTCCGAACTACGTCGTAATGGGGGGGGGGGGGGGGGAGGGGACAGAAGACTAATGTGCCGTTAATTCGGAAATAATTAGCGACCGGTCTTCGTCGGGCAAGCTTCACCTGTCTGACACCAGATCGTGACTCCCCCTTTAACTTGGCCTAATTTGAACGCGAAACACAAGACAGCCTTCCTGACCGAGCGATTAAAAGTTCGTCCTTTGAACTCTCCCGATTCGAAACTTTATTGCTCAGTAATTTTATATTTCTCCCCCCGTGAAAAGTTTGCGTTAATTAATTGATCACCACGGCTGGCGTCGAATTTAAACCGGTAATTGTTTTACCCCCGTCCTTCGAGTGTTTACCGTATTTAGAGGAGAAGGGTTGGAATAACTCGACTCGATTTGCTGGATTGCTTCAACGTTTAACTAAATATTTCATTCTAATCGTTGGGAAGAATAATGCCCTTCTGGTTTTCTTGGATTTCTCGAGAACAAACGAATATTATTTACTGCTACAACGAAAAGTGGCAACGCGGCACAAAGGGAGAAGATGCACTCGTGAAAAACGCTTAGGAAAAAAAAACAGCGCGATACTTAAGCTAATAACGTGGACTCGAATAGGCTGAAACTGTTTCCCTGAAAATTAGCTTCACTTAAACACTTTGTGCCACTGGTCGCTCGCTCTCTTCCTCGCGAAACGAGAGCTCGAAGTAAAGAGCGACTAACTTTTATATGTGCTCACTTCCTTACAAACCGCTAATGAGTTAGCCTCGAGACTGCTAATTACTGGACGCGAGAGAAAATGTTGTCGAAAGAGTTTCTTGTGACTTTAAATAATCCTACCGCGTAAACTTTCTGTTTATTTTCTTGAATTCTCTCCATGAATGATATTAGTTTAAACAACGGCGCAGTCGTGAAGCAACAATTGTAATTATACCGTTCGAAATGACTCTGAAACTGAATGAAACGGAATCGGAAAGGATATTGTGTCTAATTCTAAATTGTAATTAAATTTGCAGAGTGAAGTATAGTAAACTTGTTTAACCCCTGAAGCTCATAATTACTCAACCCCTTTCACCCTATTTCGATGAACATAACAAAAATTGAAACAGAAAGTAGTAACGCGTCGATTCAAGGACGCTTCCTGAGGAAGCTTTCGGACACAGTAGCCAACCGAATTTAATAAAGTGGGAGTATTACGCGAGATAGAACAGTCCATGGTCTGTCTAGTTCGTGACGCTTTAACCGTTAATTCGACGCGGATTAATTAAAACAGTTCACAGGGGAGAAGAACCCTCGTACTGTTGTTGCTACCGCTCCGAGACAGACAATAACGAAAGTAATATTTCGTCAGCAACGACTAAACTGCTGTCCCGTACGTATACATGCACACTTAAACGAGTGTTAAGCTGGCTGCCAGACGTTACAAGGGCTACTTTACCCTCGACCTGATGAAATTCTCCGCCTGGAAATTATTTCCAAGCTTGAAGGCGAATTAACGAAGCACCTCGACATCGAAAGTACCGGCTAGAGGGTTCCACGCCAGCGAGAGCGAGAGGACTCCTCGACGAGATTTTTCTTATCGGCAACGTAAACGTTAAATGCGTCCTTCTTACTGTCCCCGGGGAAAAACTTCTGCGCCGTATCAAAAATATAATTCCGTGCATTCCGTGTAGCATCGCGGCTCTTAACTACTTTTTCCGTTCCCTTTCCCAAAGGAAAATCTTCTAACAGGGATTTGGACTTTTCGACTTTCACGGGATACTTGCGAGTGGATATACATAGCGAGAAATGTATCTTAGAATCTTTCAACCTTTTGACGACAATTTTTGCGAATATTTTAAGAACTTCTTACGGATAACATGAAATAATTCATGTCCTGCTATGACCTGGCTGCAGCTTGATATTCTGTGTCCATCTTGGCTCTTCGTTGGTCAATGCTGACCACTATTGAACACTGCTGACCGTCACACAGCAGTCGTAGAATATCGGTTTGTTTGGAAAGTCCATGTCCATTTTTGGTAGGTGGTACAGATCTGAATATATCGGAATAATTGAAACCAAATAACATGTGTACATCCCTTAAAAAGTGGAATGGTTATGGAACTAAATGGTATTTATATAATTCAATAAATATGTATCAAAATTCAAATGTGCCTTTGAAGTTTTTTAAGAATTGCAATTTCATTCAAAGATTCCCTTGGCTGACTCGAACCTCTTTTATGGAACCCGTTCGTTCCCACAGTTACCCAAATGGAACGGTTCAACCTGCGCAACATTCTTGCATTATTATTCAAAGAATTTAAGGAAAATGGGCAATTTTCCCTCGTCTTCTTCCCTAGAATTCTGACCTTGTCGCTACAAGGCATTGCTAAGGCACGGCTAAACAGCCGGACCGTTTGTCACAAGGCGCCCCCGTTTCCCGATTTCGTTCTCTCTTAATGTGGAAACGTTAATTAAAAATGCTCCACGTTTAATGAACGAACGACAAAGGAACAGCGTCGAAGCGTGACGTAAAAGGGACGGCGAGGAACGAGCAGTTCCGACAAAAATTAATATCACCCTCTTCGCCGCCGCCGCTTGTTACGCGGACGCGCGCACCACTTCCTGCAAAAGCGTATGTAACACGCTAAAAGTGTGGATTCATGCGTTGTTGCTGGCCAACCGGCAAAAGTCTCGAGCGTTTGTTTGGCGACTACGATTCTGGGTTTCGGCGGACGCGTTGACCAGAATGGAAGTAAAAATGTTTTATCAAAAATTGGAACGCCGAAATTTGGAAGGATTAGTAACTTCGAATACAAAAATGATCGATTTCTGAAGAGATAAAATACTATTCAAAAAAATCCCTGAAAATAATTATCCACGAGCTCCCATTCGATCTAAATCCACCCCTGTGCATTGCTATGCGAAAGAATATCGAACGGAATGCAAAATCACGCGTAATTGGAAACACCCGATGCGTGTTTAACGCGAGCACAATTACAATCGTAATAATGGAAAACAAATGTCCCAAGCGTGTTCACTATTTAAAGGCACTACGTTGCTGCGGCCGTTCCGCGTTTCAGTGGCGCGTTGCTGGCAATTCAGCTATTTTTGCCGGACAACGACACAGAGAGAACGCTTTGAACTTTGGCGCGTCTATAATTTTCGCGGTCGCGCGCCAACCGAGTGGAGAGTAACGCGCGCGTCCACCGGAAATGTGTTAGATCCGCGCGTCTGTCGCTTGGACAGAGCTGGAATCCAGGAGAGTGGAGCTGGATGCCTCCATCTGTTGCGCAAATTGTTAAGGGGGTTCTATGCTGAGAGGCAAAAGGGCTCTCCACATTTATAACTCGTATATTTATTCATATAGAAAATAGAATCTTATTTATCAGCGTGAAGAATCGCGATAAACTTTACTTCAGTTGCAAGAAATTCAACCTTTAAGTAAACTGTGTACTTGGTACTGTGTACTTGCTGTCCACCAGTCGCCAAAAATAATCCATATAACCATTTTTATTCGATGATGGCGTTCATCTGCGACCAGTTTGGACAGACTTTCATTCACTGGGATCGTTGATGAAAATTTATCAATAGCGCTTACGATCTCACGGATAGGATGCTGCGGATCCTCCCTCTATTGATACTGTTTCACGGGTGATCAGAGATTGACGGCAATCGATTAGCAATTACGAGCGGATAATTACCGTGCTGGTCTATACGGGATCGTGTTCGTGACGAGACCCTCCTAGGTGTATTCCGCATCTCGGCATACAACTTCCTGATAACGCTCCTAACTAATCGATATCGCGTTTTCTGTACGTCAATAATCGAGATACCAACCCCCAGATCGCCCCGTGAAATATCGTTCTGCTATCGATTGATCTCCGTACGTCGACGATCCTATTACGTGCACTACTATATATTTAAATTAGAGGGTACAAGTTCATTAATACAGTTACATTCTTATTTCAATAATCGACGTCAAAAATCGTGGCAAAAATATTACTATTAGATGAGTAATGTTAAAAAAACGAAATTCCACATATGCAGATCCAGTTGACTCGATGATACTTCTAATTTTGAAAAATAAAATACACGTCGCAACATTTAGAAAACAAAACGTAGTTTAGTGTACATTTCCGTTCTTCATCAGTATATACAAAAACATAAATTTGGACATCCGCAGTGCATTGACGAACACCCCACAATTACACTTTCCAACAGCTGAGGAATGAAAATGCTACGGAACAACCAGGAACAGCTTTCCTCCTTCATTCCTCTCAGTTCCGCGTCTCACAGAGTTCGTCCACCGACCATCAGCGCAGTTAGGGATAAATGCCAAGCGAAATGTCGCGGAATGTATTCACCCGACCCGCCTTCGACGAATTACGCCCTGGGTGATCGTCGTTCTCGCTGACAACGCGACACCGGGACCCAGAAAAATGTCAGCCACCTCGTCGTATTACCATGATAATGCGCTCGGCATTTAACACCTTAGCTGACTTATAACCTACCCTCTGCTGGCTAGAATGCGGCAGTAACTGCGACCAGGGTCGCGTCAGTCTGCGAACGACCAGGGAGCATTTCCAAGGGGCCGAGTCTGGTCGTCCCGACGCCCTAGCGTGGCCGTCGGCGATGCATCGCTCGTGGAAGCCCCCTAACGAACCGCATTTACATCTGAAAGGTGCGCCAATTACCCTGGGTGCGTTTTACTTCATCGACGTTGTACGAGCCGCGCCGCTGCACACCCCTGGCGTTATTTCACTTTTGCCGCGATACCCGACCATTTTCATCAGGTCGCGTTCATACCGTTTTACTTTCGTTTCGATTATTTCTTTCCCTGACAACTTGTCTCCTCCCTTCTGAACGATCTCCAACCTTTGGATCTCCCCTGGCCCTTTCACTGTCCTTTTAGGATAGTGGTTTTCGAGGGTTGGGCAGTTTTTCGGTGATCTTTGAGATTCCACGAGAAAATAATTAATGAGTAAGGTAAATATTGAGAAGTAAAAATTGGGAGAATATGGAGAAAGAATACTCGCGAATTTTGAATAAATATTCCCTTTCTAATATTTGAAGAAAAGAGATGACCCTATGTTTCGAGAATATTTCAAATAAAATACTAGGAGCCAGAAAAGTATTCAAAAGTGAAATTTCAAAAAATTAAAAAAAAATATATACATGTCGAATTGAGTAACCTCCTCCTTTTCGAAGTCGGTTAATAACCATCTCATACCCTCTCGATTGCACCTTTTACTTTATTTCTCGAATCCATTCCATCGATATCAAATAGGAGACATTCGAGCCACACGCTTCCATACTATTACTCTGGTCCTGAAAAGTTCTATTTGTATCAGACACGTAGGTGGTTACTAAAATAATTTTAAATAACAAATTCCTGTTCGTTTTAGTATCTTTCAATCGTTCAGGAGTCTTTGGACTGCGACTCCGCGAGAAATTCGCCAAACGCGCGTCGTTACGCCACCTCAGCCAACCCTAAGCCCTCGAAGAGTATCCTCTCCAACTTTATGGACTGTGCATAGAGATCAAGGCCATCCACCCCCGACTCCCGACGTTGCGTTTGTCCTCTCCCTCTGTTTCTTCGTCAGCGTCCTAATGGCGGCTGCGGAAAGGTAGTTACGCAATGGCGACGTTGCTATATCGTAGTCGTCGGCTGCACGCTCAGGTTAATTCCGGTTGCCCTTGCTTTCACTCCACCCTCCACTTTCAACCACCTTTTCCACCGCAGGCCCATGCGGAGCCGCCACGGGGCACACGGCAGCCCACTTTCGCCTTCGCGGCCTTTTTCGGGCTGGCATGTAATTAAATTCTCTCGCGTCGCCAGATCGTTCGACCGTGTCGCCTAAACGTCGCAATTAAGGCTACGTGTATAATGATCGCAGCCGGCAGACCGACCGTAAACGTTATTTGAGATGGGGACTTTGAGGAGGGCGTTTTACCTCGGATCGCATCGGCTGGAATCGTTCCTGATCGTGGAAACGTTTGATCTCTGTCCGTTACCGTGAAGTTGGAGTTCTGCGGCGAATCCTGGCCACCTTCGCTTTTGCAGGAAATTCTAGGTACCTCATTTTTGTAGCCATCACGAAATGGGAGCTTTGTAGCTTCGATGAAAGGGGAGTTTTGTAGCAGAGCCTGGGTACCTACATTTTTGCAGGAATCCTAGATACGTAATATTTCGAAACTCCAATGAAATGGAAATTTCGTACCAAAACCTAGAAGATTGTAGCTTCCATGAAATGAGAATTTTTCAAAATCTAGAAACTTAATTTTTTGTGAGAAATCCTAAGATCCGAATTACTTAAAGCTCCACGAAAATAGGAATTTTGTACCAAAGCTTAGGTGTCTAATATTTTGTAGCAAATCCTCTAATCGTTCTGGCAATGAACGTGCTATAACTTAATGTTGTGACACGCGAGCATAACCTGGCTCATGTTTTGTCGACCGTTGATTAGCAGAAGTCAAGCAGCAGGTTAATAGCATTTAGTGATCAGCGTTAGTTACGGCTAGCGCGTTTCAACGCGGAACCTTGAAATTAGGCACGTACGATAATTAGACGGAGTGTACTACAGTATTACCCTATTGGCTATTCCAGAGATCTCATCGTGATGCGAGGGATAATTCGTATCGTCAATAATTCTCGCATGCCGCTGTGACACTCATGATCGACGAACGATTGATTGGTCTGCTTACGACCACCCCCGTGATCATTGAAAAGGAAGCGTTTACTGGCCATTCGAATTTTCATAAGTAGAAAAAAATTCAGTAACCTATATCAACTGTGATATTATGAAATTAACATTTAAAATTCACATTATTTACCTAGACAAATATTATACGAATTTTTACATAAACAAGAATTTTGCCAATTTTATCGCCACAAACGCCACGAAAAGGCGCCGATACCGCGCCGACAAATACCTGTTAACCGATGTCTACGCTTGCAGTCGCTTGTTTTAATTTCGTCATAAAGAACGGACTCCTTTAAACGATGTACGCTAACACCTGCAGAGCCACCCCCGCCGTCTACCCTCCCATCCACCCTCAACCCTGTTGCCTCGACCAGTCGCGAGTTTTAACCCCCTCTAACGCTTACGAATACGAGTAGCCGGGATTATTGTATTCGCGCGCGTGGCGTTGGAGGAGAGAGAAAGAAAGGGGCAGAAACGACCCCCAGGAAACGGGTGAAAGAGACCGTGGAGTGGTTAGGTTGGGTAAGGTCGGGGGGGGGAGGAGGGGTAGGACCAGAAGAGAACGAATGGAAACGTATTGCTGGTAGGAAATGAATTTTTACGATATTTACTTTAAAACTTTTTTCCACGTCGGTCGTTACCGACTTCCGCGCTTACGTTTTTCCATCAACGAACCAAGATTCCGGTGCGCCCCGCGAACATCCGAATTCTTCGACGGGGCCTCGGGGACAAATCGTTTCCGACCGATTGAGCCTACCGTCTAGACGAAATCATTCGCGTCGTGCCTATCGGCGGTTCGTTGCGGGACTTTCTCTCTTTAAATTAAAAGTTGCAGAATTATTGTTACCCAGAGGACTCGGTCGAGAGGATTCTAAAGACGGGGAAATAAAGGGTAGTTTTTAACATTTATTTTTCAAGAGTCCAAATGATATAAGATAGAGGAACTTGTTGGATTCCTAAGGACCTAAGGACATTTAAAATAAAAAAATTCATCTGAATATTTTAATGGAATATTTTTCATACTATTCGCAAAGGTCCAAGCTACCATTTCATACAGATCCAAAGTGATAGATTTCTCAAAATTTTTTATTATTAAACAGTGCATTAAAAATTGTCCTTCGCCAACTCTCATTCAATTTGCAACCAAATAGACGGACCGAACCGTTCTCTAAACATTTTTCAAGTGATCCAGCGACGGATCAGCAGTTCTTTTTTCCAAAATGGCGCCAAACAACGAAACCAGGGGAAAAAATACCTCTCGCTCGGGCGAAACTTTTTTCGATTCGCCTATTGGCAATGTAAACTCGCCTCAGCCGTGCATTATGCATGTCGGGAAATAGAGCGAGTAGAACGTCCCGCACATATACATGTATCGACACGCGAGTGTATCCGGGAGCTGGGAGCCAGAGTTCGGAATTCGGACAATCACGTTACAGTGAACGAGTTGTAAAATTCATGCCTCATAAATACGAAATCGCCATTGACGACGGCTCGGTCCCGACAGTCGACGAGGTCTTTCTCGCGATTTGACGAACGTTGAAATCTATTCGTTCGCTTTTTACACGTTAGTTAAGTAAAAACGTCCGTTAGAACCGTATTAAAAGCGCTGCGTTTGAAAATACGCGACTTTCCGACAGAGTTGCGACCAATTCTTTGGAATGGTGGAACGAATGATTCTTTTAACATCAATGGGAAGATTATTTAGCGATTTCGTGAAACGAGTAATAAACGTTCTAATTTCTTGTTTATTACTCACACAGCAACCATGATTACTTTTTAGCGCGTGTAATTGGCAGATGTTGTTTTAGCAAAAGGAATAAACATTTTATGGGCTCCATTGCAAGCCGTGTCGGTCCCTAAGTAACAAGTTTTTATAGATTCTAAAATGGCAAAACATCTCTGAAAGATTCTGAGAGCTTCTTCGCCGTTTCGTCCTTAAAATGATAATACTCCGCGCAGGTAAGAAGGATCTTTCCCAGGAAACTTAAGTACTTATTGTAAGTCTTACGTCTCCCCTTAAGTACTGGTAATAATATATTAAAAATGAATATTTATGAAAGACTTTATTTGACAACATTTCAGACAGAATATTTAATTTTCAATGCAGGAAGAAATCAAATCGGAATCATTGTTTATACCATTATCTCAAAATATCGCAAGATTTATTCGTTCATTATTCGTAGAATTTTTTATTTGTAGTACTAGGCATTTATCATTGATTCACGATAGACAGGGAATCATGAAGGCTAACATCGCTGCTCGCGCTACCACGCAGTAGTAGCGACCCGTGCCAAGTCGGACTTAACCGTGGGATCAGAATTCATCGTCTTATCCCCACTCTTCTTTCCTCGGGCTGACTCGCGGCGAGACGAAGAAGCCAGTCGAAAGTCAATAATCTGGAGTAATCCGTCTTTCCAACGGAAGCTATTTTCATTGTACTCGAGATCCGTAGTGAGTCACGGTCGGCGTGCGTTAATCAACTAAAAGCGGGTAGTCTGAGTTTACACACCGCGTCTCAATAGCTACTATCGTCTATCTCTCATACCGATAGCAATGCTCTGTGGTTTCCAGTGCAAGTCAGAAGATGCAGATACGAGCATACGCGCTCCCATCAAACTGCCGCAGTAATCATACGACATTAGCTGATTACGAGTGAACATCGCCGATTCATTGTGTCTGCTCTGGTCGAGATGCCCTCAAGAATCGAGTGGGTGAACTTGTCCAGGTAGAACTGCGGGAATAGTCCAATGAAAGGCAAAAATTACTGAGTGTTAAATAAGAAATTAAAATTTGGTATCCCTTATTCATCGAATACTTTTAATGAACGTCTACAGAAGAAATGTATTAATTGCAAATTAAGCATTGTGACTGTTGACCTATTATCATCCAGAGCGAATTTAATAGGTCGCTGGGAACGTTTGGAGATAAAAAATGGTATTGCTTGCAGAGCTGCATCGGAAAATGCAGGCTAGAAGACTGACGTTTCGTTAGTAAAATCCAGCACCAGAGGAAAAGGTGAGACCACGAAGGAAATGCGTTACGAGTACGAAACGTTGGAAAAAGGAAAGAAACTTTACGTGAAATCCGATATTATGATGTAGGGGTTTGTTCGGACAGCTGCTTCCACGTTCACTAAACAAACGGGAATTATTATCTACACAATTTTTATTTAGTATTTTATAAAATACCTCTAGAATACATAATATAAAATATGTATTCAATATTGTTCTTTCAAATGAAAGTACACGCAACTAGAAAATCCTTTACTTACTATGATATTTGTGTTCGAATATGTCTCGAAAAATCCTGCAGCCAATTTTCGCCCCCTCGTCGACACATTCGGTCATTCTTCGACCGTTCCGTTGATCCAACGTTTTCTGTAATGACCGATCATTCAGGCAATATTCGGCGAAGAGCCGGCAGCAATTTTCCCGAACTGGAAGCGCGTCTGAAAGATAACCGAATTCACGAGGCCGGGGTTCGATCGAGCCGGACCGTTCGTAGGCGAACGTGTAAATTCACCGGGCGATACAGTGGCTGCGATACTCGGGGCCACGAGATATGTTCTCAAACGAATGCCGTTGTAGAAAGGGACGGGGGTATATCGAGGTGGAAGCGCGAAAGGAGAAGGAAGGGAAAACGTTGTGCACGCTACCGTAACTTCGCGTCACGGCCGGTGAGCTTCATCGATCACCGGCCAACTCAATTTGTCTCCATTGATACCAATCTGCTGAGCAAGCTCGTCCCCCGTCCCACCCTCCAGCGCTATTCCACTTTCTCCCTCTCTCTCGCTGTCTCTTCCTCGTCTCCTGCTCTTTCGTCGACAAAATTCCTACTCACGAAACGGTCTAACACGCGCCGCGAGCTGCGTCGGACTTCCTATCACGGCTTTCATTTAACCTACAGTATGTCTCGTCGCGTGTAGCCGACTTGTTTGTCTCGGTAATTTATATCGTTATTGCGGGGGAATCGAGATGGAATGGTTGGATGAGCCATCGTTGGGTAATGATGGGAATTATTGACGTTTTGATTGCAAGTAACGACTGCAAGAAATACAGTGGTAGAGTGTGACAGAGATATAATTTTACAATATTAGGAACTGTACCTTGAAATTGGAGTAATGATTTGATAACGCCATATGTGGGTGAGCATGTCATGATTTACTGGACGGAGGAAGGTGATCTATAACAGTAACGTGTACGGAACAGACCCGTTACACGTGCACTTAATCTCGATGCTAATTTAAAAATGATTCAACAAGCGTGATGACCTAAACCTGGAATATTCTCCTCGCCCCAACTGACTGTCTCCTGTGAGGGAAATGTTAATGGGAAAATCCCGCTACAAGTGTATCGTAGCGTTCATAAATTCAATTACCAGTCCAGCCAAAGTTGGCTGCTAAAATACGAAAATCCCTGACGAGTGTTCATTCTATTCCTTCGAAACTCGGCGGTCTCGTTAACATTCCGAGATCCAGCCGAGATTCCAGCGACGGGAAGTTGAGAAAAGTCGCGGGCGCTGTGGTGTCTCCCAGCCGCTCTCTTTGCAAATCATATATACGCGAATGCTTCGGAAAGTTTCCTCGCCCAACGATCGAGTTACATGCATAATGAATCATCGATGGTCTCGATGGCGAGCCGTGGGATTGTGGCTGCCGAACCAGTCAGCCGGTTAACTACGCGAAACTGTCGCGAGAGGAGTGCAAACATCGCGATATAATCAGCTGAATTAAACTATCCCTCTCTCGTCTGGTCCTCCGGTTTCCTGGGTTTCAAAAACCCTTGCAGACGGATCAACGATCTCTGTAGAAGCGATACGAGAAACGTAGTGTGTGGGAATAACTACTAAGAATTATTAATATTTTTATTTTTACGTATGGATTTTACGAGGTGCTAGACTTGTTCTCAGCTTCCAAAGTAAATCAGTAGCTAATCGATCGGTAATGTAAAGGACTTTATCGGCAATGTAGCGCATCCTGTCAAGAAGACTCGGTAATGTAGAAGCATAACTTATCGAAGGATTTATCGATAGAGTGTTCTATACCATCGACAGAGTAGTCTGCCGTATCCACCAAATACCCTACCTTGCCAAGTCATAAAGAAAGACAAAAGCTGGTCCTGAGTTTCTGTGAAAACATGAATTTATGTAAAAATGATTCAAAAAGGGATTCTACCCCTTCCCGTATACCCTATCATTTAAAGACACGAGGTGTCCTCATATTCGTAAATGAACGCACAGGTATCGACTGAGTACAAGGGAACGAGACGGCCAAGGGTGGAAAGGGGCAAAGGGATGAAGGCAGCAAGCGTGAGGACGAGTATCCGGACCAGTACAAGCGCAGCGCGAGCCGGGTTTCTATCAAATTATAAGTTGTCACACGGATGACGACGCAGCAGTCGAGCCGACTCCTGGCTTAGCTTTCACAGTTAACGCCGCCGCCAATCAGACCCGCCCCCGCTTTCCCTTTTCGCCCTTTCATCCTCTGTAGCCCCTCCAGTTCTTCTTCTCGGTTTGCCTTTCCTTTATGGTTTCTCTGTTGAAGCCTGTTTCCGTCTGTTCGCCTGTGCAACCGCTTCGTTTCTGTCTCTCACTCGCGATACCAGGTCCTTCTCTCCCTTTCCATCCCTTGTCGTTCCGTTCTGTACTGTTCACGACAGCGCTGTCTCTTCCGCTTCTTGGGCGCCTGCTACAGAAGGAACCAACGACTGCTCGCAGCCGCTTCGCAGTCGACTGGGGGATTTGCATATGAGGAATTTATAATTGGGCACTGTTTATCTTATACAAGTGGAACGGCGCGCCATTTTCGTAGCTGCTGCGACGGGGATGTTCAGGAGGAAAGATCCTACCCCTCGTCGGCCCGTTCGTTAGCTCGTGTTTACGCCGAAATCGAGATCGCATCAGCGATACCTCGGAAGAACACCTGGACCGAGAGGAAAGTGTCGTCGCGACAATGAGTATTGCTTAATTTTGTACGCCTGCTCGTTAACAGTAGGGTGCGATAGAGCACAAGAGGCGGGGTAAGATAGAGGGGTTGTGTCGCGAGAAATTGTACACCCAAGTTTCTTACAGTTGAAGGTGGGAGACGATGAGGATTGTTTATGTTTATCCTACTCCATCTGTAATATTAAAAATATTCAGCAGAATTACTGTATTTAGAAATGATACGGAAATATAAAGATGAAGGCAGTAAACGTCTTCGAAAAGAGGAGAAGTATGCCGTTTCCTGGTACATTTTTGAAAACCATTTGTCTCCCTGGGGATTCCAGTTTGCCAAAGGCATCCAGGCGGCGTTCCAAGCATACGAGGCTCGAAACGAGCCCGCTACGATTTGGCAGTTCTTCCGTTCTGCGGGCACTCCCATCGGGGTGAAAAGATATCGCGATATTATACGATGATAATGGAGCCCGTTCAATAACACCGTGAAGAGTAATAGCAGCGGCATTGTGTTTAATGGCTAGGGTAGTCTACGGAGGGAATCGAAGCTCCGGTTTATCGTGGCTGGTAGACGTTAGGGTTCTCCGGTGACGAATAGGCACGTCGAATCGGCCTTCCCGGTTAGTCTCCCAATTTGCAAACACCATAGTTCGAATCAAACCGATTTGTATTTTTACGCTCGAGCCTTGTCGCTGGCCTCGTCTTCGGAAAATTGATTTTAAGAAGCAGATAATTAATTAAGTATCTAAACCTGTCACTGTACTATTGATATTTCCAAATCAAAAACTTTTTGAAAAATCTACGTCATATTAATATGTAGTAATACGAATGCCCTACAGACTGCCATGTTCCTATCACTGTTCCTCTTGTTCCTAATTTACGCAAAAATAAATAAGCCGAACGATACCACCAAATCCTGAAAGATCTTCGTGTCTGGTCCCCCAAACAACGTCTGTTCTGCTCTAAACTCCCAAAGACAACATCCCCGCGAGTGTTCACAGTATTCAAGTGTCATCGTCGTCAAAATACATAGAAATGCCAATCCCAACCACCCGATGACGCTCCCTCGGCAGACACAATGGCAGCCAGAAGAAAGAACGTGAAAAGAACCTCGCGGAAGCGATCGTTGGGGCTCAACGAAGCGCGAACGACGACATTGAAGTCACAGCTGATTAAAAGAGGCGCAAGAAAATGGAGGTCGCGATGTTTAAGGGCTGGGGGACCTATCTTCGATGCTTCGACATTCCGAAACAAATGTTCCCGATCTCCCCCTCGATGCAGGAAGCATTCGTTCACGCGTTCACGTGTCGCCCCAATCCCCGATGGATTTTAAATCAAATTTATTCCAAAGGATCTCCGGACGGAACTTTGTCCCCGTTTTATTATAAACACATTACAACGCGGATGACGACTCTTTTCACCCTAACCGTTCGTGTACTCGGATAAGCAACAAAGAGGCCGCCGTACCTCTTATCCTCCCTTTTCAGACGGTGAGCATTCTCTTCGTGAACGTCTTCGGGGAGGAATTCGCATTCCAATGACGCGGGATTCTCCTATGAATTTGTGACGATCGAGGGGATGGTTTGCTTGGATGTCGGGTGATAAAAATTGGTGGTGAAAGTGACCCAGGATGTGATAACAAGTGCGAACGAATTGAGGGGGTTCTTGGGGTTTGTGATTATAGATTTTTGGGAATGTTAAGGTGAAATTTATATTATCTTTGTTATAAGGTAGCTTCAAGGTGAAACTATATATGAAGAAGGTAATGTTAGAATAACGTATGTGATTAGAAATAATAAGCTCAGAACAAACAATTTAAAAGTGACCAACCCTTCAGCCTCCAAGGGTTGGGATCACCATCTCGAAACGAGCACCGATCGAACCCACGATCTAGCCGAATGTAAGTCACGGTCGCTGAACGACTTTGTGGGTAATCGCTTATTCGACGTGGGTCGCGTGGAATTGCAACGTCGAAGAATTGCAAGTTGCAAGCTATCGTTTGCAATTTGCCCAGGCGTGATGGTACTCACCGGCGCGCAAACTGGGTGCCCGATCCGGAAGGATTCCTAAAACACGAGCGTGGAACCTCGATGGGCGAGCTCTCCATCCGTCGGTCTGGGCAGCACGAGGAACGATAGCAACAGCGTCGGTGGCAGCAACGTTATCCCCGAGACCAGACCGTAGCAATGGCGGCGGGTAGCAGCATCACTGGCGGGTACCCGGCACCAACCAGCGCTGCATCAAGTATCACTCTATTTACCCGTCAAATATTTGTGCTTTTACCGTGGAGCGCGTATCCGAGGCCCCTCTTCTGCCTCCTCTTAGCTATCTACTCTATCCTCTAGCGCCACTTTGTATACAGTGAACACCGACGGCTGAATTTCCCTAACGAAAACTTGCCGAAAATTTGCAATTCGTAAAGAGGCAGGGGCCACCCTTCTTGCCAGAAGGCACACAAGAGGGAAGAGCATCGCGAGGAAAGGAACAAGTTCGCGTCCGTCGTTGGAACAGAGGAATCAGAAACGTTCCGCGGTAACGAGAAGGGAACGGTGGAGGGAGGGTTAAGAGCGTTTCGGAGTCCCGTAGTCGAAGATCGATACACCGGAAGCTGCGAAATAAGTGAAAACGTTCCGTTTATCGGTACACGGTATTCGTAAATAATGTCAACCCCGGGATGGAGTCGGGCTGTCTCTTTTCCTAACCATTTTTCACGGAGACGCTTCTGGGGTTGCGCTAAATTGGTCCGTAAATAATGTCGAGGACGTTCGACGACGATGAGATGGCTGTCTCGTGATCGTTGAATCTGAAAAGAGGTGATTATTAGTCAAGATGTAAGATACTTCAGGATTTTGATTTTTAAAATAGGCTACACTTGTCAGGAACTAAACGAGTTTTTCTTTCATTTAATAAGAAGCTTTACTATAAAGATATACAACTGTGTATCTGTTATTCGTTGAATAAAAATGAATATTTGGAAAGAAAATAGTAGTACATTGAAATTAGGTAGAATGAAACTCAATGATAGTCAAATGCAAAATTTGCTGTGATATCTGAAAGACTGACGCCTTGAAGAGTGAGGTGCGACGGTGCAGCTCTTTATTTTTCTACTGAGAATTTTCCTGTTCCCTGCGTCACCTTGTATAAAATTGCCAATAAGGGACGATCCGTAATATGTTCCAAAAGCAAAGGCCTCCTTTCGCAGAAGAGGCTGCATGACGAAGACAAGGACCTGCGCGGGCGTAGGCTGGTCACGGATGTGACGCACGAGCGGGTACCACATAGCCCTTCTTCTTTTTTTCTTCCTCGTCTCCTTTGGCCCCTTTGGCCATCCACTCCTGCGAATCCTAATATCCACGTTTGACGTCATGCCAAATACGTACCCTTACTCGTCTGGAATAAGTCACGAGCGACGCCGCAATAGAAGATCGAGACAAACGTCGAAGAAGAAAGGGGATGTCCATACACATGTCCAGAATCATTCTGATGATGTATTGTGCGCGTCCTGTGTGGACAAAGGGAGTTATCGTTAAACAACTGATAAAGTGAAAGTTCAAGCTTCCATGGGTGATTAAACTAGGCGGTGATTGGAAGGCTCGACAGTAGGACGTTGGGTAATTTCTGACCTTTAGGAACATTTACTAGTTTGTGTGAATTAAAATTGTTGTTTCGGTGGAAAATTAGTAGGCAATAGTACTGCGTGCATCTGAAACAAGACTGTGATTTTTAATGTGTTTACTAGGTGTTTTGAGCATGAGGTTTTCCAGTCTTCTTCCACGATAAGAAAATATTCTCGGTTCTACAATGATGTATAGCATAACAAGTAGGAAATATTATTTCCAACCGACCAAAACTTTAAATAAAGTTAATGATATTTCGTTACCTTCTACTTTCCAATGAATAAATTTCCACCCTGTTAATAAATTAAAAAAGAGACCCATCAAGCTTCAAAAAAAGTTGCAAAACTAATCTTATATTTCGATTCCATATTCCGATCTTCCTCTCTCGATAAGCGAACCATAATTTCATGTGTGCAACCAGTATGTATGTAGTTGCCCATTTCACGGGCGAATTACTGTCTGTTTGGTCAGTATCGTCGTTAACATTTTCACAGGAAGGGGGCGGAGGGTGGAAAAACGCCAGAATGAAATCAACGAATTTCCGCTTTTCAAACTCGCTTCGATTCGGTTCGGTGATTTCGATAGAAATCGGCAAAATTATCGGGAGCATGGCGACGGTCGCGCAGGTCTGAGTTAGGTACGCAGAAACGTACAACAGACTCGTACGCTGGACGGTCCGATTTGAATACATAACTGGCCGGATATAAACGAGCCTATGAATAAAATTTAAATTCCAATCAGCGACCGAACAATGCGACAATACCTGCGGTCGTCCGGTAGAAATCAAGTCGTATAATGCGTCCGAGCGAATCCACCGTCTAGACTTAGCGGCATTTATGATCAGCAAAATGAAATTCGAAAAAGTACAACTTGTAAACGAGGTTTTAGAAACGAATACCAAGCGGATTGATTAGAATATTATAATGACATTCAAGTTTATTTAAAATGGTGTATGTAACTAGAATAATGAAACATTGTATTTTACTTAAAGGACACTGAAATTAAAAGGGAGCACTGTCGCCTCTTTGAAATAATAAGTCTCCTTTCACAAAGAACATTTCGTTAAAGCTAATCTTCTAAAATTATTATCACATATAACTCTCCCTCTTTAATAAAATCACAATTTTTTATTCACATCCTAAATTACTTTACAATCCTCTAATTTTCTTTAGTTTGCCCTAAGAAGCATTGAACTAATTATGTCTAAACAAATGTGAATCATGAATCTCGCGTATAAGAAGTTAGTAACTGAAGTGCTGAAAACGAGTCAGCGGTATCGGGAATTATTTTCGAAACCGAGGTTAGCAAGTAGCCGTGTGAGTGACGTCGGCGAAAAGCAAACGTCATAATTGCCACGTAATTATGCGCATTTTAATTCGTCGACCACCAGACCCACCTACGCCGGTTACTTCGTTCCGGGTACTATCGCGCGGGGCGCGCGAGCAATCGCAGCAAATTACAATCATGTCTGTTTGACGTGCGTGAGAGTTTGATTTATTAATCATCGGCCCGCAACGGGACAGTTTCCCGAATATTTTCGTGCCGTCGACCCGCCGTAATTTTCTCCTCTCGCGTTTATAATTTACGGTTGTGTACCAGAAACAGAGAAAGACGGAGAGACCGAGCTCACAGTCACTCGCTGTTAAATCTCTATCGCATGAATTCTATTTTATTTAGTAAATAATTTGGATGAAGCTTAAACATTGTTCCTCCTATTAAGAAAGATTCGATCAGCTAGTGACAAGGAGACACGTGAACAGTTTCCTAGATTACATGTATTTAAATAAATGAATAAATTGTACCCGAGGGGACCAATCAGTATCGTATCTGACAAATCAGGCCCTGGAGCTACCGCATAAAAAGATGCAGACTCATAATCCTCCCTCTCTCGCCCATTCCATCCCTCCATTTTTGTCCCTGTTGATTTCGCACAGCGTAGCGCCGCTTTGTCGAATGGCGCGACGTGTGCGGTACGTTTCAGCGGTACGATTAAACGATTATCTGTATCAGCGAATTTTCGCGAATTAACGGCGCCGCTGGTGCTCGCTTCCGGTCGACCGCCACCGCCATGACACCCGGCCAACGCGATTGCGATTTCGCAGGATTTTGAATTTTTGCCCAAAACCTCCCTCTCCCCCATTCTCTACCCTCGATAGGACTCTGCGAAATTTCACTGCTGACATCGAAACGCCTCGTTAATGTCGATGAGCCACGGCGTGATACGCGACATTATGCGTGTCGGGTATGCGTAACGAATTCGTGAATGACACTAACGAGTAAATAATACATGCGCGAAACTGTTGACGCTCGCAAACAAGTCGGTTCATTATGCCGTGTTTTCATTGGCGGAACGTTCGATTACTAATATTTGATCGCCACTCGCATCGGGTGGCGTCCGATAACGCTGATTTTACCGGCAATCGCGGAATATTTTCAGTCACCGGTTTATTAAGTTTAAGCTTATCGAGTTGACACCGCGGCACGCCAAGACTAGCGAATCGTTTTTACAGAAATGTTTAAATTCAACAATTTAAAAAAAAAATAACATATTACAGGAAATGCCAAGACGAAACTTTCTTTATATTTATAGTCTTATGCATCCGACGTTCAGTTTTGAAAATAACAATTAAAACCTGAAAAATTCTTTTTCCTGAAATTGCATTTTAAAATATTAAATGCTGTAACTTGATCGAATGTCGGCGAAATTCAAAGACAGCAAAGGAAGCTGTTATCGTTTGACATTTTTTTACTAAAAACAAATTTAATTCTCAATATCCATAGAATATATTTAATTGAAATGCAATATTACAGGTCCATTATTTTTGTTTCGCATTAAGGAATCATCTTGAGCGTTTCGAGTACGATCCGATTCACCCTGGCGGTATCCTTCCGTGCCAGTTCACGCAATTCAAATCTAGTATAATAACCGGCGCAACGGCGTCGCCAACATCGACGCCAGTAGTTCGAATTTTAGTTTAATCGAAGTTAAATGTCCATTAGAAACTCTGGTTTCTGTCAGAGCGCACCGCCAATGTTGGCGTTACAATTCAAAAGTATCCTATTTGGCAGACCGCACGATGCCCGTCATTTAAATGCGGTTACCAATATTACCAACCACAGGGCGGTACTCTGTCGTTCCATACTTCACGAGCGACGCTTACCTCCGAGCTCGTTTCGGTATTTATAAATTCAACTCTTCCACCGACGCTCGAATTCTCCCGTACACCCACCTGCCCTATTTAAGCCAATGTAACTCTGTAATTTGTTCGTTAACATTATAATCTGGTATTGCGTTTAGAAAAATAATCCGTGTATCACGAATTAATATAACCTTCTTTGACTCGAATTATATTTAGCTCTGGAACAGTAAAAAAATATCAAGCGGTAGGGAAATATTAATAAACACAATTTTTCGTTTACTAGAAGACGGCTAGTCGGTCTGATATCAAATCGCTGCAACTCTAAGCTAGACACGCTAAGCAACCCCTAGACCTCTACGAACGAACAACCACCTTCACGATCGCTTGGCAAAAAGCGATCTAGCGAGGGGGTAGCCGCGAGAAACAAGAAAAATCCTAGAAACGAGAAACAGCACGTTTGAAGAGAAACGAAGTGCGTTCAATGTCTCGGATTTCGCGGAAGTTGGCCGAGACATGAAGTTACAGTAAAAGGTACGAGAGAGGTGGAGTAAAAGCGCGCGAAGAAGAATAAAAGAGGGAAGAAAAGCGAAACAGCCAGCCGCTGAGCATTCAGTTGCTGAGTGGAAGTCGCATACGAAGCTCCGGGTAACTTATCACTTTCCCTTAATCCGGATCAGCGGCACGACGAAACTGGCGATGTTCAGGCTTGCCCCGTTAAATATTCAGAAGAAGTCTGCCCCGGTGTAAATCAGAGAGGCAACCGCCCTCTGCCAACCCCTTCTTGGCTCCCGACGCATTGCTCCCACGTGGATGCTACCGCTCGACACTCTCCACTCGATACACATACATCCTCCTTCGCCTCCAACCCCTCCGAAAACCCCATCCCCCAGGTCTAGCCATCCCCGTGATACCCGCACGCTTCGCCCTTTTCGACGTGGACGACCAATGAGATTTAACTGCCGTTCTTGTTATTTACACCGGCTGTCCCCGTGAAAAAGAGAAAGGCCGCGCCGAGAACAACAAAGCGAATGCAACCCGAATAAAACTGCGGCTATTTAATGCCAGCCCGGGAGTAATTGTTTAAATCCAATGGAACCGAGAACGAAGCGATAGGTGGACGAGGGGGGGGGGCGATAGCGGAACACTGGCTAGATTACCTAGACGAGGAGGGATACCCGTCTGTTGGGAACGACGATTTCAATCAACTTTCTTTCAAGGTTAATCTAACCCGGGTGCAGCCTCGATGTTTGAACGAGCTTTGCCACTGTGATAGAGATTGAACCAGGGAAGCTGTTGATATATGGCGGCGGACCTAGACGGGTCATAGTTTAGCGGGTACGTCAACTTTTCCTAGACCATTTACTTTGGGTAAAATTTGGAAGAATTTTAATTGATTTTTGAATTATTTTTGATATCTTGCTTTAGGGATGAGAGCTTTGGAGGGTTCACTTTCCTTGAAATAATCAACCATTCGAATTGCTATTGATGCAGGTCGTCTAAAAATTTCATCTCAACGATACTGTCTTGTAGAATAAAAAATGTGATTATGAGTAGCTGATATTATTTTACATATATTTATACACAGTCAGTCCCCGCGTACCCTCTATGTCTATTGAAGTAGTTTGCCTAAATTAATTTCTTGAATAGAAATATAAAGTATGAATATTTACGGAACTGCGTGCATGTTATATTTATTAAAAGGGAGGAAGTAAGAGAAAAAGAATATCTACATTGATAATTCCACTAACGATTGCGTGCTGAAGGGCATACCTCAGAGAATAAGTCGATTATCTCCCCAGACATCACAGCCCAACCGAGATGTCTAAGCTGTCTCCTTATCAACCCTCCGAGATTCGCCAGAAAAACAAGGAATTTATTGAAATGAGCAACCCCATAACTGCGCGCCTCCTTTCTCCGAACTTTTTTGGTATACATGCAGATTTCTTCGAAAGTTGTTACCCTGAACGCATTCTTCATTTCAAAGTATTCTTTCAGCCGCGATAACATCCCTCTGTTTCCATACGAGGAATGTTAAACGCGAAGGGACAGAGTCTGCTAGCGCATCGATACCGAACAAATACAAACGAGACGGTTTTCGCATGATCAAGATGGAGGAGTTCCTTTTGTCTCGTCGCGTTTCCTGCGGACAATAACGTAAAGGGTGGTAAATCAAAATGATCGATGTCACACGGCGCACGCGAGGATTCCACGACGGGGGTGAGGCAAATCCTCCTAGGAACACGGGAAAGGGGGTCGAAGGTAGAGACAGCGGAGGATAGCTATTACTATCAATTTGCATGCCTCCGGTCACTCGACCTGCCTTTATCGTCCTTTCATCTTGACGATGCCAGGGGCTTATTTCCGCCCATATATTTCTTGAACCCCAATAAGAGATTCGCAACCACCTTCGTCAAACCCTTGCTCTGTCCTCTGCCGCCCTCGATGATACTTCGAAAGAAATTACCACTTGCGCCGAGAATATTTCTGACCTGGACAGTCACTGGCAGTTAATACAGTACCTGGAGAATCGATACACCCTGACCTCACTTTCTGCAATTGAGGGAGGATGTATGAGTATTGGAAAGAAAATTCAGAGTTAAGCAAGTGACAAGTGAGAGCTTTGAACCATGTTGTTTATTATAATGACATTTGATTTGTAAAGAGTCTTCCAAGAGGAACTTTAGAATTTTCATTTTACTAAAACTCAAATGGTATGGAATATATCAAATTATTGGAAAACTCTTTACGCAGTCATTTTGAGTGTGTACCACCACCGTCTTAAATTTAAATCGAATTCTAGTTTCCTCCAATTTTGGATGCCTGAGGACTGCACGGAGGGTCCGAACGTCGTCGAACAACCTTCGACAGCCTGACCTCGCCGCTCCGGGTTTAACGACGCCAGAATTCCGCGATAAGATAGATTTCGGGTCGTTAGAACTTTCGCCCAAGAATCGTTCCCTTTCGAGTGAAACTGCGCGCGAGGAGAAGCATGAAAAAGATTTTCCAGCGACGCTGGGTCTTTCCCCCGTTAGCTTGGTCAAAGACTTTCGTCGCGAGGAACTTGGCCGGCTGAAAACACATCGGTACGCTGGAACCACTCGACCCAAAAAGCATTCGAGGAGGTCGTCGACGAAATATGAACGACCGGGCATGAATACCTGTTGGGGAATCGGTTGTGTGTGCGTTATTCATCCTAGCTGGGTTGTTTCACCGCCCGTAGGAAAAGTGCAACGGGCAAAAGTATGCGACCTCTTGAAAATCCGCGTGAGTATCACTCGAAACTTAAAACTCGCGGAACGTACTGGAAACATATGCTTCTTTGCCGCGCACACATCTCGCCGCGGGCGAAATAGAAACCTACCTGAAGATCGGCTTAGTTCCCATGGAACTGCAAACTCGACGGAGACGCCTTCGGTTCTGACCCTGTTTCCGAAACACGATTCTTTAATTCAACCGCGACGAACTATGCTTCTCCTTTCAGAGTGCTACAAATATACTCATGATCATCGAACGTATGGTTTAAATAATACTTTGAAAATGGCCAAATTATAAACTTGTATTTATAATAGCGTTTCACAGTACTCTCAAAACAATTAAAATACACCTTCGATGTCACCATAAATAAACTTGGACTTACACAGCTTCAAAAGTAAACTGTGCTCATTCAAAGTACAGTTATCACCCAATTGTATCAAGCCCATGAGGCACGTGACAATTCGCGAAACAATGCGCGAATCGATGGGACGTCCGGAGTATCTAGAGTCGCGCATAAGGACGGAACAAAGTAATTTCCACGTGGCAGCCGAGGTCGCCATTCATGAAACGAGACGTGTCAATGGAGGGATTAAAGTTGATCGTCTTTCACCAGGTCGGAACACACGGTGGCGCGATGTTTCACGTTGCGTAGGAAAATGGTATTCCGGTTGGCTCGGTCACAGTCCCTGATGACTGCGCAAAGAGCTTGGTATCCATCAACCTACATTGTTCCCCCTCATCCCTTTCATTCCTGCACGGTGGCGCGCCACTCTATACCCTATCACACTTGCTGCCGCTTACCGTGGAACTTCTTTGTCCTGAAAATGGGATCGTGGAAGACGCATTGAAAACACCCGGATCGTTACACGCTTTCTGTTCTTTGGACGCGACTTTCTCCCCCGAGCTTCGCTTTAAATCAGCGCGCGTTTGTAACGGGATGCATTTTCGACCCTTGTCTTACCAGGAAGGGACCTGCAATTGGAGGAGGCGAGGAATTATGAAGCTTTCGGATCTGCATGAATACTGTTTATAAGAAGTACTGTTCCTTTCATTTCAATTCAGAATTAGTTGGAATGGTAGGTTTTTCTTGTAAAAATATATTGAACATAATTTTTTCTGTGGTAGAGCGTCCTAAGATTAAATGCCTGTTAAATATACTTTAAGAAATTTACTGTTATTTAAATCAATATTTTTATGTACACCTAATCAACGAAATCCAACATGGTATCATTTTCAAATAAAATATTGTTTTTCATAAATTTTACACAAGGAAATAGAATTTTTCTCCATAAAGTAGGAGATTCCTTGCTTTGATTTTTTAATTTACAAGCTATAGAGAGTATTTCAGTTAAAATTCTCGCTGGTTTTGTATAGAAGACTTTTACAATTCCCGATTGTGGTTGCAAATAACTACAGCGAGGCAGAAAGGGCACGTTGAATCAGCGGGTACGTGTTGGAACTGTTGATTACACTTGCTGGTGTTTCCGGCCACTGGTAAACCTGAAGCTATGTTTCGTGCATGCGGTAACCATTAAAACAAACATTGTACAGAAACAACGTGCTGCATCTAACCTGTGACAAGAATAAGAAGCATGGGACGCGAGGACGAGCTATGAACAGCTGGGGCAAGAATATATTCTTCGTGCTAGAAGAATTTTTATTTATTTCTGCTACAGTCAAAGGGCTTAGGAGGTTTAATTTTAGACAAAGTAACTGTTAAGTAACCCCCAAATTTTTTTCAATGCAAGGTGATATTAATTTGTTACTATTTGAACCTGAGTAATATTTCTAACCAACTAGCCGTTGTATGAGACACTCTGTATATACATAGCAGTATAAATTTTAGGTTTTCCACGTTGTTATCGTCCACGACCCTCAAAAGTGGGATTCACCGCAGCCATTTTGTAGTTGTAACGATGCACTTAAATTTCTACGACGCAAAACTTTACGGTTTCCGAAAATCTGCTAAATCTGCAGTATAATCAAACGCTATACGTATAATAACGTCCTTCTTATGCGTCTAGCAACTTATAAGTACCATTACGATAGCAAAGAGCCTCGAAAGTGCGTTCACGGCAGAATTTCACGATTCTCGCAGGATTGTCCTGGTAGTCGGATGTGAAATAAATTCCAAGTCCGCGCGCTCGGCAGCTTGCAAATTTATGGTAATGGTGGATCACGAATCCCGCAAATGAATTTTATTTAAACTTTCTTACGTCCGGCACCGTGCTGTGGTTTGCCGGAAAAACTTTTGAATTCATAAATACGATTTGAATGACTTTCGGTGGCACGGTATGAGGTTTTCATCGCGACTGAGCAAACAGGTATAATGATGGTTAGACGCCGCCAAAATTGCTCGATATTAAATGAATAGCTTAAAACCACCGCGGGAAAGTTTCGCGACGTCTCTGGCCGAAAGTTTCGCCCGTAAACCAAGTCTTGGGCAACGAACTCTCACCGATGAAGCGCGTTAATTTTTGGGTCGATCGAAAATTTCAGAATTTTCACTTCCTACTTCGTTGCTTTTAAAATTGTCAAAACTGATTCGTTACGAACGCTAATCTGAGTTGATTTTCCAAGTTAGAGAATTGTTGAATAGTAACGTAAACATTCACATAACAAATCAGAAATCAAGGCAACTCCTCTCCCATGGATCACCTCAATGCACCACAATCCTTCGTGATGAAAACCTGTGCAAGTTGCTGTTTTGAAAACAATACTATCACCCGAAACAGATCGAAATTCTTCTTCCAGGGTACCAAGTGAGCTTGAAGAACCACTGGTGTAAAGAAAGGGTCATTACATGCACTACTCTGTGTCGATTTTCCGTATCCGACGTGCGTTTAACAGCGAGGTATGCATTTACAACGAGCCGTCGAGTAGACAGTCATTCTCCTCGTACTCGTAATGTCCTTGCGAGTATACAGGGGACTACATTATCCCCTGTTGCACGACGCCCGGCTACATCCCCCTGACCAATTGTCTCGGCCGTAAATTACAAAGGGTCGTCCCCGAATTCCGCGCGGGATTCGTACTCCTCGTACTTAGTCGCACGTGTGCGTGCACTTGTACGCGTAAACACGCGCCTGAATTTGTAAGGCTGACAGCCCCGAAGAGACACACCACGAGTCGCGATACACGTGCCAGGGAAGGCTTGGGTCGAAGGTCCCATGGTACATTGCAGGGCAGAGCTGAGTTACTTTTGACCTGTGCTTGAATCATTTATCTGTAATCAAGAACAAAAACAAAGGACGTCTAAAATATATAAAAAATATTCATAATGGATCAAAGATATTTCAAACTTGTTTCGTAAAAAGTTAGAGGGATTTTTAATAACTGTCACTGTGGCTTCATAATCGGTAATTCATGAATAAACCCCAATGCTGCTTAACGAGAGCACGGGTCAGCCCTGACCCAGGCCCACGAGCCGACAGTAAGGGTACCTCGAGCTCGCTCCTCATCCTCTCGTGGCTCCTGCTACTCCTTTCGCCAGGAAGATGGCAAATGGTGGCGTCGTTACGCCGAACAAGGGAATAACGTCGGGCACAGGGAAGAGGCTGACCGAGAGAGAAGCCAAGAGACAGAAACCACACCGGGGCTTAGGTATAATATCTTCGCAGCGGCAAAATGCTCGACCTGCGATATTACAACCGCAATGCGTACCGCTTCCTACGACGCATGCGCTTCCTGCTATTGCTATGCATCCGGCCTACCGCGGCGAGTAGCGAAAACAGAAGGAAGAAGAGCCGTGGCTAGAGGAGACAAGAGGAGGAGGAACAGGGAGAAAGAAGGACTGGGTCCAGAGCAGGTAGCAAAGGAAAAGGCGAATCTCCCGCAATAGCCAATATATCGTTAGTACGAGAACCGGATGTTAAATAGCGAATTATGCCAGGTGCGGGAAAAAGGGGATGAGAACGAAGGAAGTCTTCTAGGATAACCTGCGAAGGTCGATCCACGGACGTGGGAGGATTCGATTGGTGGATACGTGGTTTCTTGGAGGAAGAAGGTTTTTGCTTGTTACATAAGGGTTGATGTACTTATCCGCTCAGCCAAATCGTGAATGTCCGGACGATTAATCGACCTTGTTATTGTTTATGGCACACACTATTGAAAATTAAATCGTAAGGCAAAGGGTTGAGAAAACTTGATTTCCAAAGACTATCAACCGAAAACATGCGTTCTATCACACCATAAAAAATCCCAGTACCCTTACAAGAACGAACCTTCCCGAAACCCTTGCAAAACGCAAACTGTCCAAGCCTCATCAGCCGGCAAACAATTAACAGGGAGCGAAATCTTAACTGGAAATGAGACCGATAATACAGCCCGGGACCAGTAAACGCGATTCTCGCCGTCAGTTTCTTCAGTCGTTTACAAAACTTCCAAGCGTCCCGGCGCCCGTTAACTTCGCTCGATTTCTCCTGCACGCGCACTTACCGCCGCGATTATTGTTTCCGGCACGCCGGAACATATATTCCCGGCGTGCATTTCGCGGGGCATTAAGGTGCTATCCGACTCCACCGCCACGGGCATCCCACCCACGCTAAGGAGACAAAGTTGGATCGGTGTTGTAGGTTACAACAGCGAGCGAGGGGGAGAGACGTGGAAACGGAAACGGCGAAGGCATCCAACAGACTTCGCAGAGCCGCGGCGCGGACCAAACGGATCGAGGGGTTGGCGCGGAACTACACGCGGGGGCTTCCAATTAACCCTCACATTCAGACAGTTCGAGTACAATAACATAGCCCGGGGATTCCTTGCATCAGGCTTTAAGGGGGTATCGAGGGGGAAAGGGGGCAGCCAGCGGACCGGAGAGCAACTTCCAACGAGAGGAGAAGGGATTTCGGTCGAGCCTTTCCTTCTTAATGTAGCTGCATTAATTAACCGCCGAAGTGAGACTCTACGGAATATTTCTCTGCTCCTTCTCAGAAGTACCCTGGGCGATTCGGAGATACCACGACTCGCGAATAACCCTCGCCTCTCCCACCCAAGAATGCCTAGACGCGATACTGGAAGCGTAAATCGGACCGGGGATGCTGAGGAGAGTTTCTTGTGTACGGGTAGGCTTAGATTGGATCTGAAGTCGGAATTAATTTTGCGTGAGTAGTTGAATACTTAAATTAGATTGTGGGTTTCATGTTTTCAAATAAATATTTTATTACAAATATGTACATAAATAGACTTCACACGTGTATATGTTTATTATAAAAAATTTACTTGGAAACATCAAACTTACCAATTAATTTAGACAAATGTCTTCAATAAACGTAAAAGGACGAATACTTATGGGACTGAGAGTGTATGTGTACACTGAGGAAAATTATCCAATAGGTAATCGAATGTTTAGTATCCATATACGTTCCTTATTCGTCTGTAGAGCTCCTTTCACTAGCCTGACAAGACGTTCATCAGATTTCGATATGTAGTTTCCGGAATTTGCATTCCTCCACAAGAGCATTGGTAAACTCGACCACTGGTGTTGGACATTTCGACCTGGCTCGAAGTCGTCTTCCGAACTCGGCCCAGGGATGTTCTATGGGGTTGAGGTCGAAACTCCGCGCGGTTCAGTCAAGTTCCTCCATTATTATATCTTATAAACCATTCCTGTACACACCTAACTTCGTCCACTGAAGCATTGTTCTGCTGACAGAAAAAGGGTCCTTACCTATCCTCCTGCATTGAAAGAACAGGACATACGTACGGTTATTACTTCAATTGGTTCGGTATGTCGACCTTATGGTATCTCAAATTAAACTTTACTAATGTATACATTTACAATGAAAAACATATTTAGCTACATACCAGTCATTTAATTCAATCAAGTTTCCTTGATAGAGGATATCGAAACTTATGGTAAAATGGCGTATTAGATTAGATTGATTTCTGACGCCATAAATCAAAGAATTGATTCTTTTGATCTATTATGTCCTATGTCCTTATCGCAATGTTTTCCTCAACTGTTCCTTTCTTGTTCGATAAGTCACCCGGGCAGGACGTGTTCATTGTATCCCCGCAGAGCATTGTTCGTGAAGTATAAAAACGATCTGAAATCTATTGGTTGTAATACAAATTGGTTGGAAAAGAGGGACACAGATACTTTAGAAGTAGCGGGAATTGAAAAGGTTCCGATCGACGTTTCTTTCATCACGGTCTTGAATTACGTGGGGGGAACCGGCTACGATGCCGGCAAAGTCGGAGGCAAAAATCGAATAACGATGCGAGAATCTTGACTCTTGTAACAGCCATTCCAGCGAAATTGCTCGGACTCGAGGAGAGTTTCGATGAAAAGAAATCTCCTTTCGTTAGTTCGCAAATAAGTTTCCGCCGTTCAATGGACGGTCTCGTTTCCCTTGAACGTATGCTGAATCGAAGGAACAAACTTTCCACGGCCAACAAAGGGTGAGCTTAATTTGTAATTCGTGTATCGATATCAATGTAGATATTGTCGATATTCCGATCATTTGAACCCCGAACTTCGGTCTGTGCAGAAAATCAACGTGCCTCGGTTCCTATGGACTTTCAGAAAGAAACATCGTAACATGACTGCTGACATTATTTGTGATTCGAGGTTAAACGATCGTCATTTTTCTATAGACCATGACAACAAAACATGTGACGATGAGTAACATATAAAAACGGTCAGGTTGAGTTTGAATTTTGTAGACTGCACGCTATATATACATCAAACGCAATTGTTCACCAAGGATTGCAACCATAAACCCGTATAGATCATCTTAAAGGTCCTCCATCCGTTCCTTTAACGAGAAGAAACAAGAGCGCACGAAAAATCTGAACGATAAAACGCATCCCCAGTGCACGTCTGGCAGACGGCTTCGATCGCTAAGTTCGGCTTTCCTTGGCGATGTAACTAGTTGTCGGGACGTTAACGGCCTCCCGGCATCTCTCATTTCACTGTCTGCGTCTCTTTCTTGATTTTTTCCGGAACACAACCCGGCAGAGAACCCTGCGGCAGCCCGTCCCCATCATTCCCCCGAGTAAAGGCATCCTGGACCCTTACCTCTCGCGGGTCTTCGCGTTGCAATAAATGGTTTCATTCTCAGCCCCGCGTCTCGATATAAAATCTCTCTCTCTCTGGCCGCGGCGGCTTACGTAGCACGGGAGAGACGGCCGAGAGAGAAACTGGAGCAACCCCCCGCGACGTGGAGAATGGATGGAATCAGAAAAATGCAGGCATCTCCGGGGAAATTAACGTAATGAGGCAGTTCGATTCTTCTTAGAGGCGGCTACCGAAGCCATTATCCTCTTCCTCGCAGCCATTCGTATCTCGTCGTTATTGGTTTCTTCGAATCGCTTACTTCCTTAATTCGTACGGATCAGCCGACAAGAAACCGGGTGTCTCGTTAAAGAGCGAGCCGCCGCCAGCCTCGCAGGCGTCACACTAATTACGGGCGAAACTCCGCGCGAACACGGGCGCTGATTTCGCTTTGCATCTGCAATTACATAGTCTCTCGCCGCGAATTCTGTCGGGTGACTTGCTCGTACGTATCATTGGAAATAACAGGTGCATCGTAAAATTTCATACATTTCGAGAATGCTATTAAAAACAAAACAGTCCTCTTCAGATCTTAATGTGTCACTGAAAGGATTCGAATCCCTGATTTAGAAGCTTCGACGCACTAAATATAACAGTCGATGTCGGTTAATATACACCAGGAGAAAAGAAGAAGTAACAATGCCTCGGCGAAACTTCATACGACGTCGCGCTTGCAAAGAAGTTGCTTGGATACGCTTCTATAAGTTCCGAAGTAAGATTAGGTATGGGAAGTAGGACATGCTGTTGGTGTCGGTTTGTGCATTTCTCGGATCTGTGGAAAACTTCAAAGTGAAAGTTACGATTCGATAACCGAGATCCCCGGGGCATTTCTGTTATGCAGTGCACTTTTTAGAATACGGAGTTAGGAGTGCGTTTCGAACACAGGGAACAATCTTCCAATCAATGGCGAGAAATGGAAACAGGGGATTCCATGTCAGGTAGACATCGAAATAAAAAAATGGTCGCAAAAAGTACCTGTTACTCCTGACGACCACGTGGTCGAGATGGACAAGTTTCAACGCATACACGTGCCCGGAATAAAACATTGGCCAGTAATACTTGATGAGACGGCACGGAAAGTGGCGAACGATGAACGACCAACGTCTGCGAGTGTTAATGGACAAATACGTAACGTCCCTTTCTCAGGGTTCTTAGGCAGGGGAGGCAGAGGGAAAGAAGAAAGTTAAAGTTTCCAGCCCCCGAGGGCTTCTGGTTAGCGAGGGTCGGTGCAGATTCCAGCACGGTTTGGAGAAGATAGGACTGTTGCCTATCTCTCGGGCCATGAATAAAAACACAATGGATCTGCTGCTCGGGCAAGTGTTTCCGAATGAAACTGCGCAACTAATTAAAAGTTCACACCATTACCGCGGCTAATGATACTAAGATTGTATTATTAATCTGGCTTCCTGGTTTCTCGTTTTCCGGCGAGCGCGAAGGTTAGGGCGGAATGCCTTGTTTGGGAACGACAGCGGTTTAGGAATTCATTTCTGCTGCTGTTTACGGCATCGCGCAACAAACCTGGACGTGTCATCAGATAACCCGTGTAATTAGAAATTGCGCTGTTTTATTGTTTCGTCCTTTCTACACCCGAAACGTTTCTGGTTCGCATTAGAACTGCTATTGGAATTTATTTGGGATGAAGTACTTGATGTTGGAGGTCTCGTTAGTCTGTGGATCAATCTTTGACAATTTTAAGACTTTTACATTTTTGCTCTTGGTTTCTAATTTTAAAATAAAAGAATTTAATATTAATATCATGGAGGAAGAAGCTACGACAACATTTTCTGAAGGTATAAAATATAGTTCAGGGATACATTTTTGAATTCTTTGAAGAAAGCACTGAATGTCTAAGGCAGTGTCTATTAAGATAATGTCTTCTACTATAAGTTCGATGAATCCTATTATTAGGCACACGACCAAACACACTCCATCTCTATTTATCTATTTTTTAGTCTTCATAGAAGTAACTCGACCAAGGGACAATAAAACCGAGAACTAACGATAAAAGGATCCGAAAAACGTCGCGAAAGTAGGCGAGGCAGTATCTTCCACGTCTAGACTGCTTCACTTAGCGCTTCGGTGGCTCGTCTCGCGCGCTTTCATTCGATGAAACAGTAAATTATTTTCCCAATTTGCGAGAATGGTTATGAGACAGCGCGTGGGTTGAGAGCTGCGAAGGTCTCGGAAGGGAAAAACTTGAGAAGGGGAGAGAAAGCTGGCGGACGGAGGTGTGTTCCCTCGGCATTTCGTGGTAAGAGGGCCGATTATAACAAGTGCATTAAAACTCGCAAGGCCAGATCCGTCGACGTCTTCGTCGTCAACTTTTAATAGAATCTTTCTCCCTTTACTCCTGGACAATTGAACTGCAATGGCAGCTTAGGGAAAGGGACCAGGGAAAAGGAGAGGTGGATCGATTCGAGGAGGATAGAGAAATCTAAACAGAGATCATGATTCGATAAAAAAAAAAGAAGGTATAAGGAGAAGAAAAAATATGGTATAATTAATTATTAATAGGGTCTGAAAGTTAATACATTTTATTAATGTTAATAGATAATTTACACAAATGAATTTTTCTCAAAACTATGCTGGATACTTTATCTTTTTACGGACCGCTAGTACTAGTCACGGCTCCTTGATGTTGCCTAACCTAAATCTAATCTCTCTTTACACTTTACACTTTACACTTCACACTTTACGCCGCAGATGCTTTTTCTAAAAATGTTCAAAATCATTACTAACCAATAAATAACAAGTTTGTGATTTCAGTCACCAACAAAGTACGCTTCTTTTGAGTAGCTTCGTGTGCGAACTGCCTAGTAGGTTTCCAGATATTGGACCACATAAGTTTTGTCCGTCTAGATCGCTGAAATATCACACTGTGCGTCGGCGCGATCCATCAGAGCAGAAGAGTAGTCCCTTCCTAGATAATAGCCTAGCCCTTAAAAGGATTCGGTTTACTAATCCCTTCACAATCCGTCCATAAACCCAAACACTCTTTGCCCGAAACCATCGTGGTCCATCGAATAGAGCCACCGGTATAAAACGAGTTCGGATGGGTTTAATTACTCAGCTCTCAACCGGCGATGTAAATGATGGCCATTAAATCGCGGAGGTCGATGTTTACCTCGAAACCGCCAAAGTGGAGGGCAATACGTTGGAGAAACGTTCACGGCAGACAGTGGGAAAGCGCGATTTTTTTTTTTTTATCAGCGATAACCCGACGATTTTCTATCAGCGAAATCAATATGAGCAACCGATTCCGTTGGATTTAAATCGAGTGCCTCCCTGTTAATTTGCTTAATGGGAAGGAGAGGGGGGATTGGAATACGCCAGAGGGATCCTATTTATCACGATTTTAATTGCCCGCATACTCGTACGCACTCGCCGAACCTGTAATCCGAATAAATACGACTTAGGTTCGAACCGGTCGCTTGTCCGCCCATGTGATGGTATGAGCGTTCCGATAGTGGAATTTCCTTTTTATTGAGATCGACCTACCCTTGTTCATAACGATATTCCGTGAAATACGAGAGCATTAATGTAAGATTCAACATTTGCCTGTTTGAGAGTCTCGTATAATTCGTATTGATTTCATTCAGATATATCGAGCATAGAAATTAACTCTCTGCCTTCACTTTTAATTATTTATAAAAGTGCTAGGTTAGAATTTAGATTCATGATAAAAATAAATCAAATTGAACATGGGGCAATCGATGTATCCTCTTGAAAGTATGCGAAAGTTCTTGCAGCACCAATTACAGCAGTAATTAAATAGATACAATGAAATAGAGTATTTATAGTTAATTGAATAAATCGATTAGTTGATAACAAAAAATGGTGTATTAATATACGAATGCTTACAGTGGTGGATCTCAAAAAACGAATGCCATTATTATTCGAATGACACAGACGCATTATTATCACGGGTATTAACATGTTTGATCACTTTAAAATGTTATTTTACAACTGAAAGCATATTGAAAGTATTTTCCACTAATTTGTCGCGAAGCGTTCTCATTTGCTTATTATTCATGAAACGTCGGACTAAATACGAACGGAGTTCATATTAAATGTATCCGGCATGAATTATCGAAATGTGACTGAAAATTGCAGCATTTTAATTTGTCCAGGACGAAAACGTAACGATTAATTGCGACGCAAGTAGAAACACATTAATTATTCGCGGAATGTCGAATACATGTGTGTGTGTGTGTACAACGGCGACACTGGAAAATTCGTTTAATGCTCCAACAAAGATTAATGTATTGTACACAAAAATTAGTAGATATAATTTCTGATTAAGAAAAAATCTTCAAGTATTCTATTTTATTCTTCTGCATTTGCAATGCTATGTCTTATCTTCTGTGCTCATTCTCATCTTCATCTTCAGGTGTATTCAAAACTCTGTTTTATTGCTTCGAACTAATTTTTTCCATATCTTATATATCTTTTCCATCTCCATCTCTGTTAATTTTATTTTATCATCCAAAAGTGTCCTGCCAAACCGAAAAGTTTTACTTGGCACGATGATCCCTGGAAAACAGTTTCGCGCAGAAACGAAAATGGCGATGAGCACGAAAGTGATATAGGGCGGAATCAGAGACGCATCTCCAACACATAATTCGCGAGTTACAATTTTACGCCATATCTACGGGTCTCGGAACCCTCATATTATGCGTGTATCCACCATATATCAGTCTTACAGCACTCCTGATAACAATTTCATACGGGGATTACGGCAGCGGTGGGGGGTAGGCAGGGGTGAGAAGAGACACACACATGAGTGCACCACTCTCCTGAAAGCGAAAGGGATAATCCCCTGAATAATGCGCATGCTGTTACTGCAATATTAATCGGTTTCGAAAGGAAAACACCGAATGGCTTTGACTCCCGGCTTTTATGCAAAAGAAGCGCTCCCTTCCTCCTCTCTGCAAGGTCTTGCCCTTGAAAAACAATTAAAAAAATATCAGCGAATACGGTACCCTTCGAGCACGCCTTAAAATATTTATTCTTCGATCTAACTTTAATTGCTGAACCATTTCAGACATTTCGTTGCTGCGTGAGAATGATGAGAAGAGAAAGAGCCCATTGATATATGTAAAAATTACAAAGATTGCTGAAACTCAGCAGTGGCACGTAACGGGCGCAGCCATAATCGAGTAATTCGATGTCTCGCAGCAGGTCGAACAGGGTGGCGAGCTTTTTCACGGTCCAGTCGCGGTGATCGAATTCGCAAGTCGCAGGAAATGACGGGATCGCTTTATCCAGAGGCCTGACTGGATGAACTCTGAAATGGTGCTGGATTACAATGTCACATGGCCCGGTACCACTAGCCAAGGGGCGCCAAATATATTGTCTGTCACATGCATCGCGTATGCGTACATACAGCCCTGAGGCTAGTGAGCGTAACGCTGACGCGACAGATTGGCTCGGATAAATTAATTTCATTTACCGGTGATTTAGGCGATCTGCGAATACCGGGGGATTCCCATTTGACATTCTACACGCACCCCACGTTCCATCGCCACCGAGAGGGATGCGGTTCCCGCTTTGCGTCTCGAGAGCGTCTACTCGCCTAGCGTGAACCGACGCTCTGATGAAAACTTGCATCAGCGAGAAATATTTTATTGTTAAGAAACAAGATCACGAGGCCTCTTATAAGAAAACTCTTAATTTCTCAGTAAATCTTGCTTTACAGGAATATTAAAATTAACAAGAAAATAAAACGAGTCGCCTGTATTATTAATAAATACTTCATATATCCTAACTGCGAGTTAATAGTAAACGCGTCTAGTCCGCCGGAACGCCCTCGAGAAAATCGGCGGAGAACGGGGGAAAAATTCGTGAACCGAACGTGGCGAAGAACTCCCGGGAGAGGGCGCATCAACGGCCGAGGGGATATGAATTTTTCGCCTGGATAGAGAAAGTAACGGAGGAGAGGAGAGAGAACGAAGGCGGGCGCAACTTCCCAGCGATATAAAACTGGGAGGCGGAAAACTCGACGAGGCATCGTGTAGTCACGATATTTTCAGGCTGGCGCGAAATTATGCGGAGCCCTCCGAAAAGAAGGGGCCGCAATTACAGTTAAAAAACTTTTTTGGGAAACGGGCGAGTTTAAGAAGCGACATTCGTCTCTCGAAATTAACCCGGGCACGCGCGTGCTCGCGATACGAATGGCCGCCAGCTTTCTTTCCCTGGCTACCATCAGCCTCCCTCCCTCGTCGTGCGAAAGGGGAGGCGCGGATGCAACATTAGGAGCGGGCACAATGAAATAGAAAAGAGCTGGCTGCCCCCACCTGCCGCGGCATCAAGAGATTCGCGGAAACTTTTGGAAAATTATGTCGACTTTTCCAGAGATACGTGTCTCGGGACTGGGATTTATAATGGTCCGTGAGGAAAGTTGCTAGGCGCGCGATAGTGGCGGTTCCAGGCGTTTAGGAAGGGCTAAAAATTGTGACCAATACGTCATTCGTTTAACATTTTCGGGAAACTTTACTGAAGATGATGGAGATGAAGACTGTTGAACTGTCTTGTGCCAAATTGTCTTCAAGATTTACTTAAAATACTTCTTCAAATTTTGACAAATTAGGAATATTTATGAGACTTACTGTATATACAGGAAAAGGGAACCTTATTCATAAATCCAAACTTTGGACTGTAGAACAAACCTACAAAATTTTATTTGAATAATAAATGGGAAAAAGCACTTCGCAAAAACTCCTTATTTAACGTTTAGTATTTGCGTTTAATGGATTTCGCGATAAGTTGGAAGCAAATGCAATTAAAATTCAACAATTCATCTTTGACCCTATTTTTCCCCCGTCAACAGCTTCTGGGTCGGTGAATTTATTTCGCGCGGCTCGTTTTCGATAAACTACAAGGGATGGGGGGGGGGGGGGCGGGTTCGAAAAATGATAATTAAACCAGTTCCAACAACGTAAGTTTAGAAGCTCATTTTATTCCAATTTACGAGAATTTAAGCGGTACGACCGAGTACTGGGGATCGGTCGGTACCCCTGGCGTCGATCAGGTAGGCCAGAACGGTGTAACGTGAAATTGGTACTTCGAAATTTCATTAGTGAAGTCAGGTGGCGTCACAGATTCAATTAGCTTTTTATTGGATTTCGAACTGTGCGAACTGTCAAAGCGATAACCGCGTGGCTGCTACCAGCGCACTAATACACACGCGTGGTGTGTATACGCTTACGTACGTGCACAACGGATGAGACACCCTAAACGATTACTTTTCCACTTATTCCCTATCCTTCTCCCACCGATGGTAAGTATTGATTATCAAAATAACGCGACCATTCACCAACTATCATGGAAACATTAACCGCTCGAAATTAATTAATATATACAAGTGTTCATTTTATCCATATACACATCTATTATTTAATTTCGACAGACATCTTCAACAGACATAGAGGTTACGAATATGTACGAGACTGACTGTACATACCGTGATTAAAAATTCTCCATACCTTATTATTACCTATTGTAAAATAAGCTTTTCTGATAACTCGACGCTTAATGACGTTTAGCGAGATTTCCTGTTGTTAAGTCCCCCATTGATTCATCCACCCCTTCCCCCAGTCTGAGGAACAATAACATCCATTGAATACGGAGAACTCTAATCGCGACGAAGGTTTTGTTTGTGTTGGATCATCCAATGTTTTACCTTCTTGCTTACCATGTTCCGAAGGCAGTTTGTCTAGACAGGAAAAGGAAACTCCATTTCTCGTTAAGACTCCATTGATAATGAGCGGGGGCTTCCCTAATTATACTCCGCTCTAATAGGCTCCCTCACAAATAAAACTACTGTCGGTAAATCCGCTTCATCCTCCACTTTTTTTTTTGCTCCCTTGATGTACGATGCCTTTTCATACAATTTGAATGATGCTCGGGATACCTCTACAGATTCGAGGACTTACGTTCGGAATAACTAATGCTACAGACGCGAATCCACGATTTGATTGTGTGTTAACACACAGGTACAGGTTATACATACATACATATTCGCTTGTACTTTACCGTGTGTAAAAATTAATTTTATTATTCTACCATGAAAGCACCTGAGTCTAATATCCATACATATAATTATTACATTATATTTTTCCAAGCATTTTATTAGAGACGTGTCGATTATTTACAAAAGATTTTTTTAACTCTTTGAAGTTAGGTGGGTTAAAAATGATCCGTTCACATTTAATTGCGATAGCGTGAAATACCATTCGTTTAAATAAAAATATCTAATGTTTCTCCTTCCTAGTGTCTATGTCATTCGCAATACCTAAGAAGAAGTATATTTTGATCGTTAACGACCATTTCCTTTCGACTTCAAACTATCAAAAAAGGTTAGAGATATGTACCGTGACCAAGCTGACCCAGAAAGTAATAGAAAGTGGAAGTGAGGAGCGGAGAAAGAGAAGAAGCCGCAGCGATTCGCCGATTTAATGCGGAATCAACGCAATATTTTTCAATAAGGAACCCCGAGACGCATTAACGGCACTCCGGGTATATATATCACGACGATAATGACACGATTCCCAGCATCGCCACCCCAAACTCCGGGGATAAGTTCACTCGTAGAACTTGCCCGCCAAGTCGAGCAAACCTTATAAATGCCATCGCAGAACCATAAACCTATGATGCACGAGCATCCTCGGCCACCCTGCGTTTCAGTTTTTGCTGCCTCCAGCGCTATCTTCCCCCTTTCGTTTTCACGGGATGTCAGGTTGGAACATGGAACTACGTCGATTTCGGTTCCAACATGGACCAAGGTCATAGCTGATTCATTTCGATCGATTCCTTCTTCCTCGGGAATAGAATTCCGCGGATATGAATCACATCGCTTCATTTCGTCGGGATTCCATTAAACGTCTCAGCTTTTTGTAGATTCTCGTGTTAATTTCGTTTCCCATTATACAGATTATCCGGATTATACACTGTTGCGAATCATGTAAATTAATATTTAATAATATTGATTGTGGACGCCAGGTCTGAAAGGGTTAAGCATCGTCGAGAAATCAGCGGCCCAAGTGTTCCAAAATCCTCTACCACCCAGTATCCTCATCCACCACCCTCTAACCTCCTCAACGTTGATTTCTCCGCCCAAATTCCAAAGCAAACGAAAGAATAACCAAAACTACGCGACGCAATCAGCGGTTAACCGGCATCGCGGCAAAGATAAATCCCGCGAGCCGTAATCTTGAAAAGTTCTTTATTCCGCCGATAAATTTCTTTATCAAGAACGCTCGGACTTTAACCGTACGCTCGCGCGGCCCGCTAAAAGAAAATTAAGCTTAACGCCATCTCTGGCGCGATAAAAACAGGAAATTCTTTTTGCCAGGGTAAATTTAGTATCTCCCAGCTGGAAGGGTAAAACCGCGTGCACCGTACCCGCTGCAGAGGGCAGCTTGATAAAACCGACGGGTACGAGCGTCGAAAACGCACACGCGCGAACGCGTCACGCGTTCGACGTGATTTATCGCGGCGTCCTGGTCCCGTTGGAGCGTTCAGATCCTTCGACAGGGTCGAATGTTACCGGGTGTCTGGCACGGGTCGTCCTCCTGTTCTTCTTTTACGTCCTCGTATAACAAGGAAAGCTGTTTTTGCCTAATTTATGGCTGGACGAGGAGCGAAGAGGCAGAGACTTTAACGAGGAACGAGCGTGATTAGTCGGAACAAGAATTGTGAGCTTTCCACGTGGCGTTTGTCGGCTCGGTTGCAGTGACATCGAATAAAAGGAAGTTAGACGGTTGTAAAGTACATGGTTTTGTTGTTTAGCTGCGTATTGTAGCGTGCAGGTTGCATTCGGCCAGGACACGGATTATTTTCGAATTAACTGAGCTGTAAATCTGTGATAAAATATCGGAATGTGATTGTAATAAAGGGAAACGTATATTATATAACACTGTAATCATCGAAACTCTGCTATGTGCATTAGACAAATATTCAGTTCAGTTTAGTGTAGGTATTCATAATTGTCCTAAATATAGTCATGTTAACAATGTAAGACTAATTTATAAAATTTTGCATCTATTTCCTATAATAATTGAATGTCTTGATCACTTGAAATCCTCAATCTAGTCATTTCTAAATCCAAATCCCTCGATTTCGAGCCCCGAGAGTCGAGTGTATTCGCACAGGACCACGTCCAACGACAATTAGTCAAAGTTATAATCAAGTTGACCAGTGATTATGGCACGCAAGGCGTACATCATTGAAAGTGGAGCGTCGGTTAAGCATATGAACCGACGGTTGCGTACACTCCCGTGTTTACTGGACGTTCATTGAACATTCTGAGGATTTGTTTGTACTGCGGATTACAGCGGCTCACAAGCGTCCCGTCATCCCTCTGGTGTGCCAACAGGCGACGCTACACGTCCTTCTTCTAAGGTTTAATCTCATAAGATGCGGACAAATTGGCGCTGATTGGATTGGATGATCTCGTGATTATGCTCCCTTCACCTGAAATTCACTTGTATCGGTTTTGGGAAATTACCCGAAATGCCAGAAAGCTGAGGGAATTATTATGTCTGCAGGAATGTTCTGTCAAAGCTTCTGCAATCCTTCTGCAAGGATACCTCTAATTTACAGAATTTAATAAAGCTTTTAGGCATATAATAAAAGTAATTCATTGCAGTATTATTATATTTTTATAGTCTACGTTAAATGGAGGATTGTTAGCTATATTATTGTTTTATATGTATAAATAGTATTTATTATCTAATTCGCAGAAGCTACTTCATAAATTTACACAGAAATGGTTCGTCATTGTTTTATCCTCGTGTCTGTAAAATTACTTAACGTTAACCTACATAAATGAATACTAATATTAATAAATAAAGAAAAGCATTTTGTATGTTTCCAATTGAGAAATGACAATTTATCCGCAATTTTATCTCCCAGAGAAACACAGACGTCCTTTATTATTTTTCGATTTCCTACGAAAAGGAAAAGTCATACGAAATGGTCTTCCGGCAGATCCATACCTTAAGGCGACCTTATCTCCCCCGTCCCTTTTGATTTGGAACCTTATCGGTTCCACGGAGAATCTTTCGGGGGATTTGTCGGGATCCTTGACCGTAGGAAAAAAATATTACTAATACCAGGATATGATCGAATTTCGGAAGCCAGCTATTCAGTGATTTGCTTCCCGTAAAAGTTATCGATATTGCCTATAGATACCTATCGATGACTATAAATATCAAACTTCACTTCCCAACGCGCCGTACTGTATAACTCGGGGGTATTATCTTTGCTCATGCGTTAAAGATAAAGAAGAGAAAATTTGTTTTACGTTATCAGCGTACCTCGATTCACCGAACGTATGATTCGATTGCAGCTTGCCTCTAGCGGAGATAAAGCAATACATTCTTTACGGTGATGAACAAAAATCTTTTTAGAAAATATGTGTTTCCAGTTGCCACGAAGCATATAAGCAGAGATAAGAAGTTGGCTAGTTAGATCACAAGTACTATAAAATTCTATATTATTTATTATTCAACTCCACTACTCTTTGATCGCATAAATTAAGAAACGCGTTGAAGAATACACTCGGAGTCAGCAAAAATACAAAATGTTTCGAGGGTGAAGCAGCCAAGAGAACGAGCGCAAGTAAAAAAGGTAGACAACCTGAAACAGCTGTTGCCGTGGTTGCAAGGTATTGCGATCACTGGCGACTCCACCCCCTTTGCACGTGGCGGAACGTATTATTTGGCACCTCTTTGGCCCGTGAGAACCCGCGAACGCGTTTGCAGCTGAAATTATGCGCTCGTTTACTCCGCGCCCGGGTTATCATGCGAACAGTTATGACGCCGCGAGCCACGACCGTGTGGTAAAATTACATTTCCAATTCATGAAATGTCAGTTATACGGGACGGAGGATGACTGAGCATGGTCCTACCCGCCGCCATCCGACGAAAAGAGCACAGAGAAACCGGCTACGCCTTCGTTCTCCCTTCTCCCTTTGGGGGGGGGGGGGGGAGGCGTGTTTCGAAACAATGAGGTCATTTAATCGGATGCCAGTCCAATTTCGGCGGACCGATGTCGCCCTTGAAGTTTCCAAATTAGCTGTTTTGTCCGTTGGACGGGGGATATTCAAAATCGCGACGCCGCGCGAGGGGCGAGTGTGATTGATGGTATTATCGCTGCGAACGTAATTGCTTTCATCCGATGGGTTGGTGTTTCCTGAAGTATTTCTTTCGGAATGAAGTTTATTTAGGGTCGATTAAGCCCATGGTAATGTACGCTTACGAGTGACGAGAGATTTTTGATTTTCATAGACAGAGGTGTAGGAAACGAAATGAGAAGGGTAACGTAAAAAGAACTGGTAGGAGATTATTATTTGTACCTGTATTCGTGCTTAAAATGTAGGTTAGCTTGTCATATTATTCACGTGACACACTAATTCGAAGTCATTTGATGCCAGTTGACAAGATACAGAAATATGGTGAATACTTGCTATTAAAATTTTACAAAATCCTCCCTCAAATTCTACATACTCAAACATTTAGTTCCTCCGCGATCATCCTATTATCACACGTACAAATTTCACATCCCTAATGAGAAAACGCGAACAAGTCCCAACGTGAAGCTTCATAGGGAAAAGTAACGCGAACGACACACTCCGAGGGCGAAGATGGTCTCAACAAATAAGGGAACGTGTCTTAATTCCACCCTCGCCGCGGCATTATCATAACCGACCACGGGATAATATTTTATTTGCTTCTCCGCCGATTTCCCCGCCGAAGCTCGTTCGTTTCAGCTAGCCACCCTCTCAATTCCGCTACCCTCCGACCCCTTCCTACAGCCCCCTGTTGAGGTGCCACTTAAATAAATCATATAAATACGCCTGCGTTCGCCCTCCACCACGCGATCATAGGCAATGCCGCGTCTCACCGCGGCGGCTCCTGCATACGCCGTTTTAATCTAATCTGAGGGCGCATGTAAGAATATATTAAAGAAAAACTTTGCGCGGCGGTGCGACGTGCTCCTGAAAATTATACCGTCTCGAGAGCCACGATTCGCGAGGAAGGGGGACGAAGAAAAGGTGCGATGGAAGAAGACAGTCGAGAACGAAGAAGTGGAAACAAGGTGGAAGGGGGAAGAAAGAAGGGAAAATAACCAAGGTGGGGGCGAAGTAAGTGAGACCAAAGTGGTTTTCCCGGCCAACTCTACGCCTATACCTTCGGCTACCAACTCCGCAACTATCCAGACCCATACTTTTATTTACATGTAATTACGTTACACCTCCCGTCTCGCCAGGAAACTAATAAACTAATAAACTTTCGCGTGGCTTATTTATGAGGGGTTGCCGCGTGACACGCGCGATGAGGAGGATATCCTAAACGTCGATTGCTGGAGCATGCTGCATTTCTACGTCGCTAGGTGTTCATTTATTTAGATTTTTAATTCAAATCAAGTACGTTTCCGTTTTATTTCGGAGGTAGAAATTTTATTAAAATTTTAACGTTTTGTGTGATTCAGATACGTTTGTTTTGCTATGGAAGATATGTAATTTTAATATTTCAGTGATGAAGATTGATCATGCTACGACCTAGTAGCAACTCGATATGAATGTTAATAGCGAAAGGAAAATATAAACCACAAGCTCATGTTTAATTTAAAATAGTTTCCGTTCAAGTGAAAGGTAATCTTCCCGAATATATAATAATAATCTCGACATTATAATACTGTGATCAGGATAATGTTAATTATAGAGTAATAGCATTCACGGAGAACCAACGTAGACTATGATGAATGGGCGAGGTTTAGGATTAATTGCTGTTATAAAATCTATCTCTACTCGGAGGCATACAGATAAACTTAATTTATGAATCATCCAGTCCATTCATGGAGAACTGTTCCTAAAATTGCAATATTATTGCTTACGTGACATTATTAATAAAAATAAACTATACACACTTAAAGAAGACTATTCAAGTTAGTACTGTTTCTCTGCATAATTTTATAAAAGATGTAAATGAATCTCGAAAAAAAAGTTCATTAAAATCCACTTAAGTTTGTCATTCCTTTGAAGATACATCGTTGGTGCTCTTTATACAGAAACAAAAATCACGATTAACACGAAAACCAGGACTAATTAAAGCTACCAGATGTAAAGTCGAAACGACACATAAATACTCTCCGTCAATATTATTCGTTAGTTCTAACGTCTTCCTTGCCCGATTTATACTTATTAGCTCGAAAAGCAAAACGAGTAAGCATAGAAGCCGAGGAAAAAACTTCACGCAAGATCGGATTTCTGCTGGTAATGCCTGCAGTGAGGCAAGAAGGTAGAAGTATTGACATGCGAATACGAGAAGTCCAGATGATGACTATATACCAGGGGATAAGACGTCGCGGGGGCGTCTAAGGCGCCTAGCACACGAAGAGCCGTGCAAGCAGACTCCGGGGGGCAGGGGGTGGGTTGGTAAGCGCGACTACGTGGGGCTGGCGAGACCGGGGGAAAACGGCTGCCTTATCTCCGCGCACCGAGATTGACTTCCTTTCTATCCATTCAACCGCTCAAATGAGTTCCTTTGATAACTGTTGTGTGATCGAGTGTGCTGAATACTGAAGGGTTTCGAGCTCCGGTCCGCGAACCTGCCAGGAATGCCTCGCCCTCTGACTTCACTATCGGAAGGCACCTTCGCGAAAAAGTTCGCCCCGGGAACTGTCACGCCACCCGTGCCCTTGAAATCGTCTCAGGTAACGCGCATTCGAGGATATTACGTATTCCAAGAATATTTTTTTCGCTGCGAAACAAATTACCCCTTTCAAACTCCCACCGGCTGAGTAAAAGATTTTACGAATTTTATATTTTGATTGCAGAATATGGTTTCCAACGTAACCGTGGCGGACACATAAACGACACCATCTTTCACGTGGGGATGAATTTCTCTTTTATTGTTGTTTCGTGATAACTTCTTGCCTGAAAGTTGGGGGACATTGTTTAAATTAGCGTGTTCTTAATTCTTCCAGCAGTTTGAAATGTGGTGTCATTTTTATGCTAATGGTGGCTCGGAAGTTCAGCCATTCTGGCCTGAAATATCGTGGACCATGACTACTGTCCACGACGTTGTACTTGGCGAGGTTTAGTTTTATTGCATGGAATAAATTATTCTATCGATGACAACTGGTTGTTAAACAATCGCGTATATATTGTGCGAGTATATCAGATATACTTAATAGACTGATTAGATTTCATGTATACACGTATACTGTGAATATATTAGGTACACTTGTATACGTATATACGAAAGTAATAGATATAATATTGTACACTGTCCGAGAAAATTGGAAGCTAAATTTAATTAGATATGAATATTATTGTATCATAGGGTATGCAGTTCATAACAATAGTTTTACTTTTTATAATAATGCATATGTTAACGATTAACCCCTTAAGTATGTTATATGCAGTAATAAAAAAAATATAAAACCTCGCTAAATCGATTGGCCATGTGCATAGAAATAAAAAAGTCCTTTACCATTTTCCGATACGATCATTCGTTAGAGAACTATAAGCGATTTAAGTTTACCATTGGGACTCTAGACCTCGACGCAGCCCGCTTGTTTACCTTCTGGTTGCGCGCGCGATCCCTGCACGTGACTTTGCGCTCGCGCCCACGCCGCACGGGACTCGCGCTTACTCCACGTGGCCCATGCGTTCGCGAGCGTAGGAACTTCAACTGCGAATATCTCCATAACGAAGCGTCGGATCGAAAAATGGGAAAGGAATTTTCGACTCGTATTGGCGCTATGTATACATCAGCAAGGAGTATTCTATATTTTTACTAACAATTATTTTGTTTCTGTAACGAAGCCTAGGATTAAAAAATGAAAAAGAACTTTTACTACATATATAGTAATCCAGACAATATATATAAGTAAAACTATATCTTTATAGAATATCCAATAGAATATATCTTTATAGAATAGCCAAGATCAGCTAGTAATTTATAAAATTCTGAAGTAGTTCTAAAGTTACCTGAGCATATATCCTGTATCTCAATGAATATATCAAAAAAATAGAATGTTCCAACATTTACCACTAACAAACTATGATCCTGAAGAGACCCCACGATAGTCTCCAAACCCTGACATCTATGCCCCGAATCCAAGTATATCTAACTTCAGATGAAAAAGGTGGCTGAATCCGATGTTTCATTTTTGCTCCAATTACAGAACCAGGTAACATAAAAATTTGTCTCGAATCCAATGTCTCGCGTGCCCATTTCCGTGTTAACGCCGCTACAGGACGTTCAATTGGGCTTCTATGTAAATACAACTGCAGTTTCGACTCGATCTGGCACCGTTGTTTAGGCGCCAAGTGGGTAATTGGTACGTTTCCAAGAACACGTTGTTGCCGGATAATACGTTCCTTTCTTTTTTTCGTGGACGGCACCGAATACACGATGGCGTCTCTGCACGGAAGATTGCACCCTTTCCAGCCCTTAGAAGCTCTTAATTAATGGCGCCGGCATGCCAACGGGGGTCTTCCCGCACGGAGTAAGGAGGGTTTATACTACAGACTTGTAATCTCATGATGCCGTAACTTATTCTGAATGCACTAGTGGGACCAGCGAGATATCCTTGGTGTTGTCTAGGAGGTAAGTTTCGACCTTCTCTCACTCCTTTGCCGCGCCACACTGTTGCCAGTCGATGGTTAAACGCACCTGACATTTTCCCGTTGCGGGGAAACGCTGTCGGACAGCTGTCTCGCATAGTCCATTACCAATGAAACACGTTGGCTAATTGAAGGAAACGCAATCTTCGTGCGATCGGTACCCTTGAGGGCGACAATGAGCGATTTACCTGATTTAAACATGGCATAACCGACTTTTTATGATTCTAGGTGTTGCTTGGAAACTAAATCTCGTAGATTGAACGCTCCTTCAAGGTCGTAAATTCTGAATTAGCAACAATAGCACGTTATGTCGACCAGTGCTCGCCAAATTAATATAGAGTACCTCAACTATGAAAACAGTAACTTCGCATACATTTAAAATCCTTAAATTTAAATATATGCTATGTTTGATTGTCTCGTCACACTTGACAGTGAACTGATTCTAGTGAATGAATGACAGTGAACGATCAAAGTAGAATATCGAACGAATTATTGTTCACAGTTGCGCTGTTGCGTGTAGAATTCAGTCACCGTGAGAAGGTTTGCAAGTATCGCGTGTTCGCGCCGGTGCAAGAACGTGTCACCCTCGAGGACGGGCTTGCAAAGATCCTTGAAAGGTCACGCGAGGGTCACAGCAAGTAAGGAAGAGAGGTCGAGGGGTGATAATCGTTGGGATACCATGAATTTACCCCTTGGCCCCACGAGGTCGTAGATTACGAACTCTGCCTTGCGTCCTCCCTTCCTCTCGACGAACCCTTCTTTCCCTCCTTATTGAGGATACTACCTTGCTAAAGTACATACATTTCCGCGAATGGCATACTTGCCTTCAGCCCATCCGTCCTGTATCGCCTGGTTCATCGTTCGAGTACATCGTAATTAAATTTATAATTCGGTACATAATATTTAAATACGATTGTTTGAGCACTAAGGGAATGATTTATATTTTAAAAAAAAAACATAATTTGTTGAAATGAAAGTAAACTTACTTGAGAGTAAACAAAAATACAACTTCTGATTGAAATTTTTCTTGGAAATCCTAGCACAAAAATTTGATATTTGCGATAAGAAATTCGCAGGAATCCCCCCAATAGCGAACACACACGCTCAGCCCTGAATAAGGTACTTAACACGGCGATTCGTTTCGGTCGAGCAATTAATCATCCGAGTTATACGTTTCCCCGGCGATTCGCCCACGCACTCGTCGCTTCGAAGGGAAGACAAAGCGCTTTCACAACATCCGCGACTGTTTTCCATACATTTTCCGATCCCCATGCGTACGGGGACCGTTTCCCTCGAGTTGCTCGCGGAACGCCAGCGTCGCGGATGCGAAATGAAATCCTGCATCGAGGCTCTCACGACCGCTCCGTGCCGTTGGGTAGGAGACAAGAATCGGAAGTACAGTGCGCGACAAAATGATAGACCATCCAACTTTTTCGTTTATATTCAGAGATACAAGGAATGGTCGAAAAGCTAGATCAGTCTGTTGGTAATATAGACCAGTTAGTCGGAGAGGTAGATCGTTCCTGTTGTAATATAGAACGCTAGGTCGGCAAAATAGCTTACTGTACTGGTAATGCAGAACACTCTGTTAGTAAAGCCAGGAGATAACTAATTAGTACTTAAATTTCATACTAATTGGTACTAAGCTTTCAAGAAGATGTATTAAAGAGTACGGTTTTCTAATCTATTTTGAAAATGAATACATTTTGAAGTACAGGCGTAAATATAAACAAAAACATTGGACTATCATTTTGTCCCGCACTGTAGACAAGAGGGAGGGAAAAAGCTGGGCTTTTTTCCTCGATGCGACACTCTCGTCGACATCACTCGAGATGGATCGAAACGTCGGCCCGTCTAGATACACGCCGTATGCGAGTACACTATCCAAGGGAACAGACGCTAGCCGCTGCGTCGACGGAAAACTATAAACGATGGAAACCTCGTAGACGCGTTGGAGATTCCGAGTGGGTATTTACACTTCGATAAACGTTACTACCGAGCGTCGACGAGGATCCAGTGAATTCGTCGCGCTGAAAGGTGGAACCTCGATACAAGTATACCGAAAATGTGATTCAACTGACAATTGAATATCAATTATTACGCAGAAACGGTCGGCAAGGTAGATTATTCTGCTGGTAACACAGAACACGCGGTAGGAAAAGTACATCCTTCTATTGATAATGCAGAATACTCTGTCGGCAAGGCAGGTTACTTTACTGGTAACGTAAACAACTCTGTAGATAAATCCTGCAGCTAGATAGGACTCTAATCCAGTATAATATTTATGAAATTCTTGACCTCATAAAATATTTTATTAATTAAACATAAACTCAAGTTAACCTCGATCGATTTACCTATTCAGGACGAGGATACTGTCTCAACTGCAATACATAAAATGTCAGGAAAACGACATTAACCCTCGTAATTCCTTCAATTTCGATACGTATTGCCGCCTGTCGTGCGACCTGTTCCAATTTCCACCCCTCCATGCGCGTTCATATTCCACCGACGGTGTGCTCGCCGATTTTCACCCAAACGCGAATAGATCGACAATGGCCTCGCATCGTTAAAAGATCCAAATGTCCACAGACGCCGTCGTCGCAAGAAATCGCGAGGAAATATTCGCTACGCGACGGTTCCCGCGACTTTTGGCGCGCGGCTCGGCTTGAGTGACAAGCTTCATTTCCGCGTCGGGTCTGAGCGTTAACCCCCGTCGCTGACTTCGATGGAAATTACGTGAGTTCCCCTGCGGACTGCCGATCGACATCAAGACTATTTACAATCTCGAGCCGAAAGCCATGTAAAAGCTAGGGGGCAACCACCTGGGCCGCTTCCTGCGCGAGGTGGGTGCAATGCTCTCTGGAATTTAGTGTGTTAGTGTGAGGATTTCTAATAACAACACCGACAATCATTTCACATGAAGAAAACGACTTTCCGTTTCCATAACTTTCCCTCTCCAGATACCAGCGATGAGCGTAGTGGCGGGAATGACTCATGCAGCCCCAACAAACTCCCAAGAATTAGCCGTTATTAGGGCTTTATAGATAGCTTAAGCCCGAAGAAGGTATCGACGGCAGAGGGTTCCAGCGGCGTCGTCGGGTTTCCTCACTTTGTCTTCCGTCTTTCCTGCGGCCGTGGTGTGCGGACCGGATGATATAGCGCGTGAAATTTGTCGCCATTGTGCTACGGCAGAACTACGCGAGGGTAATACGGCACTGCCGCTAACTAGCCCTTGTTATAACGCCGTTCGTTCGTTGTTCGTCGTTCGTCGTTCGCCCGACTGTCACCGCCTCCTGCCCGCCAGCCCTCGAACAGGGCTCGCACAGTGTTTCATTTTGACGGGCCAGCCCGGTCGGCAGTGCCGAGTCGTCGAAACTATAACAGCTCTAAATGCCCTACGCTCCATGGATTTCGCCGAAATCCGGTAATTACCTCCATTCTCGTCAAGTGAGGAAGAGGCGGAGGGGGCCCGTGAGGGTGAGCGGAATTACTCGAGATCGGCGAAGCTTTTGCCTGGGCGCAGTCCGAATTTCACTGAACGTGCAATTTTCTATCGCGTCGCGTCGACGCTCTTCAATGTGAGCCGCGTACACGCACTACCTATACTTTTGTGCTCCTGCGTTTTCCCTTTTTGCCCCCTCCAACCTTCTCCCCACCGCCGGATTTTCTTTTTGTTCGACCGTTCGTCCGTTTTTCCTGCCCTGTGTGTGCGCGCGAGCCCGAAAGCCCGTTTACACTGTAGAGTATATCGTTGCCGCGATTCGATGAAATCATTCGACTCGCTCCCCTTACGGCCAGTTACTTTTTCTCCTTTCCCTTTTGTTGCGTTTTTCCACAGGGCGATACTGATTGTATTGAAAAGATCGTGTCGAAGTAGAGAATCTCTGCGATAGGAAGAAAGAAGGTAAAAGTGCACTTTTGTCAACTTCACTTTTAAGAAGAAATCTTGAGATGTTCCTGTATTAACGGAAATGAAGTTTTCAGCTTTTACTGTCAAATATTTGGGAGCCACGAATTGCTATAAATAATTCTTATGTAGTTTATACAATGATATTCGTATTTTTCAGTTGGATGGACCTAACAGAGTTGCTCATATTTAAAGGGGTACGAGTTTGAACGCGTTCACTTAGAACTGTAACGCTTCAGGTGACAGGAATATGGAGTAAGGTGCGCGAAATACGCAGTGCGAGATATTGAAAACAGGGAACAATACCCTCGGCAACATCTGCGGAAACATAGGAACTGATGGGTCTCGGTTATTTAATGTGAACCGTAATACCACTTCCTTCGTCCTATGGTATTCTTTTTTACTTTGACGTAAAGCCACGCGATGCAATACAGTTCGTCCCTTTCGCAAGTTCTATGCAATTTTATGCAATGGCGTCTTGTTTACGATATTATTACAAAAATTAAATTGTATAGAGTATTTTGAAAAGCAAAGAGAAATTTCAGAACATTGTGTATGAAGGAACATCGTCTTCAACGGCCTTGAATCGACACACCTTGGAATATTTTTAATTTCAGCTTCAACTTGGTTACCCCAACGGACCTTAGAATTTTTTAACTTCATCTTCAACGTGCCACAGAATTTCTACAGCTTTGTCTCACCTTTCCGCTTTTAATTTACGTCGAGCAAAGAAAACGTTCCGTCAAGGTGAAATACTGTTAGCGGTGGTTCTTGTCTACCGCGATTAAAATCGTACTTGAAACTTGCTACTTTCCTGATTGCACATTACCATCAATGTCAAGGGATTCGCAGTTTAAAGTAAACAGTATAAGCTTTAGGCGCAGAAGCCGTAAAAAGCTGTCGTAACGGGGGTTGTCAAAAGCTGCCCACTTACCGTAAAATTGTACTTCGCGCGCTAATGTACGGACCGCTTTAAAAAGCCCGCGCGCAAAGCACAGCCAGTGGACGTGAAATTTTAACAGGGATCAACGTGAATCTTTTTCATCCATTTTACGTTTTTCTTGCGGTCATCGAGCGTTTCGGGTAGCCGGCTATTTCCTTCCCCACGGATTCGTGTCTGATTCATTTTAAGACTTTGTCTCAAGTGAGTTAAAGTTTCACAAAGGATCGCGAAGCTTGAATTTCTTCCGCGAAGAACTGTCCACTGTGCTTGAAATTCCTCTCCTAGTGGAAAGAAAGACGAACGCTAAATTCCTATCGCTCAAAGAAGCCCCGATTTAGCTCACGGTATGCTTTCCGCTGACAAAGTGCAGGGGACTGTAATATTCCCCAAATTCTTGCAAATTTTACTGAATCATCAGATTCATTCTCTTTCAAAACGCCACTATTTTGTCAATTTTTACTATTTTTTAGTTAATCTAGTTCGTACCATGGAGGACCAACTACCAATTGTAAAAAACAATAATTTTATGCCAGTATCTCTACCAATTATTTCTGTAAAAGTAATTTCCTGTATCATAAAAGCATCCCAAAAGAATTGAATAATAACACGTAGCTTATACACCCCACTCGGAATAAATTCCCAATTCTCACCTGAAAACTACCCTCTCGATTAATGACAGTCTCGAAAAAAATTGCGATCGTTAGGAGAGCAAAGTCCCGTCTCAGCTAAGCTCGGTAATGATTAATACCTTTGTCACATTAAGCAAGATAAATTTGACTAAACGCCAGTAACGGAAATTATTTCCGCGTTGGCGTTTAAACGCCGTCGCAGTAGGATTCACGGGGGTGCCGGAAGGAAAGACACAGGAGGCACCATATTGCCTGGCACATCGCGAAAAAGCGGGATTTAATGCAGCAGATATTGTAGAGCGCGAGGGAGGACAATAAGATGTCGACAAAAGGAGAACAACCAGTGTCGCGAGCGCGCGCGCACCCCCTCGCAGCGCCCGGTTACGCGGGGGTAGATCCTGAAGTCCTGAAAGAACAGCACGGTGACAGGACAATTTGCGCGCATAAATCACCGCCCTGTTTCTTTATATCGTTTAATATGAATCTACCAGCCTGTCCCGTTTCCTGTAACGTACGAGGCGTCGAAAACAACGGTTGTACCGAGATTGATTGCGAACTACGATTTCGTGCGAAATCGCAACGAATTCGAGCCACCAAAGCGCCCAGGCCGATTCTTCAATTCCTCTGTCCGTCATCGCGTCGACAGGATTTACCGAGACTCGGAGAAAAAAAATAACTGGGCACGTTGCTGAACAATTTCCTGGGTGTTAGAACATAGATTCTTTTTCAAAAATATTTTTAAGGGAGGAAAAAGTTAACATTCCACGATTTGAAAGTTTCGAAAGTAATAGTACCATAGAATATTACTTTCCACGTGATTTCTCCACCAAGCATCGAACACTTGTAATTTTCAGATTCTAATCTCAGGATTAGCATTGACTTTCATCTCACTTCGCACCTAAAAATTTTCTCGAACCAGTGACTAAACACCCCAGACATTTTATTTTATCCTTCGCCATCCGATTATATCTGCAATGAAACCGATTAACACCCGTCGGAAAGAAAGCAATGTTTGCAGGGCCCCGAAGGGGTTAAGTCAAGAAGTGGGATACCCCTGCAACGTGGAAACTCGGGTAGAATCAGATATTTTCCGCGTGTTACGTCACGAGCGCAGACTTTATAATAAGGCGAGTCGGGGAAACGCCGCATTCGGCTCACGTTTACATTTATCCTTTTTGCGAAATGAGTGATAATTCGTCGAAATCCAATTACGGGGCTGGCCGAGCGTGAAAGGCGCCGAAGTTGGCCGCAACAGACGGCACACAGCGGCGAGGTGCGCAGCGCGTTTTCGAAATTTGATTATGACGTACTGCACGTGCACGAAGAACTCGTGGCATCGTGCTGTACATAAATGATACGAATCGTAAGCGCACGTTTGAACCGGAAAAAAATGAGAGCAGAGGTCATGGAGTTACGGTTTGCTGGTATTACGCCATTTTCTTCGCGAACGTGTTACACTCCATTATCGATCGTTAGCCAGAAATGAGCACACTACATTTTTATTTTATTTATTTAACGTTTTTATCGCATGCTGGTGTACATACGGTGGAGTTGAATTTCTTCATTACAATAGTATTGTCCAGATACTTTTTAAAGGTGCAATATCTATGATTAATATTAATGGAGGTTGCAAAAGAAATCAAGTTCCAGATGTGGGCAAAATTTACTTCTTTATTGCACAGCTACATATATTAAAAATGTATACTTTTCTTCATAATAAAATAAGTGTGTACCATTGAAACAAAAATCCTACAACTCCATTTTTTTTACTCTGTAATGTTTCCCCTTACTGCAATTACGATTACAAACCATTCCGATGTCTCCGCCTGAATAATTTCAGTTCATCGATGATTTTACACAAAAGGGAGCAAAGTATGGCGTCTGAACACGAAGACTCGAAAGAAATAAAGGGAGTAATCAAGCTTGGAATTACATCAACGCTTCCCGAGACCTCGAAGCCGGCCTCTCGCCTTATCGATAATGCGTCTCCGGAAACAGCTCGGTCTTTGTAATAAATCGAGCTCGGAGACGCAGTTAAGGGGGATCAAACTGACGTATCCGGGATACTAACCGGCTCTCTCTCTCTCTCTCTCTCTCTCTCTCTCTCTCTCTCTCTCTCTCGCTCTCTCTCTCTGCCGTGCTTGATATCGTTCGCATAAATCGGTATAAATTTTCAAGGATTGCGACCAGCTCGATCCGTGGGGATATACAGAGACTCGTTTCTCAGGGTCCGCGTCTACCGCCGAGAATCCGTACACACGGGGAATGCATTCGCGCGCATCCCCAACGCGGCATATGCGTTTTACGGGGGTTTATAAGGACGGTCAATCTTGCAAAGTGAATATTTTGTCGAACTCGAAACGCTTTCCTCGACGACCCTTAAGCACGAGGTTGTCTGGAAACGACTTTAAAACGTGCGGCAATTCGTTTCGTTTCGATCGTTTCTACATAGGGACGCTTCATCGACTGCTCGCTTCTTTCGTTTCGTTGATTGAAAACTAACCCATCGTCGCTACGGTTAAGGGTGTCCTCTTGGGAATTTCCTGAAAAAATTCGGGTATTTTTTGGTTTATTTTTAGAACTTTTAGAATGTTTCGGTGCCTTTCGCCTACATCTTATTGCTAACAAAGTTAAGAACGACGTGCTACATTTACAACACGGCAGAAGCATGATTAACGTAGCAGTAACGCATCTCTGACGTTTCACGAAAGAGTTAATCGAAAGAAGCAGCCACTGAGGCAGCAAGGAGAGGATCCATAATACCGCGGTAGTCGATAAATTTGCGAGAAGTTTAATTTCATTTTATAGGCGTGATACTTTAGCGAAAGCACCTACACTTTACACTAACGGCATAGTGCTACCGCGAGAGGGGCTGGCCCGCTACCGGTGAGCTAGGAATTATACATTACGCCACCTTAAATCATGGCTCAAGCGCGGCCTCGTGTAATTATATCGTCGTTTTTGGAGCCACTCTTAATACACCTCTATGTATCGCGTGATTCTCAACTAACGTTCCGTGCCTACTATCATTCTATTTTCGCGTCGTTTCACCTTGACGCGATTGCCCAGCAAAACCAAGCGATAGACGAATCAGATCTTTGAGCGAAATTAGGGTACATTAATTAGCAGCACTCCCGTTAGCTAGCACGAATATTCTTCTTTTTTTTATATCATCAAATTTCTATTTGTTCACTTGCAAAACTAAATCGTGCCCAAACGAAACTCCGAATTAAGCGGAGTCGTGATGTTTGGAATTAATTTCAATATATACATGAATTTTTACCGAACTTTTCAAGGCATAATATTTACACAATTTATCACTTGAAAATTATGTATATGATGCACAAAAATGACAAAAATTGTAAATGATCCTTCAAAGCGGATTTAGGAAATGTTATTAAATGAAGAATGTATATCAATAATAATATAATTCTAGTATTTTCCTTTTATAACAATGATACGGATCAACGTGGAAGTGGAATTAAGAAGGTGAAACAGACAAAGGGAATTCGATAATTACGGTCGGACATGATATCGATGCAGAATTATTAATAGCGCATTAAGAAGCGTCAGTCGAACGTGGCGGAGCCTCAACGAGGGCAGATTTCCAACGAACGAAGACAATGAATACAAGGAAAAGCGGGCGCTGATCAAACACTTGATTAAAGAAACTTTCCGATAGCTACTTCGCGCGAAAACCGACATCGGCCGCGGTGATTGGATAAGCCAAGGTACCAGAATTTTCATCGCCACCCCCGCACTCTCGCCGCAGCCTCTCGTTTTTCCCCTCATCCAGTACTTGAAAGTTTTTCGACCGCGCCAGGAGACTACTCGGCTGTTTTCCCTTCTTGCCAATCCTTTGTTACTCCCCGCTGGAAATTCGTAGTTTCGACGGCGCTTTAATTAAATTAATCTTCGAGGCCGACACTTTTCTTTTCCTCGTTCATTCTTTTTTTCTTTCGTTTTATATGTTTTATTTGCTTCTTGCACTTTTCACCTGAGCCGCGGAACGAGCTAGGTAAAACAAGCCCCTGTAATGAAAAACCAATAGTGCGAAACCCGAAGTTCCCTCATTTCACGTAATTACTCTGGGATTGATATTATCCTGCGATTACTTTCTCATTTTTTTTTCTTTTATTTGCTTACGTCTGTAGATTATGTCACCAAAATATAAAAGAAAAATTTAAAATAAATATAAAAATCTGATTCGACAAAGTCAGATGGTAACGCCATCCTTAAACTGAAAATCGAGCAGAATTTTACTGGTAACGAAGGTTTCTTTTAAATCGCAGACGATTGTCGCGGCAGTTAGGCGAAAACGCAGACGTCTCTTGACTCAACTCTCAGCCACCCTCTTTCGTAACGGCACACTACTTTGTACGATGGGTTATGGGATTTCGCAGCTCTCGCGAATCTTATTAATTTTCCATTCAATTATCGTTTAAAGAGCCAGCAGAATTGCGTTAACGCAACGTCGTCCGCGATTCCATCGTTATATGACTGTAATGGAATGGTGAGACGTTTTTGGCTTGCAATAGGTTAAATTAACAGAAATTACATACGTTACCGAGAAGATTATGGTTGATACATCTGACTTCGCGTTTTCCGCTAAAATCGTGAGGGGCATTCCTATTTGCCTAACAAAAAAAATGATTCTCTTCCTCTGAATTTTCGTAACTATCCCATCGAACGATACTAAAAGGTATCGAAAAGTCGAAAGTTGCGGTAGGTATAACGTCGAAGTTCTTACACTGCACAGTTATCGACGTTGAAAGCTAGCGGAGATCTAAAGTCAGGACTCATACACGTCGAATGTAAAACGTATCGAAGTTTGTGCAAACCGTAGATAAAGTTTGCGGCTGTGCAAACGGCCGGGACCAATATCGTAATTGATTTCGGAACTGTTGGCACAGAGGACCTCAACTTAATATCGGTATTTATGCATTCAAAGATAGTAGTTCGTAACTTAATTTTATTAGGTTTGCCTCCGAATACACACATAACGAAATCAACGTCTGCTCGACGGAAAATGGAAATACTACTCTTATCAGTTTCGTTTACTGCATTAGAAAATTAAATTCTGTCGTAGCGGCCAAACGGATAAAAATGAGGGGAATGGGTCTGATTCGCCTGGTGCATTATACTGAGCGAGTACCTACGAACGAGTTACGCATCTCAGAATAAAAGTTAACTCTTTATAAACATATTCACGTATGATTAAAGTGATATGAATTTTGTTAGAGTCTTCTGTTTACGTTTCATTCAAAGAAGTAGGCGAGGACGAGGCAATATAGGAGTGACGAATGAATTTAATTTTGTTCTGTACTTCTGATTTTCAGAATCTCATTTTGTTAACCTTTTTCGTAAGTCGTCCATAGTCAACTTTGAACACACTGTTTTCGACGCAGAGGAGGCGGAACATTTTCGATACGTCGCTAATCAAATTTCAAGACACCGATAACTGAATTTCGATATATCAATAATGCAATTTCAAGCTCCAGCAATCGAATTTCGAGCTACGAACCGTGGAAAGGTTAACGATATGCAGATGCGAGAGGCCGCAGTTTTTAAATGACCCTCTCTCTCAAAAAAAAGAAAGGGAAAATAGAGAATGAACTCGAACCATGGACGGTGGTGGGACAGGAGGGAGGAACGAGACAATTCCGAACGAATGAAATGTAAATCGGGAAATAAAGGTAACGTTGCGGAAAATTAAATACCATTTGAATAACGCAAATGGTAATAGAATTATCGAGCTGATCGATTAAAGCAATAATACTGTCTGTCTTCCCGCCCGTACTATCCATTCTATTCTCCGCCATTTTTTTTCCACACCCCCAGACCTGTCCACCCCCGTTTCATCGGCGATTCTTCTTTTCGCCTTCTTCCTACGATAGTTAGCCCTCTTCTTGGCGAAACAAAACGTCTTCGATACTCCATTCCCTTCGGTACATTTAAGGAGACTTATCGGTTTTTATGGACCTAAACAAAAATCACCTTTTTATGATACTTAGTTCGGTGTCTTAAAAATGTGTTAATATTGATATTCCACGACTCTTCATCTTTATCTTCACCATTTACAAATTCTAGAATAAATTCATTCCCTTCAGCTTGAACCCCACATTCCTGCTTCCACAATCATCTTCAACTTTTGGATTTCCTTTTTTATAAATATTCTTAATTAAAATAAATAACACGGCACGTATGAATGGGGAATGGTGTAAGCTGTAAATAATCACGCCATGGAAACAAACGTCTCGGCACTCGATGGAGGGTAACTCGGCTAGGCATCGTGAATCTTCGCTATCGCAACGAAGGATGAGGAAACCCCCTACCACCGGCAGCTTTCCTTAACGAATGCCACGCAGGTACGATTGTTTAACGCAGCGAGCGTGAGGAGTGAAGCTTTTAGTCAAGACGAATGAGACGACTAGCTCAGTCTCGGCACCAACAGCAGGAAATTGCGTTTCATTGTAGCGAGCCGGTGTTTGCTTCCAAACTACGATACCTACAGCCACGGCTCCTCTCTACCGTTTCTACTCTAGTCTGCGCTCCTCTTCTCTATCCCTTTGCTCCGCCTCGTCCTTTGCGTCGCGGCTGCTTGGAATAAGATACGAATGACAATTACACCCAGTAGATATCAGCCCTCCTACGCCTCGAGCCTCGTTTGCAAGACCTTAAAATTCTCGGGTTGCCCCTGCAGAAAACTCATTTCCATTGTTTCCACGGGCCCCTCTTTTCTTTTAGAACTCGTCTCGGAGGATGTAAACAAATCGATGCATCACGAGGACGTTGGATGTTCGTGCACTGCACCGTGCTGCGGCATTTATTGTTACCATGAATGTACTTTGGTTGGGCCTGCTTGAGCGTTTCCTTCCGGAATGATAAAAGAAGGACAAGGATTATTAAAAAAATGAGTCCGAGAAGAGGATGGTGGTGCACCTGTATATGTACTAGAACCTTGATACAAGCACCTAAAAATTAATTTCTATTAATTAAATTACCTAAAATTTAAACCCAAAGGTTGAATCTATTACGCAGTAATCATGATCTGCAATCACCTTACGGTGAAGGCGTCGGCTATAGACGTAATCCGTGTATAAGGGTGGCTCAGAGAAGCAAACAGATTGGATAAGGACTCAGAGACGGAAGAGGAGTCCCTATGTGGTCGGCCCTCGGTTATTTATATTCATATCGATGCATGAGAAAAGTTGGCAACCTTCTTGCCTCCTCCGGTACCGCCACCGCCATCAGCCGACCGACGCCGACGATGCCACCTATTTCCAGCCCCCTTCTCTTCTCGGTCGGTTTCGCGCCACGCGCTGCATCTTCGCCGACCATAAATACAAAAAACTCGCGGGGACAGTCGCACCGTCGCGATTTATTGCATATGAGTTCCAGGATTTGTCAATCGCGCGACCGTGGTTCCCCTAACCGCGGCCACCTTTCCCCTGCGACGTTCCGTTCAACCCCCATCGCTTGGTCGCCGTCGAGCGCTACTTATTTTCTGGAACAAACGCTATGAATCATGAAGAGAGGGGTGGAATGTTCCGAGAATGCTCCACCGTAGATATCAGAAGCGGATACAATGCATCCATGCGTCGCGATGCTATTAAAGGATATTTCGATGATAGTTTTTAACCAATGACTTTTTTCGATATTTTTTTATTTGAAAATTACCATAATTTTTATGAATGCGGAAGGGGAATTTTTTTATACCGATAACCTGTGAAGTTACCTTAGTTTCAGAAAGTTCCATCTATCGATGAACGGCTGTTCAGTAATTTTTCCATAACTACGAACCATTATTAGTAAATATTCGAGCGCAAAAGTTTATTTATCGAATGCCTCGTATTTCGTTAATTAACGGAGGTAATTTAAAATAATTGATACCCTACATACGTTCCGCAATGTAAATTGATTCCATTAATTAGCTGGCGTAATTTTATCCTTTTATCGAATAATAAATCATTCTACCGCAGTACTATAGAAATCAGATACGATTAATTTTACGCAACAATACTATTGTATTCGACGGTCTAATAAAGACAGATACCTGAATCCATCATTTCTGGTGTTTCTTTTTAAATTATTCATAACTGATTGCTTAAAAAATTCCCATCTTCAGGATTTTATTTTCACTGAAACATAGATAGTATTGAATATACACATTGTTACAATTAAACGTGAAAGCTAATGTTTACACGACAAGCAACAATAATCAACATTATAATTTTGTGTTACGTTTCCAACCCCTCTGAATTTCAATTTCTCTTCCACACAATTTCGCCGGACAAAAAATAATACACTCCGCAATTATCAGCATTAAAAACCTTAAAGCTTCCCTTGGGAAAACCCTGTACATTCTTTGCCGCGTCTTAAATTGTTAGAAAATTATTGCGCGGTTGTCTGTATTTTCCCAGTATTTCCTACGCGTCCAGAGCCGGCCCGCTGCCCGGTCGATTTATCAAGCGAGACAATTTATGGGGGAAGCAGCGTGAAGCTCATCTCAAAGCACGAAGGTGGTAGATCGAACTTGCGGCCACCCAGAAAATGGAGTGTCCTGAAACGGGCCGAGCGTGTCGGCCAATTTATGACACGTAATTAAAAAGTCAAGCGCCCGCAGCAGCATCGTTCCTCCCGGGCACATTCTATCTGACGCAAACTCGATAAGGCCGATAAGTGGATAACTCCAATCACCAATATTTTGATAAGAAATAAATTAGTTCATCTTCTTCGACTGCTTAAGATTATGCGCGCGTCGCCGCGACTCGTAGCGAATCTCCGTGAAAATTTACGATCGAAGAAAATTCAGAATAATTGTAGGATTGGCAGTAATCATGGACCATTAGACAAAGTACCTCGATAACTTGAACGGAAATAATATTATTTTTATATAGAAAAAGATATTTTAAAGCATGATGAATATCAAGCATTCTACATTTTGATTGAATACTTGTCACGTTGGTTAATTGATTTTTTAATCGAACTGTTAGTGAAAGAACTAATTGAGAAAAATAGAAAAATTCATTAAACTCCAAGCATATTTATTACTGAGTAATGCTTACAACGAGCTCGAATGGAAAAATTGAAAACAAAACGATTGTTCCTCGGAATGTCAAGTATCATAACGCCCTGTTTATTACGACTCCGAGAAAGGGAGCGTTCCATCGGATTTCATCCGCGCATATAATGGCATTAATCATGGTCAGAGCCAGAAAAGAAGGACTTTAAGTTCTGTTAAAGAGAAGAAGGAAAATAGTTTTCTCCTTTCATTATGGTCGGAACACGGTCGAATGCAAGAGTACCCTTCCATTGGCAAACTTCCTTGGAAATTCAGACTGCAAAGCGGAAACTTTTTTTAATTTCATTTACTCTAATTTGTAAAGTAACTTTTCAATAGTAATTCTCTTGCAGGCACGAAGAGGGATAGAGAATGTCGTGGAAAGGGGACAGAGCGCGACGAAGGGGTGAACGGGAAAGCCGAACTCTCGCTACTTTGATTAACGAGGACGTCATAAACTCTACAAGATTATGTGTCTGTAGCTAAGATAGACAATCGAATGATCTATTATTTAACGCCTGGAGCAGACGGAAAATAAAATTTTGATATCAAAGTACATTAGAATTAATTATAAGGCTAAATAAAAATAGTGCCGTGATTTTCACGATTACTCTAAAATAAAAGAATCATAATTAATTTCCCCTGTGCAAAACTGCCCGCAATTTTAAGCCGTTCGATGTATTTCGTCGAGAAAAGGTTTCATTTCCTCACATTTCAATAAGCCGATGATTTCGAGAAGGAAACTGGGCGACTCCAACAATGAAAAGCTTTGACGAGTATAACAGCGCGTTAGGAGCCCCCGACGCGCGAAATTAGGAGCCACCGAAAGCGGGCATCTTGCTGGGTAATAGTTGGAAAGAAAAACAAGAATCGAGTTGATGAGAGGAGAGACGGAAAGAGAGGATTTCCCAAAATCGTGCGAGATTAATCCAGACTGGCGTGCCCCGGGCGCAATTACAACTACAAACAATGGCACCCGCGACAGACGTCATTGTCCTGCATGTGATATAAAAAACGAGGAAAACGAAGAAAAATGTAAGGTTCCTAGTTTGTAATCACATGCCGCGCGGTTACTCGAGTTTTTCGGGGGGAATAATTTAAAATCGAGAACAAAAGGCCTCGTTTAGCGTCGATATCACGTCCTCGGAACGGCGAAATATGTTAATTGCCGTGGATGTTTATGAAAATGCGAATTTCGTGTGCAAACTGACGGAAAACATGCGAGTATTCACTTTATGCGCCATATGCAAATACGCACAATGTACGCAAGGTGTATCATAATAGTCGTGTGGTGATGATCATAGTGATCGTAGCAATCCTCATGGCCACATCATCATTTAGACCTAATAATATTATTGTAACACATTCCAAAATGCTTATATTTACGTCTGATTTATTACTATTTACATAGCTCGGAAAAAGTTACACCAACGGCAGTTCTAAACATATTTAATACTTTTCCTTCGAAATAATATCGCTCGTACGAACGCGACGGTTCATCAGTCAGGAAACAAAACATTAATTCAGCATCGTCGAGAACCGAAACGATCGCGCCTCCTCGAGTAATTATGAAATACCTCTTGACATAAAGATTGCTTCAGGGACACCAACAATGGGCCAAAGAATGGAGGGCGTAGAATTGGAGACACGGAAAGAGAAAGTGAAAAGGGGGGACAGGAAAGATAGCCAGGGTGAATCCAGACGAATTGGTATTATTCTCAATTAATTAAATACCGACCAATATTGGAGATTTTCTAAAACAAAAAAAAAAAAAAATTAAAATGAAGAAGACAGAAGGAGAGAGATTCCTCCATCTGCTGAAAGGTTTCCGGTTAAAAGACGAATTAATTAATTCCCGGCTACGGTTGTACCAAGGGTCGCGAGAGAAAGGTTAGGGATTAAATTTGCCCGCTCGACTTTCTTCGCACACTTAATCCCATTACATTATATTACATATTGAATATAGGAAGAATAAAAGGCAGTGCAAACGAATTTAGAATTCAGCGAGGACCTTTTCTGAATGTATAATTTCACGTTTAAAGCGGTCGGACGTTTGTACCGGGAATTTCCCCGTACGTTCCGAAACGTGCCGTTGTATAACATTGGATTCTAAATTGAAAATGACGTAAACGTGTGTAGAATTATACGGACACGATTTCAACCGGACCTTTTCTCGCGACGGGGAACACGTAAGGAGCAATGGTAATTACTAGACCGCCAGGATTCTCGTGCAAAAAGCGTACACTTTCTATGCATGTCAATTGTGCACTGTGCACGAAAAATATACAATACGTATAATATACACGAAATAATATTTCTGCATATACAGTCGGCCTCATAAGTATTCGTATCTTTAATATTGAAGAAATTTGCCTCAAGTAATTATGGGTTTAATTAAATTATTGGAGTACTCAACAAATTTATTATTATTTAAAGATTTATTATTTGAAAAATAATCAACCAAATATCGCGAAGAAAATTATGAAATCTCTTTTTTCTAGAACAGTTAATCATGTTAATTAGAACAATGAAGCAGCCCACTGCAGACTCCACCAAAACCGCATAAATTGAAGGAGGAATGCGGTTGGCGTGCATTGCGTGCGGGTAATTGCCGTTTAAGTAGTACGAAAGCTGATGACTGATGTTCGCCGGTAACAGTCGAACGGAAACGGTGTTACGCCGTCGTTGTGCGCGCACCAATTGATAACTCGATGAAGACATCCGCGCGAGAAAGGCGAAGTAGTCTCGGCCAATGAAAGAGCCGACTACCCCCCAAGTATCTCCACGAGGCTGGGCTGAAAGCACTCGAATCCAACCGAGTCTGCTGTTATTCCAAGTAATGCCGTGTGTTTATGCACGCGAAGTAACTAAACTTACTTACCTACTCCTCAAACCGAACGAACCTAACCTTCGACACGTTTCCCGTCCCGATACCGTCTCTTCCGCTCACTCGTTTGCTTGTTCGTTTCACTCTGAATAATAATAAGATTTGGCTCGTTAGAAGTTTCATTAGAGCTTTGTTTACCGCATCTGAGAGAGCGAAATAAAGGGAAACGAGAGACAGAGGAAGAGAAATAGGACGTGGCGAGGAAGACTAAAACACGTCAGAAGAGACGTCCCTCGTTGCACCCGTTGGAGTTAAGTTCGCCTTCGTGCAACCTACTGCAGTTTCTCTTCTTACGGAATCCTTAAGCAATGCTTTAGGCCCCTGCAGTGATTCACTGAACGGAATTGAATAATCCGCAACCATGGGGAAACTTTAAAACCATTGTCCAGGTCACTGGTGTCAACGAGTTTAGATAATTCCACTGTTTTATTCCTGAGCCAATTCTTATATGCAATATATAAATTATACACATGTATTCAGACTGGAACGTATTTAATCTTCGGGCGAAATTATAACATTTAATAACGTAATGTAACACGATACGGAATCACGAACGTTCGCAGGATATATAATTCAGAAACCTCGCAACGATTCTCGAAATTGTTGCGCGATTGAATTGTTGAAACCAAATTGTTATCAAGCAACTAGTGACTCATTTGTATTACGTGTACTATTCATTTCAAATATTCGCTTAGTCTTCTCGTCTTAATCCAATTGCAGAAATAGTGTAGAAATAAACATGAACCACTTTTTTAAATATTCACTACTTTGTAGGTATAATTTAAGAAATGTTTCTTACCAGAAAGGGAAACGATCCGTAAGTGAAACGTTCTCTGTTATCGAGAACTTTGAAAACACACTGCATTTTATGTAAAAAGTTTTTCGCTATGGATTTACAAGGGGACAACGTCCCGGGGAATGAAAATTTTTCTATGCGAACCGACGTAAATCTGTGGAGCATTAAATAGTATTACGCGGACGACTTTTTTGTTTTCAGTAGTAACCGGTTTAAGGGGATGAAATACCGTTTTCAAAGTTCGCCGACAAGAATGGTCTTTCAACGATTAATCCCATGCAGTTCGTCGAACCGTAAAATATTTTTGACAAAAAATACTCGGAGCGAAATATACTATTACATCGGAATCGATCAATTTGACTGTCGATGATTTTGATTGAATTAGGAGGTGGAACCTGGACGTCCATAATGAAAATATTTTTTAAACATTATTAAGCATGGCAGTCCAGACACAAAGTAAAAAGACAATGACTTATTATCCACCTCCAAGTTGCTGTACCTTTCCCGTCGAGCGATCGCGCTTGAATTCGTTCGATTTTAGACGAGTAATTAGAAAACCCGCAGAAAATCAGAGAAGGAGCAATTCGAGCTGGCAACATGAATATCTTTTTAGCCTTCGCCAGCCGCACTCGAAGCTGGCCTAAGTGCCCATTCATGCCGACATTCAAATTGTGGCTGGAAGCCCGCTCCATTATTTTTATGGTGAATACGAAGAAAGAGAGGTGGTCGCGTTTGTGCTCCATGAAGTAATTACATCTCTGCGTTGATCATCGTGATTTTTTTTTTAATTCCACTACGATTCGCCACTCGTTCCATCGTTGCTTTGTTCCCTGCTTTTTCAGTCTTCGCGATTCCTCTTCTTCTTTGGAAAATGAAACACTGGTGAGAGAAACATCTTGAAGAAATCTTCATCTATCTAACAAATGTTAATTACGAGTGTCAGATATTCCTAAATCCCCGTTTTGTTAATTGTTGCATCGAACGAGACTACTGAGTTACAGATTATCGTACCACGAGAAATGCAGCTCGTTCATTAGGGATACACGTCTTCGACGGATGAACCATTCCACGAAGGACTCGTCGCGGCAGGCTAAACATCAAAATCCTCTTTATGATATCTCCTTGATACGCATCGTCGTACGAGCACGCTTTGCGACAATATTCACAAGTCGTTGCTTGGCGATAATAACGCAGCGCCACTAGAGAAGCATCAACGGAGACCTTTAGGCGGTATAAGTTCTTCACAATGGAACCGGAAAATTAAATGCCAGCCCTAGCAGTATTCAGCAACTTGCACTACGCATCTTTGCCTCACTCGCAACTATGATGATACCACGGATGTGGAAAGGAGAGGAAAGGAATCGCCTACCTATTACAAGTCTTCGTTGATTCGACCTCTTTGTCAAAGTGATAAATGGTATATTTGTTAGATGATATAAAAATTATATGAAATATTCGTCAGACGTTGTGGTTCTTAATTCAGAAAATGATACAAAAATTAAGTTGAATGATGAAATACTAAAATCAATTAATTTGACTCGTGTACTGTGCGGAAACGAGAAATTGGCTAGTGGGTTTGATTAGTTACAGTATAATCCCTTGATTATGCTAGAAAATTCTATATTACGATTTGTACTATGGTGTGGGATACCACAGTATAATTTAGGAAATTACATTGCTACCAATCAAGGACACTAGCCAACTTCTCAGCTCCGCACAATACCTTCAAACTCCTTCCTAAAGTCATCCAACTATTACCAATGCTGTTACCACAATTTTCAGAGACAATTATTCTAACAAAGTAGTTCTACAATTTCGATAGTTCCAGTATTAAGAAACAATAGAAGTGCGCGGATTGTCCCATTGGTAGCGATCACGCCATCGCGTAAACGATTGCGAACGAGCCGTAAACACGATTGGGGGGATGCGGAAAATGACATTAGCGCGACGTTTTAATCAGAAATCGATGGAAGAATCGGCACGGTGACAAACCGATTATAGGCTCCACCACCTGCAACGCGCCCGTGGGCGTATTTCAGGTGGCGCGGGGACGAGTACGGAGGACGAGAATGGAAGCTGACTTATTATCGCGACGACTGGGTAGATTGGCCCGCGGTATGAATGATAAATCTCCACTAGGCAAATACAGTAATTTAACATTCGCTAACGAGTCATCTATATGGTAAACAGAGGGGTCCGCTGGCAGCTCACGGCTGCCTATACCGCAACCACCTCTGCTGCCACAATATTAAATACCTCTCGCCCGCGCATGGATTTAACCGATGAGCTAACATTTGGGCGAGTTCCCAAATTCACTTTTACCACGATACATGCCACCGTGTATACGCGGGGAGACGCTATTTCGCGCGGCGTACACGCCGATCTCTTCCCGGAACAATATCTATTGGCGGCGAGCGAGAACAGCTGCGCCTATAACGGGTTTTCATATTCTTGATACTTTTCAATCCTCTCCCGTCATACGTTATTTCGCACGTTTCGGGAAAAACCAAACCTCGAACGACGCCATTTGTTTGCGAATGTCCAACCTTACGCGCTATTTCATTCTTAACGATTTTCTCTCGAATACAAGAACTCATCATTTATTGTCTACAAGTATCAATAGATTTTCTCGAGCAAATTTAGTTTATTATTTTGCGAAAAATTGAGTATTGCAAACTATGTTTTGTGCCACTTTCGAGGGTCAGTTACAAAGCATGCAGTGTCCATAAATTTTCAAGGTCCCACCTCTGAAATGTCCTGTCCACCGACAAGATGGCTCTTGGATGAAGCTTTATCGAACGAAAGGCGAGCCAGGTCCGGTACGTCGGAACCATTTTTCTATAGCTTGATCTATGGTATCAATTTGACCGTGGCGAATTCTTGGTTGACGTTCGGAATCGTTATTTATTACTCGCACCCGCGAAGCAAATTGGATCGAAAAATCGGAAGTGAATATAAAAGTTTCGTTTACACGTTTCCGCGGGTTTATTAACGCCCCGGCGGTTATTCTTCTGGGTAGCTAAATCAAATATTAAGTCATTCTATTTTTATTTACTTTCCATTACTATTTCTCTTCACTTTTTATTCCCAGCGGGAGAAGGCCTTTGGCATAACGAAAATGCGATGATGATACATAACTATTGTACGTTTGCAACAACTTTTATTTCTCGAAGAAACAGTAAACGAATATGGATCAATGATTCCATTGTCTATTATTCCAAACAGAAGCCAACAATTTTACGTAACAGTTTGTTAACATTATTCCGAAACGAATGAATAATTCAGGACGTGATCAACGAAAACAAGTGTTGAATATTTACAAATATTAAATGCATAATTTTCAAGAAATAGGTGGGTTACTGAAATCAATGCAGAAGGTGGTTGTATAGTATTTCGACCATGAAATTGTCACGAACAGTTGGTGCGAGTTCCCACAAAGGATTTCAAAATCATTTCTCCTCCGCTCCGTTCCAGATTGGACATTCTCCAAATTACTTCCAATTTCAGAACTGTACGCCAACGCGACGACATCGAGTGTGAAATATGTATCTACCAATCCGATTTCACTGTGATATATCTCACATTATGGGATCTCCTTCGATGCTATTTGTCAAGCTCTCTGTTTTGAGAAATATTTTTCATCAGGCTTGACCTCGTTAAGCTTACTAAATAAAGTATGTTCATAAATGAATTTCAAATTGTTGTAACACCTTGAAAAAGAATATCACGCGGAGTATGCAGAATTTAATTTTGGAAAGGATTCTTATAATAGAATTTTTTAATAAATATACTACACTTCATTTACTTTTACCTCTCGTAATTTAATTAGAATTCCTCTTGTTGTCCTGGCAAGTTCGTTTAGTATTTCCTCCACGGAAATTAAAATACTTCTGTGAATATTTAATGGTGCTAAACCATTTAATCTTACTTCACTAATAGTACTTCTTAAGTACGCTTAAGTCGTCTCTGTGTAGAAAATGAACGCTCGCTCGCTGCAGTTGTTACCGATAAAGTAATTGCTGCTCGTGTAAAACTCTATATACCGCGGAAAACCCAGTTTCGTCACATAATAAAAATTATTCTCGAAAACTGCACTCTGTGAACATTTCCGACTTATAAGAATTTTAGAAAAATTATGCAAACATTATACATTTATAAAGTTCAATTCAAACTTATGGACAGAGGTTTCTCCTAAGAGTTTGCGCCACCCTATCGTCACTGTTTCGAATAAAAGCTATCAATTCGAGTGCACAGGAGCGACAGAGCAATTTTAATAATACGAACGTCGTCGATCTTAATGAGACGCTGAACTTAAACACGGAACGAGGCACGTTGTTAATTCTGCACTACAATTTTCAGCAGCGCCAACGCCGTTTCCCCAACACTAATTGCAGTTATACTTTCATACGTTTAGGTTGTTACAACATTTACCTCCGTTTCCTTTGAAGTACACTTCACCGCCGAGGCGCCCTCGGAGTCAAGGTGAAATTTAACGAGACCTCTGTCACGGTAAAGATACAAAAGCTAGATACGAGACGCATCACAAACCTGGTATAATTGGCCGAGAATTTAGCAGGCGGTAAACAAAGCGGATGCGCCGGCCCGTGAAACCACACTGTTTCTAGCTCGTGTGTTCGAGATTAAAGCGGTTTCCATATCCTCCCCCAAAAAGTTCCAGCGCATAATTTTCGAATACAAAGTATTCGTATGACTTTCGAACCACGCCGCGAATTCAGGGGGGGTAGGGCCGTTTAAGCTTTCCCTGGCAGTTCTAACTTTCGCGTGACAATAATGATGCTGTGCCTTTAGGGGACAACGCGATTTTATTTTGGGTAAAGCAGGCGTAAACTAAAGTTTGATTGCGCGACAGTTCGCACTTTGAAGCTGTCGCCATGTTCATACGATTATTTCTAAATACCAGGGTGAAATAAACGATTTTTCTTCTCGTAAGATCTTTTTAATATTTAAAACAAATGTTATCTTCGCCCGATATTAGAAATTATTTAAAAATTCTCCAAAAGAACGACATTATCCTTCCTGCGTATCATTTAAGGCGGCTGCTCAGGATTCCCCTGTCTAATACGCCTCCACCCCCCCCCCCCCGCGCACGCGTTTACATAATTCCTACGGAATTCACGTCGCAGCGGCGCGAAGTTTTCCCTTCGTTATTTCCCTTTCCAAACCGATTAATACAACCAACGGGAGCGATAATATCGCGAGGATATGAAAAATGCATTCCTCGCGGTGTAGTTGATGGCGGGACCGCTGGGAAGGGGCCAAACTTTCGAGACTTCGGTTTCAGAGGCTGGGCGCAGCTTCTTTGGACGACGAGACAGTCGCGTGGGTGATGGGTGGGAGGAAGGGGGTTTAGGAAGTGTGCTCGCTGGTTAAAGAGAAAACCAAGGGGATCGACGAGGAACGAAGGCTGTACCGGTGCCGCACGACACGTCTCGTTCTTCCTCATAATAATATTTAATCCGATCCATTGCATGGTACAGCGGTTCGCTCTTACCCCAACCGTCGAAATCTTTCGAGGTTTCGCTGCCCGTAGAAAGCCCGCCATCGTGGATTTGTCTCTTACACCGATGCCGCAGCCTGTTCCAGTTGGTTACTGAAAAATGCATTCGCCGAAAGGCTCGACCTGTTCGCGACAATTACCGTCGGATGACGTTTGGAGATTAATTGGTAGTCAGTAACAAGGTAGGATAGACAAATTTCAAGCGTTTTGCCTTGGACGCCAAGATTTAATACACATGCGTAATCTATTATTTTGGTAATATAAAGTGATATTACATTTGTTGTTTTAAAAAGAAAATTTACGATCTTCTTCTTGAGGAATTGCAATCAATTTGAATTACGAGACATCTCGCAGTTGGCAGTAAATGGGCTAACCATTTTAGAACTGAATTATTTTTTTTTACTACATATTTAGCCCTAAGAAGTGAAAATACCTGCGCATAGGGAAACAAGGACTAAGCACGGTTGGTATGATAACGGTATCGCGAACGCGTTCACGTTCGTAAAACGGGAATAACGGGCTGCTCGGGAAACGGGTCTCTCGATCATTCGATAATGAAATTTAAAGCACGAGAAAGACAGGGCAAAGAGAGAGAATACGGAGATAAGGAAGAGTTCCTAAGCAGGGATAAGATGTCTGGCCAACCTCTGTGAATCCATGGTAATCCGAGCCTCGGGATATTTTAATCAGGCCGATACCGCGAGACAAGGATACCACCTTGTATTTACATATCAAAATTATTGGAGCTCTCCACGGAATTATCGGGTGACTACCGTTCCCGGAATGAAGCTTCCTCCTCGAGGATCGTCTGCGATCCTCTAACGACCAATAGGGAATCTCTTCTACGGTTATCTTGGGTCGTCGTCGCCCGGATACCGGATGGAGCGAACAAGGAAGTCATTTCCAAAGACGAAGAAAAGTCTTTAAATTCCTTCTTCGCTCTTTGGTCCGCGAGCGGCTTTAATTACTTGTCGATAGTATCCTGGTTTCTTTCGACGTCGAGCGTCTCTCTGTATCCGTTGGGCCACGTTCAGAAGTCGACTAGCTCTATTTATATTTCCGTATAAATTAGCCTCTCGTAGAATCGATCGCGTCTTAATTATTTCTGGATAGAACCCGCGAGTTACTCGAGACCACGTGGCTTCCCTCGCGACAGCGTTATTCAAATATAAGTGTTACAACAATAGATTATTTATTAAAGCGTGTAACCATATAGAATTATTTTACACTGAAAGTTCTACTTAAATAGTATTTCCAATCTTCTCATCATTATTTTGTCTTACGGATTGTTTTAATACTGCTTGCAGTATCTTTTAACTCTCATACTTGTGGGGACCTACTGGGCCCCCTATTGCTCAGGTACCTCGGGATCGCTAAATCCATACTTTATTTCATCACTATTGTAACATTCCTTTCGATTGTTAATATGTACGTACGGTCGTGGTTCTCATGGAAACAAACTTGTTGCCTCCTCGTAGACGGCACAACTTTCGAAATCGAGTCGATCTTCGAGGAACGCTGTTATCGCGTGCATCTATTACAAGCCCCCCCCCCCCCTTCCACTCCATGCTCGGAACAAGTTCTACAAAAACACTTATCGCGGAAAATAGTCGAATAAGCCATCTGAAAATTGCATCGACCCTCGACCCGCGATCCCAATTTCACACAGACGGGGGTACTCCAATTATGAAGTTCCCGGCTTCGCTCTCGCTCTTTAGGAGAAACGTGCAGCGCTTCAAAAAGTTTCCCGGGGCACCCGCGGCTCGCGAATGGCGATCGCTAATCTCATTATCCCGACAACGGGGGCGAGTTTATCGTTTATTATTTCGCGCTGGCTTCGGACCGGAATGGGGGAAAAAAAGAAAACAGCGCGAAGGGGGGGAAGCGGCAAGGTAGCCGGCGTGCAGGTAGGACCCCCGGACGAGGGTGAATGAACAATTAATAGCGGAGACGGAATAAGGAGGACGAGCGGGTGGCGAGCTCGAGTTATAATGACGAGGTATTAAATAACAACGAGAACCGTTAAGGGATGACGAGATAAAAACCTTGGTGGATCGTTAGCAGGCGTCTCCGGCCATTTCTTATTCTCTCTTCGACCCGCTAAATGGACCCCTTCGCTCCTCGTCGAACGTCTCTGTCTCTGTTCCCTCTGTCCCTCTCCAGTTCGCAATTTTCTCTCTTCATTCCTCGTCTACACCCCCGCTCAATTCTCGCGCCCCTTAAAGAAACTTTTAATGTAATTGCCGCGGGACGTGAAAACCGCTGATACCGTTACCCCTGGCCCGGAGAAATCCGATCCGTGAAAATAAGTCGAGATAGCGTCCCACCTAAAATCCCACCCACTTACCCTCTTACTCGCCTCCTCTTTCTCCTTTCGATCTTTCGCTCTTTTGCTACCACCTTTTCGATAAAAGAAAAAGTTTGTCACAGGCACGCGCCCCCCCCCCCCCCCCCCGCCAAGTCTCGTTTAATTTCCAGTCTACGGGTTGTCCTCCTTCGCTGATAACATCGCGCAGACCGTTCCTGATGGAAATCCACCGCCCCTCCCGCGTCTGCCATTCGTTCTCCGCGTCTCTCTGTCTTCCTTTCGCCCCTTTTCGCTAGGATGACCTTTACGCCTGGCAATTTACCAAATTGGTCGTCGGTCACTTTGTCGTCAATGACGGATTGGTGGCGCGTGGATTGCGCCGCGGCCGCTTCAACGCGCTGGAAACAAAACACGCCCGCTTGTTTTTCCAACGATTTAGGCGGTGTTTCCCTCGCTGCGGGCCGCAACGGAGCGCGAAAAAACGGATCGTTTATTCCGCGGGAAAATCTAGAATTTTTACTCAGCCCGCCCGGCGAATGAGCGCGACTGATACGCGCAGGACGGGAATTGATTGCCACTGCGGATACGTTCTAATTTTTGAACACCCCCGCGCTTCTCGTGTTCTCCTGATACCAAGAGTTCAAACAGCATAACCTGTATAACGATACTATTGCCGGGGCTGTAGTGTGCGTGTAAGAAACCAGCCTGTAGAATTCTTAATTTATAATGAATATTGAAGTATGTTAACAAAAAATTACAATCGTTCCGGAAGACTGAAGTCACTGTAACCGACATTTGCCCCACATTTACATACCACTAAAAATGTTTCCAATTTGCACTATTTCCATAGTATTTCCCCAGGCTCAAATTAACAAGGATTACCGAAAAAACGTAGAATTTCGTCAGATTCTCCCCACAATGCGCAACACGTACGTAGATCAGGACGTCCGAGGTCGTCCTCTATGGTCGAAGTAACGAAAAGAGGCTCGCTCGGAGCGCCGAAATACCTCCGAACGATATTATTACGCGGTTCATTTAAGTTAGATAACAACAACTGTATCGCCAGGTTGGCGGCGTGGCAAGGTGGGTAACAGCCACCGCGGCACAATATCCGCTACATCTCTCGCCTGCAGCCTAATTACTTTCCAGCCTCCGGCGCCAGGCACCAACGGTAACGGCGGCAGAACCGTCGGAGTTACAGAGACCACCTCCATCGACTTACCACCACCGCGTTCGACATAACTCTGCGTTATGTTGGTAGATAGACGGCTACTTGATGCCTTATTCGAAGGTTAGAACGGTAACGGTTGTGGAAGAAAGGGGGCAGGGGGTTGGCGGAACGCGGCAGTCTACCGTGAGATCGATAATCCTTCTTCCCTTTATTTTATTTCTTATGCTCCAGTTTAATTAGTTTCGCGATAATACCTGCTATCTCCTCTCCGCAGCGGAAAGAAGGAGGCCCACCCTCGAACCACCCTGCCTCCCCATCCATTCCTACGTACCACCTTTTCCTCGGCGAACCAGGCGCGCAATTCCTCCTAGCATCGAATCGTTCAAAGGCTCTCGTCCGATCTGATTTGAGGGATCGTTTGCTCCTTCCGAGTTACTGCGCCTCCTTGACGTATCCGTAATTTTATGGTGATGGGGAAAGATAGAAGGCTGGCGGAGGACTATACCCAAATGGAACGCGGATTTCTTGAGAGTGAGCGAATAGATTGCTTCCGTACGAAGCGTTCGGCTTTGCTGATTGCAATTTTTATCGCATTCCTTCCTTGTTGTCTGTGGAACGAGAATGGAACGATCGATGCTGGAGCACCTACACGCGTCTACCTGGGTACGAATAAATTGCTTGAATTACCGAGTAGGGTCGTTATTTATTAACCATCGAGCATCTTACACGAGTTGGAAGAATCTATATGTTTGGTATTTTTCAGTGCTCTAGCTGGAGCATTGGATTATCAGAGCCTCCTGATCCTTGTTAGTTGTTATCGTCGTCCTTTTGGTTGAAGAGAAAACGCTCGACTACGAATGTTTAAAAGTATTACATTTTTCGCAATTGAAACTCACATGATCTCTAGTGAAATTAAGTTCACTGTGTACAGATTCAAAATTTACTTCCCCGCCTAATATAAAAGAACCACATGGCAAAGTTCTAAAACGTTCGTTCGACCGATGGTAGCAGGTCTAGCGTTAACGCACCGAAGGCAAACTTTCCGCAACAGCTTGCTACAGAGTCTGGACCACCGTTGGCGTAGATTTGTCGCAGTCGGAATACAGAATCCTCCCCCCGGATCGCGTTGAAAAAATAACTAGTATTTGGAAACGTCGAGCTGCGGATTCGCAGCCCCGGCCAAACCCTCCAACGGTCATAACTCGCGGCGGTCTTTTAGTGCGATGCTCGTGTCGATATTCCAGGGCAGATTTCCAACCAGAAAACGATTCTACCTGTTCAAGTCGTATGTTTGTTTTGGAACTTGGGCACCGTCGCTTTTCAGACCACGGCCAGCTCCCGCGGTCGCCATCTCGACTCCTCGCCCAGGCAACCGGCAATATCTCCTGCCACCCCCGTCGGGGCCGGGCCAGCCGCTGGTGGCTGGGTGAAAGAGCACCCTTTCGGGGTTTGTGATGCGTGCAGATGGCCGTGCAGAGGGAAATCACGCGTGGCTGCGCTCAACTGCACGGTTGCACCAAATACATGCCAACCACCGGCGAAACGTTCGACCGACCAACACCAATTAAGCCAATGACGTTCTCCGGCATCGATGATGATGGTAATGCCGCGTTTTCGGACCCCTCTGTTCCATAACGAGACGCGCGAAGAATCGCCGCAACGGGGAGGACAATAGGGGACGACACGGAACGAGACCGACACGCGATATCAAATCACCTGGAATGGTTGCGACTACCATCTCGTAAGTGACGCATCTTTCTGATTAAATGAGAGTCAAATTTGGTTGCCAGCACATAGGATAGGTGGTCGAATGCTGTTTACAGTCTTCCACTTGAAATAGGTATTATATTTAATAGACATATTTTCCTTTGTTAAGATATCAACGTCTGCCGAATGGGCGAAAAATGTATAGAAAGTGCCACTAATCAATATTCAATGTTCAAATCATCGATATACACAGCTAGAGATTATTGGGACAGCGGAGTCGTTCGCTGTTGCTGGAAGTTAACAAGGAAACTTTGAGACGAACCATTTGGGAAGTAATCACAAATCCAAGGTAATTACCAGGCTCCAATCGATATCGGGCGATTCGATAGTGGGATCCTTCTATTGAAGGCATTTTTCCATTGAGCCTTGTACTGTCTTTAAGGGACACCGTACCGCCTTTAATCCGGATAATAGCGTCGCGAAGTAATTAAGCTTTTTGTCTTCCGTCTCCTCGTATTTAGTTACAAAGAAAACGTCAGGAAGTTTCGTGACTTGTTGCGCAACTTGGTGGTAACATCCAACGAAACCGTGTGTGTGTATGGATAAAACACGTTATTCGTCACAAAGGGACACCTCCATCTTTGTAATAGGGCACGAGACATGCCACGATACAAGGTACTACTCGAGGTGGTAATGACAATGGCTACCTTTCACATTACTCTACTCTGCTGGAGAGTCTTAATTAAACAAAGTGATATTTTTTGGTGTGTATGTACAACCAATGCCATAAGTCTTCATACCTTTTACGTCCATTGAACAACCTCCATGTTTCCAAATAAATTTTATATAATAAATATATATAAGTCTATTTATGTAGTCCAACCTATCAATTGTAATACACTTCCTATCAAATGTTTGGTAATACGAAGGTACCAGTAATTTTATTCGAGCTTGAAGAAATAAATAACGCCTTACCATTACAGGGAATCAAAGCGTTCAACGGAAAAATTAGTGGATCCCACGAGGACATCGATTCATCGAGACGGTTGAAGGGGCCGATGCCTTTCAGTGGCAATGACCCGCGAAATTGCTTTACGCAATCGGCCATTATGCATCTGAAAATTTCGCGAGGCATTCTAGATCGGCCTCCCCCGCCGTTTGATGCGATACGGATATTATATGTATATTGTCCATTGTTGGCCACGTTTGATTGCACCGATCGCGCAATTATCGATGGCCTTTTGTCGTGTAATAAAATTTCAACCGCACGCATCTACATAGATCGTTCGTACCCGATGCGTAAACGTATAAACAAACTGTTCCCCACACGCATAGAAATGGAAACGCGAAAACGCGACCGCGGGAAAACTAGCGTCGGGTTTCCATGAATATTAACGGCGCTATCGTACTAACGTTCATTTGAAACTTTTTGCATTCCAATATACTGTTTCCGATTTCGCGTCGCGATAACTTAATTTAAATGAAAACAGGATTTTTTTTGCCGTATGATCCCATTTTATTCAACGTTATAATTACTCCGCGGCTTCTTCGATTGTATCGTCGCTGAAAATTTATATGCAATAGTTTCAAGTGACCATGATAGTCACCATGACTGTAACTTTTTTAAGGAAATCCTGTAGAATTTAAATCTTGCAATTTGAAATTTTCATGTAACGTCATTATTGTCAAGTGGTCGAAAACACAGGAATTTTGGGGTTGGTTCCCGATTTAGAGTTACAGAAAGAGGACGCAGATAGGGTATAACGGAGTGGTTGGATCGAAAGGAGCGAGTACCTTTTAGAAGCTTAGAGATTACACTTGGTACGAGCCAGTAGTAATGCGGAGGTGAGTCTCACAAGAGCAAGCCGCTGATTCCCACGAAGGATTCGACAGAACTTATAATACCTACGATGTGGGATCGGTTGCGGCACGCTTCTACCACCTACTGTCACCCTCTTGGCGCTATCGTTTCGTCTTTAGACGCCCGCCTCTCGCTCGCATCGCTACGCATTCATAATTCAATGTCAAGCGCCACTTATCGAGCTCCTGGAGCCTTCAACCCCTCGGCGGATTCGGGTTTTTGCCAATCGACATCGAAAAAAGAACTTGGAACTTATACCAGGAAAAATGGCATAAGGGGAATCTGTAAGTAGAAGATGATTAGATCAGCGTCTGACAGTTTTCAAACTTCAAATTCCTAGCGTTTATTTTTAATGTAAATGCTGTAATAGAATAAATTCTATTTTTTTATTTTAAATAGGGATGGACACAATTACAAATTGATATGAAAAATGAGGAGATTTGGTAACCTGAAAAAATTAAACATAGTGCAAAGAATTAGAAAAGAAAAACCTAAGGCTCCATTTGGGAAAAATTAAATTTCACGAAACAATTTCCACTAGAACGGAGTCGATGAGCCCTCTTTAAAATTCATAAATAAACCTCGAGCAGTTCGTGTTCTTCGCGCTGATGTTATAAAATATCGTCGCCCGCATATCCCCGAGTCGCAGTAACTTTCAATTTGTCGTGCGACGTCAAACACTCGCAGGGAAACTCCGCCACTCAATTTCCGGCGCAGCAATTTCCCGTAGCGAGAGAGCTAAACACGAGACATCTCCTTAGCCCGTAGGAAAGACCCTTTTCGGATCGGCTCGTCTACTCGAGCCAATATTATCAATTGTTCCGTTCTTTGCTGATAATGAAATAAAACTGTCCGCTTATTTTCATTTACCGTGATGCAGAAAAAGTCTTCCTCGGCTCTTTGTGTCGTCCATCCTCTCCTCGGGCGACTCGGATAATTGCTTCGATTATTTACAAGATTTTCTCCCGACAGATTAAAGTAATACCCCTGCTCCCTCCCCCCCACCCTTTTGCAGTGATACTTGTCTACTTTGAAGAACTCTCTTCTTTTCTTTCATCTCCTCACCGTTTGCAGCCCTCTACTCTCTGTTTTCGCTCGCTGTCTCCGTTCCTCGCCGTCGTGCCCTCGTTGGCCCCCTCTCGTTCTCTCTTCGAAAGCCTAATCCGATTACCATGGAACGAGGTGTCCGTTCGGGTGTAACTCCGCGATAATGGATATTGCTATTCAAAGTATTTCTCGCGTTAAATGACGTTCTCCCTGGGCTCGCCTGAGGGGAAGATTTTGCGGTTCGATGCGACACTTAATTTTTCTTATCCCTTCTCAACGTCTAACTTCTAATGCCGGGGCGATACTTCATGCTTCCGTGCGTTACCTGGTCGTGCGTTATAGATGGTGATGCTATCTAGAGAAAGAAATATAAGGTATCGATCCTGAGAACGTACAGGCCTCGTGTTAGGTTAATAAGAAAGACGAACCTTGGTCTAGACTAAGAGAATGTTAGAAAGTAAAAATGAACGACGTAAATTTTAAATAAAACACTCAAGTGTTACGATTGCTTTTCTGAACGTTCAGACTCATTGCAATATTAATAAGTGGTACTATGCCTAGGATTTTTATTGCAGTAAATATTATCGAAACTACGTAATAACTCGCGCAGAGGTTTATTAAATTAGTAACGCCATAATGTACGCCGTACACGTGGCTTTAAGTACCCGGTACACCAACTTATACAAACAATATATCTTGAAGATACCATCCGGCTCTATCTTCGCCGTTCGTGTATAGTTACTTCACGAGAGCTGTCGCGTATTCGCACAACAATTCCGGATCGTGTAATGCGCCGACGAAAGCTTTCCTTGCATGAATACCCAAGTATGCAAATGTCACTACGGCATTAGACGTTTCTCTTCGCCTTCGAACATCACTCGAGGGTGCTTTTCGTTAGACGCCCTCCCTTTTCCACCGTATCTAGCTGCACTTTATCACTCGAACCTGTGTTTAAGGGTTGAATACGCGAAACAAAGCTACGGGAAAGAGTTCCCGTCGACGTTTCTGTGCCCAGCCATATTTGCAAATCTGTGCACGAAGGAAACTAACTTCCGAGTCGTACTTATTACTTGGGGGAATATTTTGCTATCGATAGTTAGCAAGCAAATAAATTCGCTGTCCGAAATTACTCAATTATTTGCCACAATTTTTAATAATAATTTTAGAAGAATAATTTAGAAAGAACAGTTTTCCTGGAAAATTACATTAACATGAAAGAAAAGAAAAATAATTCAAGTCTGAAACGGTCAAGCCTAACTTTACATTCTCTAACGGGTCACTCGCCTTTCTCGAAACGCATAAATGATATAAATGCATCGTCGTAGGGAAGGTTCGCGTAAGTGTCTGAGATTGGCACCGCGTTGCACCTTCAAGGGAGGTCTGTAAGGGGTGGGCCCCCATACATACGTGTTCGACTAAAGCAAACACCTTGAGTGGCCAAAGAGGCGCCTCGTACGTTGCACAGAGGGTGAACGGACGATGTGTGCCCTGGCGGATAAGACAAGGGCGTGCCTCGGGTTCACGGGTGCCGCGGTGTATTTATTTTGGCAAGTACATCCCTCACGGCTTCCAAGGAGGACCTCGCGTCTTGGTGTGCGACCTGGAACACCACCAGGCGCAGCTGTAAAGGAACGCATTGTGGAAATCACCGATTCCCGCAGTCTGGACACGTCGCGTAGGATGGAGAGAAGAGGACTGTCTCGTGTTTGCGCGAGATCCTTTGTACGTATACCGATGTACACGTACCGTCACGGGCCCGTCGACGTCCTTAGGTGTGTACACACGCCTCCACGTATCTGAAGGAGCGGCTGCATTTGGACGCGAGCACTCGAAATCAACGACAATGACGAAACACGACGTTCGCGTAGTCCCGCGGTCCAGGAAAGCGGATAAGCAGCCTACTAACGAGACGTCGAACCAGAGATCACGTCCCACCAGGCACGCTTTTTTTCCACCCCCCAGAAACGGACCCGATCTGGACCGTACCATGTCGCCGAGGGAAGAAAGGAATCGGATCGACTGGATGGAGAGACGAGGAAATCGTCCCTGGCTCGAAAGAGCCGATTCCGCTCGTCGATAAAATAAATAGGAACGTACCGTGCCGACACGTACGTCGCGACTACGTGCAGGACCAATAACAGACGCCCCCACCTTTTCTCCGCCGACGAATATTTTCGATTGTATTCCGTTTCTTTCATTGCTTCTTTCACGCTTCGCTTCGCTTATGCGCGTTTTATCACAAAAGGTCCGCGAAGTTAAATTAGAACAATTGTTGTGGGTGTCAAAGGCATGGGGGATGATGGATTCTTAATTTTTGAGGATGTAAGAAGGTTGGCACCTTCAATCATTCAAGGTCAGAATATAATGAAATAATAATGAATTATATAGAAATCAATACGTATAATTTTACATTTATATCTATAGTTGAATCTTCTATAACTAAAACTTTTGTCTCTAACGTTCTCCATTTTCCAAACTAAATGAGGTGATGCGTCTCAAATGCCTTCACCTTGCATATTCAGACCTAATACGATGCATCCTTAGAATGCAAGTGGAGACCATCGAAAATGAAAACTGGCGATCACTCCTTCGAGCAGCGGCAGCTTGAGACCATGAAAGATTAGATTCTCGCGTCGTCATCCGCCAAAGGTCCCGGACACCTGAATCGGAACCACGGTCGCATTCTTGGCTTATGAAGGGTCACGCAGTTCGAAACCCCGGATTGTAGAATCTCAAGGGTCCCGTTCCAAGCTTTCGCTCACAGCCACGGTCTCGCGAACCATGGTAGTCCAAACTGCTAGGAAGTGATCTCTGGAAGGTCGTACCACTCGCGTTTCGACCGTTTCGAATTCCTCGAACGTCCGTGTTCGCGATGGCTATGCCATTTTGTGGTTTCATACCTGAGAACGTCTAGAGACCCGGAACCACTTATCGAAGTCCTCGAGTATTCGTATATTTCGCGTCAGAATTCTGTTGGATAATTTGATATCAAGTCACTCGATGCGAGGATGTAATACGCGTGAATTCCGGTTGCATTCCCTTCGGCTTCCGGAACGGAATGGGACGTTTCCAGGTCGGTTGACGGTCGAAATGAATTCTTTTAGACGTAGAATTGGTAGAATTAATTATTACACTGAAATGAAAAAAACTATTTTCTATTTAGTGAGTTTGTAAATTTGTATGTAAAATTTAATCACAGTAGAAATTTTCGAGAGTATCAGTCTGGCAGTCAATGTGATATAAAAAATAAGATCACGATCCTATTTAATTTTTAATCCTACTGCAATTCGATAATAATACACCTTTTTGTACCACAGCATTTTTATCGAACTTTCCTGTGTATTCTAATCGTACAGGAATCTCATTTCGCCGCCTCCATCCATTTCAATCTTCGACGTCGGATATTCAGGCAGTTCAACTGCAGTGGAAACACGGCGTTAACAGGAGTACAAAGATGGGACAAGACTTTGGAAGCGCGTCGGGTAAACCGAGTAAAGTGATTGGTCCTGATGTCAGGACGTACACTGCACGTCAATAATACGCGCGTCGGTCTACACCGAACAATAGACGGAAATTAATCACAGTAATTAGTTTCAATATAACCACGACGTAAACGCGGTGGTACGAAGGCCCTAAATCTTTGGTGGTATAATAAGCGTGCCATCTCCGCGCTCATGATTTAATTACTTTAACCGACTTTCATCAAGTTCACTGTTTTGGTATTTTCAGTTTCTCTAGCGCAAATTGCAGTAAGTGTTTACAACATTATTATCGACAATTTTATAGAACTAATTGCAGTATATGTTAGTTGATTTTATAATATATCGGCAATGTAGAGCCCTATGGTTTATCAGGAGGGATTGATTAACAGAGTGTTCTGTACGACCAGCAAAGTAATCTACCTTACCAACCAAAGTGTCCTATATTACTAATAAATCGACCTGTCTTACCAACTAGGTGTCCTACATTATCGATCCATAAAAGAAGACTGCTGCCTCCATGCATCAATAAATGGAGAATAATAAAGAAATTTGCTTCTAGGAAAGTAATTTGCGAGGCAGCAAGTGGAAAGTGTTAAAATCTCCAGGAAGTGGGCTACTATAGACGGGTATTCCGTTTATTCGCAGGATGTCCGAGGGTATGAAGACTTCGGTCGGCGTCGTGTCCCGTGTGACAAGCATAAACGAGCCAAGCCACCGGCGGTCGAGCGAGCGATGCAATGAAAACCGCCGTAAGCGGCCTTCTCCTGCGGATCGTACCTATGCTGAACGGAAGTAATCCCCCTGGCACTATAAACGCGGGCGTACATCACCGACGTGGATAACGTCCAGCCGAGAATCACCTCCCGCCGCACCGGCAAACGGCTGGCATTACGCGCCGGTGCGAGCTCTTTACGAGATCTCGCGTCGTAAAGCACGCCAAAGAAAACCGATTCCTTCTTTTTAACCCCGCTAATACTGGTTTCGGGATTTCCCGCTGGAAATTGTATCCCACGGGCACGCGCCGTTGCGTAAATCACCCGAGACACGGCTGGAGATTTATTCCAACGCGTGCCAACACGTGCTCCAGCCGATAGTATAATCACGACTTTCCCTGAAATTTATTCCTCGATGATAACTCGATGAAAGTAACTCGATAAAAGTGACTGTATGGTTTTCTGCGGATGTTTATGGAAATTCGTGTTTTTAGAGATACATAGGAGTAATTAGGACTAGTCTTCCTTTATGAATCATTGGTAATGTAGGAATATTATAAAATCAACAGTGTTTATTGCCCTACTTCCTTCAGACGCAAATTTTGTATTCCAGCGACGAATGTTTGCATGGTACCTATGCAAGACAAGTCTTCATCATGCAGTATGCTCGAAACAATCGCGTGCCCCGCGTTCTCCATTCCTGCAACCATTCGCTGCCCCTATCATTTCGGTCGATGCGATTGAAGGACCGTTCTTCCAAAATCACAGACCTGGCGGTTCTACGTCTGCTGTCGGTGAATGTACAAACGTAAAATGAGAAATTCCGCAGCCATTCGTATATTCTATCGAATGTTTTCCTATTTGACAAATCGTGCGATGACTTTAATTTCATCCTGGACAAAAATGAACCATTTATTTGAATTAACCACGTACCAAATAGAGAAGAGTAAAAGTGAAGACGAAAAATAAATAAATAAAATAAATTTATTCCCCATCCAATGTTTATTCTACATCAACTGTGGATTCAATACTCGCACTCCAGTGATCGATCTGAGCAACTGTGAAGAACATAATTGGCATTAAGCGTGCATTAAACGAATTAGGTTCATTATTGGTCAAGTGGAGCTTGTTAAGGCGTCGAATCTTTTGTGCGTCGAGCGAACTTGAAAAGGTTAATACACGGAGAGATTCCAAAATTCTCAGCGAGATTTAGTAATTAGCGTTAACGAGGACGTTTGACCATAGGATTCAAAGGTAATGACGCGGGAGTTCTAACTGAATTTTAATGACGTACTTTAGACTTAAGTCCGCTCCGTCCCTCGGTTGCCTGCTGTCGACCGTAATGAGATCGACGAAGTTGTTCGCGACAGAAGGAAGATGAAGCCATGACACGCGTCATAAAATAACCCGAATTTAATAAGCAATAACCCCCATGCAATTTTTCTGCAAATATCATGCCACGATAATCACTGAGAAACGTCCATTTTATTCGTGACATTAGGTAGGAAGGATTTCCTTGTTGAGTATCTACTAATGTGATTGATGAGATCGATTGAAAGGTATGGTACTTAAATATCCATTCGTAATTTATTAACTTACAATATAACCACAATATAAACATCAATCGTCGACTGCTCGAGCACCTACATCCTCCCTCCCTCATGTCCCAAGACATTCATTCTCCATCCTCCACTTCCTTAATGATTTACCATGACATTTACTTTATCATCGTATCGAAATCCCTCCTTTCAGGTTTCTTCCTGCTCCCATGTCCAATCCGTCTCCTCCGACTTGCTCCTCAAGTTCGTCTTATAAGCCTCGAAGCGTTCGTCCTCAGCAGGCCAACTGAACCTCGCAGAGTCATCTTCGACATCGGACTTCGCGTTAACTCTGCTATCGTCGATACTCGTGCTATCGCTGCGTCCTGTCGACACAGACTCTGCTTCTTCGGACTTGGACCTGGTTCTATTCTCCTCGGTATCGCTGCTCCTGCTTCTCGATAGCGTGATCGACTCCGACTCGTCGTCTGCAAACGACCCAACGTCCTCGTACTGGTCACCCCCAGACTCCCCTTTAACAACTTTAACGTCCTCGTTCTTTTTCTCCTTGTGCTCTTTGGTGTCCTCTTTGGCGTCCTTGATAACATAAGCGGATCCATCTTCCTCTGAACGAGACTTCTGCATCTGCCAAGCCTTCTTGAAGGGATGCTCCCGTTCCTGCTGAACGAGCTTGGGCCTTTCTGGCAGGAGATACTCAGGATCCTCTTCGCTAGCTTGACTCTTCACGATGGACTCGCGTTTATACAAACCCAGGGTGGACTTGGGCTGGGACTCGGTGCTGTCCGCCTTCACGACGTTCCATCCTGAATCGGACAGGTCTTCCTCCTGGGACAGTTTAGTTAAATCCTGCATCGACACCCTCCTGCTGTCCTTCGTCAGAACGAAGTTGAACGTGACGTCGTCGTCCTCGTCCATGGAGGTTATCTGACTGCTGCTCGTGTAGGATCGTCTTCTAGATGCGTCCCAGATTACCTCCTCTTCGCTCAGAGTGTCTTCCCTAGGCGGCGGGGCTTGCTCGCGGTACTCCCTTCGTCTCGCGTACGCGAGGTCCTCTTCAGGTTCGCTTCGTTCCTGTGAAGATCCCAGCTGGGCAACTCGCGAGCCAACGCTCACCGTCCACGAGTCCATGTTGTCGTTCGCCGAGGGATCCTTCAGCAACGCTATCTTCCCCTCCGCCGAGGACCTCCTCTTTGGAGATCCTATACCCCCTTCTTCCTCCGCCAAGGTGTCCTGCTGCTGGTTCGCGAGCTTCTCCATGAACTGTTTCCTTCGTATCCTCAGCTCGCCCTCCCAGTCTTCCTCGTCGCTTATCCTAGGCTCCGCTGACGGATGCCTTTTTTCGAGTTTCCTCTGCTGCGAGATTTCCTCCTCGCTCTCCGACGAGTAGCCTCTCCTGGCATCGGAGGATCTCGAGAGGGGTGGCGGTCTTGTTTGTCTTTGCGAGAGTTCGTGCTCTTCCGATTTGTCGGAGAGCCTTTTAGAGTCCGGGCCTCGAGAGGATGAACGTTCCTTACCGACGAATTCCCAGGAACGATAATCGTCCGATTCTCTAATCGCGGATCTCCCCCTGGACTCGGATCTCCTGTACCGTCTCGGATCCTCCTCCTCCCTGGAATACTCCTCCTCGTCGTCGCTGGCCCGTGTCGAGAATCTCTTATTGTCGAGACTCCTGGATACGGAGCGTCTACTTCGCTTAACAGCTTCTTCCTGCTCCTGTTGCATTCTAGCGTAGTCTTGATCCTCGTTTCCCGTGTCCCGATAATCCCTTTGACCGCTTCTGCTCCTCCTGCCGCGTTCCCTGTACTCGTCATCGTCCCTCGCATATCTCCGATTCGGCTCTTTTATCCAGTCCCACGTAGGAATCGGCTCGGCCTCGCTGGAATCGCGGGAGATGAGCGATCTTCTTCGACCCAGGGACCTCGTCAGGATGGGCACATCGACCTGCTCCTCGTCGTCCACGAGCTCGTTACTTAAGCCAGCGCCGCCAGAGACAATATCTTTTTGCCAGTCCCATCCGGTCGAAGCTACCTCGTCTTCCTCGAAAACTTTCTCCAGCGGCTGCTCGCCTTTGACCGGCTCGCCGTCTGGAACTTGCGACTTCTCGCTCGGAACTTCCACGGCTGTGTCCGTGCTCTCCATTATGACGTTTTTGATCTCCTGCATCGGGAGATCGAAAAACAGAGTCAGAACGACCGACACCGACACCACTGTGGCTGCTTCCAGCGAATCGATCTGTAAATGTAAATAGATTCTGAATTTTGCGATAGGTTTGGTAAGTAATTCAGTGGTTAATTGGATTAGGGGGTCTTTAGTTTCGAAGCAATAGATTCTGTACGTACTGCTCTATGAAGTTGGAATTCGGTGGAGTATCTTGTGGTCCCAACGTTATAGAAGAATACTGCGAATTGCGTTAAGTATACCGCGTATGATATTCTACTAAAGATCATTAACCAGTGATTCGATAGGAATCTGTTTATTATACCTGTAGAAATGAAAATTATGTTACATTTACGATATATCATTATAGGGATGAAAATTTGGAGGAGAAATTTCTACTTTAAACTTGAATTTAAATTGACATAACGAGGACCTCAGCCTGTTTGAAATTGCTGCATTCAACCATCCTTTAACATGAGGGCTATTATTAATGGAGACGCAAGTCTGCATTTAAATGTTAACAATTGTAGGATATGATTAATCGTGTGCATGAAACAAATGGTGTTCATCGTGACGGACCTCCGTTCTTCGTGTGGCATGCAAATATCAGCCAGCACAGGGCCAAGGCCCACACAACTGGACAGATCACAGCGTAATTGGTTGCTTCTTCAGCATCGTACACGTAGTCCCTTCTGGCCAGGTGCCACGGTGAAAATAACGACCACGATCCCAAGGCCATCGCGATTAACCACCCCAAGATCACTAACACCTGAAAGTGGTACATCAATGTTTTACTTGCTAGTAACGAACTCTAGATACAAAAAAATATTAACAAAGATTTACAACTACAACAGTATGCCATTAGAATAAAAAATTACTCTTTAGTAAAATATTCACCAGAATTTGTGAAATTTTGTGTTTTAAAAGCAAAGTACACCTGTCTCTCACGTCTGATTGCAATCGCGTGTGCTTTCACTTGAAATAGAGTTAAATAATAGTACCTTGTGGATCCTGACGTCTCTTCCAGTATAACGCAGCAGCACGCCAAGTCCTATGCCAAACACATACGGTGTGGCTCTATGCAAGGGTAACGTGTAGGATAAATTGGCAGTCTTGTAAAGATGCTTCATTCTGGAATTGGGAAACTCCATTAGCGATCAGACGCTGAAGAATGAACCTTGTCAGCTAGGCTTCGTACACTTACGACATTCCATGAAAAATGACATAAGAGAGGTAATTGCTCATCGTTGCTATGTATCGCAGCGTGGCCGACAGCAAGACCATAAAGAATAGCAAGAGGATCCCGATGATCGGCTTACATTCTAAGAAGAACACGAACATGGGAGCCAATAGCGATAGCTGCATGTCCAGGGCCAGCTGATGAGTGTGTGTCGCGCACTGTGAATTCAGGAACACTTTCTGATCGAAGGATCAAGCTTGGAGGCGTCTCTTAGAAGGTTAAAACGGTTAGACGTATTCAATTAAATATCTTGTAAAAATTTTGGTTCACAGCTTTTAGCCAGTGAGCCAGGAATTAATAAAAATTATCGTATTTAGTGATGAACTAACTCAGACCCAAAGCAAGTGCATTTACTGTACATTCATCGGTGATATGCTTTTCATTATTTATATTTCCAATATAATAAGTAACCTATATACTTCGTTTAAATACCATTTCTTCGAAGGGAAAGAAATTCTGTATGTACAACAAATTCGTCCAGGCGTTGCTCTTGCAAAGCTCAGCATTTGGTATTATGATGCTGTTCCACTGAGGTCCAGATCCTGTGTGCTCCATTACAAATGCGTACCAAAACACGACTGCAAGTAGCGCTGGCGTGAGTCTGAAACACAATATCAAAAGTTTAAGCGAGTCAACTACTTTCCAAAATACTGTAAAAATGTCTTAAGAAAGAAATGAAAAGGCATACTGCAAAGTACTTTTTCACCCACTTTATTTTCCCTCTGAGAAGATCGCGGTATTATTATTGCAAAGGAACTGTACGTATACAAACAAACGAAAAAGATGTTATTAATAACGGAATCGTCGTTTAACTCACCTGATATACCTGGCGATAAAACGACAAAACCAACGGATCTCGCCGCGCACCGTGAACTCGTTCGCCATGTTATAAGCAGTTAAAACACCGCTGAGTAGTAGAAACACGTCGGTATAAACCATCGCTGCTCTTAGAAGCGAGCTGATGGGATTGTTTGCAACCTGTTTCGAAATCAAGCATTAACCTTTAACTGTGTCGGTCGAATATACTCTAACACAGTTTTATACTAGATAAAAATATTTTTATTATTATTAAAATTAGAGAAAATAGAATGTTGTTTATTTATATTTAAGTGTAAGTGTACTCTCGAATGGCATAGCCTTTGGAACAATTACTATAAATGAAACTTAATCATTTAGTTTATACGTAAAATTTCATGAGCACCTCCGTAAGGTCAATTCGATTGGAATAGGGTAACCTCGATATCGGTATCAGCTGATGAGCAACGTAAAGGGCAATCGTGACGAGTGACCTTATTCCGTGAATGCACGCAATGTCGGTTTCGCTTGTTCCCCTTTTTAATAACGAGCTGACAGTTCTCCGTAAGGAAAAGGACATAATTATTCTCTCCGAATAGTTTCCTGTAAAGAACAAAGTAGTATAAATAACATAAATTTGTTTAAATGAAACTACAAATATATTAATAAATGAAACACAGCGTGTCAACATTCTTGATTACTTCTAACAAAAGTACTACAAGACTAAATAAATTTATTTATTTTTAAAGGGTGATCTTATTTCATCATTCTGCAGCTTTGCAGTCCTTCTTTAAAAGTTCCACTGTGCAGTTTTTAATGAAAATCTACCTTTTCCTTCAGATACCACCAGGTAGTCTCTCACCGTCGCTACGAAGACGAGGCAGGCGATCATGGCGTAGAAATACCTATGACAATATAGAAAGTAAAAAAACAAAATTAAAAATCTGAATGAAATATACATTCACGAACAATTGGCTTAGTAAGTTCATACTAGAAAATATGTACACTAGACCCTGACATGATCTAATTGAAGCACACATACAAAAATTTAATAATAATACCAAAAGATACCTAAATACCTAGAGATATTTACATACAATAAATAATAGCGTGATAAGTCGAAATCATTTCAATGCCACTCTATTTATACCTGCGTTTTCACCTTCCCCCATTTACGTAAGTTTAAAATGACCCGGATTAGCGGTGTTTAGTTTTGAATTCCGAGAACGTCTCCTAAGCGTCAAACCGCAGTCTGCGCTTAATCTCGTAAAGGTCCAAGAAAATTAATACGTACAGAACACCGATCGTCTCCTTCGAGTAGCTGCCTGACTTTTGTTTGACGTAACACATGTTGGGGTCGACGTCAACCGTAAATCTTATTCCTATGGTTGAATTGTAATAGTTCAACGCTTGCTCCAACACGTTTTGAGCATCTTCAGCCGAGCACGCGGCTGGAAGACATAGAGCCCAATTCATCGTTGTGAATTTTGGAATAAAGTGACCAGGCTGGAAAACAGAATCCAAATAATAATTACATCAGGTCTGTTAAGACAATAAATTAATTGAATAAATTTTGATTAGACATATTAAATATAATATTTTTTATTTTCCATAACGTTAGCACTATACAATACTTATTTTATCTATTAGAATCGTTTTCATATGAATATTTACAGTCAGTCCCATAATTATTAGTACTTAAACTGAATACTAAGTTTGATTATTTCGTTCTTATTCAAATGCACGCGTATCATTTTTAAGCAATCAAGTATGATATCGTGATCCCATACGCAATCGATACTGATAATGTTTAGTTGAATAAACGTAATTCGAGTATATCCACAAATAATCGTCAATATACAATATACAATATTCTTCTGTTCAATTAACTATCCAAGATAACGACACATGCGTGTCGACTTTTGGCCTAGATGGAATCACGATAGTGCAGAAAACTCGCGTCACAAGTAATACTAATCTCCCAAGAACGACCTTCGATAAATAAAATCCTATCAGCATCATCAAAACGGAAGTATGCGTTGCACGTGCGGCATGATATCGAAGCCAGTTCTATCTGGCATCAGGCGAAGTATACATTCGAGAAACTGTACACGCAAGCACGATTTACAACATCGAATTTCCTCGATGGAAGGTCTTAATGGCGAGCACTTGCGAACACGTGCACATTTCAACATTTAGGAAACAGTGATAGAGATAAAATTGTTTACTTACGTCGTTCATGCTTCCTCTTATAAACGCGCGTGCCTGCATCATGTTAACCGGAAGTCTCATGTCCGGATGAGACGCGTACAGGTCCACGCTGGCCAAACAGTACTTCCCCTGGACCTTCAGGGTGTTGTTGTTCAACTTCACGTGCGCCATTACGCCTAAACACTCGTCAAAGTCTCCCAGCTGGTTAACGTTTCCGCGAAGGAGACCTGATGGAATCTTTGCGCTCGAGTCTAGCACTGAAATGATAAAAATGACTAGAAAATAGTGGGATCACATATCGTTATTGTTAGAATTATTATTGTTCAAATTAAAGTGGGTGAAAAAGTACTTTGCAGTATGCCTTTTATTTTATGAATATTGGGAAATGGATATTTGTAACGTATTATTGAATAGCCCAAAATTATTGTCAGTTATCAGAAGATTATCAAAACATTATCACAAGAAATATCATACTATTAAATATCAAGATTATCACAAAGAGCATCGCACTTGTAAATATCAAGATTATCAGAAAAAATATCGAACTATGAAATATCACAAGCTTGAAGAAATATTACTAAAAATAACAAGAAAGAAATGTCACAGTATTGTATCCATTCAAGTAAATTTCAAGAAAGCTGAACTTACTCTGAAGGGCCCACAGCTTGTACCCCCTCAGCTGTCGCAGGAAGATCTTGCCGTGCTGCTGACACTCGAAATCCTCGACGGCCGTGAAATTTGGCACGAAGGTCGGAACGCGTAGCAACGCGTCGTTCAACCGAGCCAAAGTGAAAGGAGCTTCCACGTGCGCTTTCGTTTTTGCTTTCGACTCTTCTTCTACAAACAATCGTGGGCATGTTTTAGTATCGTCGGAAATCTCAGGTTAGGAAAATCACTTTACTTCAATCAAAACATAAAAAACTCTCTTTCCCATTGTTACACAGACAATTCGGTGACCACAAAGAACATAATCATGGACCACCGATACTCACTATCCAATCGTTTAACTTCTGCCTGTTTAGGAGCTGCTGTCACTGTCACTTTCGTTTCCACTTTCGCCTTTTCGGGTTGCTTCGGTTGCTCTTTCGTTTTCGGTGGTGCTTTAGGCACTTCCGGTTTCAAGGGAGCCTCTGCCTTCGGCGGGGGTTTGGGTTTCGACGGTTCGAGTTCGGGCTTCGTTTCCTTGAGATCGACTCTCTTCGGGCTCTCGGGCGACTTCTTCGAGGTCTCCACTTGTTTCTTCTCGACTACTTTCTTTGGGGGTTCCTGGGGCTTCTTTACTGATTCCTCTTTCTTTGGGGGTTCCGGTGGTTTCGATACCACTTTTGGCGGAGGCTGTTCCACGGATTTGACCTTGTCCTTGTCGGCGAATCTGACTTTTTCCAGCTTCTTTGGAGCGGAAGTGAAAGTTACATCTTCAGATTCGTCATCCTCATCATCATCCTCATCCTCGTCCTCGTCCTCGTCCTCGACTTCATCTTCATCATCGTCGTCTTCGTCTTCGGTATCTTCATCATCATCATCATCATCATCATCATCATCCTCATCATCATCCTCATCCTCATCATCATCATCATCATCATCATCATCCTTGCCTGACTCTTCCTGCTCTTCTGAATCCTCCTCCTTCCTCGACTCCTCTTCGACCTTAGCTTTCCTAACAACCTTCTTTGGAATTAATTTAACCACCTCAGCCTTTCTCTTCGAGTCTTTCTTCACTTTAACTCGATCCACATCCTCCTCCTCGTCTTCTTCGGATTCTTTTCCACCGGCATCTTCCTCATCATCGTCTTCGTCTTGGTTCTCATCATCTTCGTCTTCGTCCTCGCTATCCTCCACCTCTACTATCGCTTCATCGTCTTCATCATCAACCTCGTCGCTCCCTTTACTATCGTCCTCCCTCGAGCGAGCAATTCTTTTCAGCTTGTCAGACGCCCCTTCCGTACCTCCGACGGCGTCGTCCGTCGACGTCATCTCGGCAGGTGGTTTACGTCGGCTGGCAAGCCGCGATGCTGGCGTCTCGTGCCATTTCCGGTCCGGCGTCGAGGTCGTCCTCTCCTGGCATCTGCCAAAGATGGAAGTGCAAGCGCGACTCGGCTGCTCCGCGGACTCGTATTGCGCGCCGTGGTCCCGTATTTTGAAAGCATAGCAGCAGGTGTAGAGGAGGAGTAGGAGTGTGAGCAAACCGATGCACTTGCCCAGGAGGGCGGCAGCCATGTCACCGCAGCGTTCACATGGAAGAACCGCGGACGTAGCACTGGGTCCCGAGTCGTTGGTCGGCTGGATGGAACCGTTTGATTGGCCGCCACCGATCAGCTGTCGCGTCAGCAACGAACAGCAACGATCACGTTGACCCCCGAAAGTCTGACGGGCTGAACCCTTTGCGTCCTCGACGGTTTGCTTCGCTGGTGATCGTTGCTTTGCGACTTTCCCACTCCTCCACGAAGAACAGGTAACCCGGAGAGACTCGAGAGACTATCGTATCCGCCTCCGAAGACGCGGCAGACCCCGGGCCACCGTCGTCCGTGCCTTCGTTGAAAATTAGAACGCATGGCATCGTCCCAACCAGCTACGAGTTTTATTTAGCATCAACATTTCGGAGGCGGCCGCTAGACCGCCGGCTAGCTCGAGAGGCTCCCGTCGCGCACGCGCCTTCCGCAGACTCGCGGCACCGCTCGCGCCATGCGGTCCCTCCGCGATCGCGTTGCGCAATCCGCCCGATGAATTCGCCTACACCGCGACCCCCGAACCCCTCGCCAACGCAGTTTCCCAGAGACAGCTCGAAAATAATGCCGAGACTTCTCGCCCACGATCCACTGCCTTCACCGTAACGAAGGCTGACTTCTCGTTGGGTTTCTGGCTGGTTGGCTAATTTAGACATTGTTTTCTGATCGTCGCGTTCTTCATGGGGCTAAAATGTAGGCTTAGGATGGTCGGAGGCTGATGATTTAATCAATTTAGCCATTATTCATGATGCAATATCTCTAAATTAATTTTCTTTCGCAATTTCTGCCGAATTTCGGGTAGAAAGTCTTAGACGTGTACCATTCCATTCCTGAAAAAGATATGTGAAAAGCTCAGGAACCTATTCATGGTGTTTAATTGCTACAAATGCTTCAGACTTCAACGAAATCTGACATAAACAAAGTTGTCGCTTCTTAGTCACCATAAAATCTAGTAGCGACTGGGAGTCAACTGTCTAAGCAATCCTGTCACCTAACAAAAGGGTTAGTACTAAATACTGGTCGAGGTCTCCAGGTGTAAGCCTTGTCCTTTTTGGATTTCTGGCTGTTGGCGAAACTAGCGCGATACCGAGCGTCTGGTATGCAGACCTTTGGGAGCCATCCAGATGTTCAGAACTGTTTTCAACGTTCGATTGAAATCTTTTATCGTGACGCTGACGCTGGCTAGTGATCGCGTTTTTTTTTAAATTTACGATCCACGGCGTGACTCACATCAGAAATTCGCTCTCGTCGTGCTTGAACGAGTTGGTATCAACTCGTACTCGTCACTTTTCTGTATAAAAATAGTTTGTACTCACAATTGCATTTTTAGATTCACAATCAGTGGTGAAGAAATTGTGACTGTAAACAAAACAAAAAATGAATTATGGACAATTTAATCAGGTATTTAATTAAAACCTACAAATTTTAATAAAAAATTCGAAGAGATTTAAAATGTTAATCCATATGAGTAGCCACGTAGCGTAGAATAGCTGAAACTCTACTAATGCATGCAATCTGTATTGACGAACGGTAAGAAAGGATGTACCAGTCGGTGATAATGTGGCTAGTGATTGTACTTATCGTTGATAATGTAGCGAGTGATAATACTTATCGTTGATAATGTAGCGAGTGATAGTAACCATTATTGATAATATGGACAGTGGTAGTTTTTATCGTTGATAGAGTAGATAGTTAAAGTACCATACCATTTGTTGATAATATGTCCAGTAAAAAATGTTCGCGTATAACTATTCTCGACTAATATCAAGTTTTCACCATCGAACAGATTTCGATGTTGTAAAGAAAGCTCTGAGATTTTATCAAAAATACTTGAAAATTCAGTTAGTAGCTTTCATAAATATTAAAGGTACCTATGACTGAATTCTACAATTTGTTTCATTCCAGCAGTCAATGAAACAGGAGCATGATAGCAATTCTTATCTCCCTTCACTATTTATTACTCTCTATTTATTACACGAATTATATTACACTGAAAACGTCTTATTTTACATTTATAATAATTGATTTTTTCATATGCTCAGTGGTGCCATGTCTCTACAAGTGTTCCAAGTTTGTCGTTGAATAGTTCCAGAATTTTGTCACAAGATGACGCGACAAACTCATTCTTACCAAAAATCATTGTATCAATGCAATTTGAACTAATTTCAATTAATAAATCAGGAATACATGTTTAAATGAGTACACAGTAGGTTTAAGAAGTGTTAAACTATACAAATAGGTAAAATATGTAAATAATTACGATGTCTGTAAGTTTATCCACGACAAACTTGGGCATTTTCCCACCGATGGCACCACGTACATAAAATTATCGACTTTATAATTATTCACGTATTTTCCTTATTTTAACAGTTTTACAACAAATTTATTTCGCGGTTCTTCGCCAAATGACGATACCATTTATTACCCTACGAAACGCGCGTTTTTAATTATTTAAGCTTTTTTGTCGTAATTGTTTACGATATATTTTATATAAAATTCAGCTTTAAACTGGCGTTTCCATAGTTGATCAACGCGAAGAAACATTTGTCGATTCGAGCCAAACATGGAATTAATTAGCCGGCGAATCAATGCATAGATATAATTTCATTGCCGAGGTACTCAATGCACGATATTGCTTTCATAATCAGTTCCATTTAATATGTTCTATATGTTCTGTATTACTATCTGTATTTCCCATGGGGATGTGCTCGCTGCGTCCTATTGCATATAGTTTCAGATAACGTGTCCGAGATCCATTCCCGTGCCGCTGTTGTGCATCAAACTTGCTACCAAACTTATCTTCTTTATTTTGGGAGCACTTTTCGATACGGTCATCTCCCTATACGCGTTTATTTCGTGCGCGGAATTTCACCAAAGTATGCTTTTTATGCAATGGTCATTGGTCAGACGCTTCGTGACATTACGAGGTGGAGACATCATGACACTTTGACAGGGTCACCGTACTTCCTGGAATAATTACGCTACTTTAAAAGCTCTCACAGTCCATACGTCCTGACTGAACACTGGTTACACTAACGGCATCGACAATCGCCCGGACAAGTTTTCCTAAAATCGATTCCTCTCCAATGGTCTGGTCCGATTCACGTCGCGTGTGGTACGAAGTTACTCCTTATTGCTTCCGTGGCGATGGTCGGGTCCGAGGAGACAGCGGAACTTGCCGAATTAGTCGAACTTAGAGAGACGTGGCGAATGAATCTGTAACAAGGGTGAATCCACCGGCTACTGTCACGGTCGAGTTTCGATGCAATTGATCCCTAAAACACGCGGGATTGGCGTGCACCTGTGCGCACCACGGTCGCGTGAAGGTGCCGCGCGGGAGAAACGACGCGGGCACATTTTGCCCGACGCGTTAGTTTCGGGACAATTCACCGGATTCGTGGTACATTGCGCTCGCTGTTTATGACAACGCGTTATCGCGGACGTATGGGCACGGAGAGACGAAGGACCAGCGACTCGTGGCAGCGACAAACGCGGTGAAACCGTTGATTTCGTCGCGGGCCAACGAAAAGCGCGCAATTCTCAGCCGCGTTTCCCGTTCGCGTCGAATGATTCGAATGATTCGTTTGATCGCTGATGGCATTTGCTTTGCAGCGAGAGATCAATTAGTTTAATGACGGAGGAACCGGAGGCGTCGCTGGAAGCGATACGTCGGCGCAGTCTGTCTGTGCATGTCGCATTAATTGACTGTGATTAATCCTTAATCGCGGATCGATTCGTTGGGGTAGCTTCGCGTTATTTGATTCCGTGTGCGCGTTCCACGTTGTCGTCGTTTATAATGGGTCGCGCGTTTCATATGCGCTGGAGAGTATATTGTGTTGGGCGCGGGAATTTTCCCTCCCCTGGTAGTTGTTCTATTCCGTTGCAAGTTTAAGGGCCGTTAAAGGGTGTTCTTCTTGGTTTTAAGGGACTTCAAGATTTGTAGGATTTGTGTATGAGCTGTTCACAAATTGATTAACTCGATGAAACAAACAGTTAAGAAATGCGACGAAATATAACAAGTTATGACTATACCAAGTGCTTTGGCACTTAAATTAAAGATTCTTCAAAAAGTGGATTTAATCGATTTGTGTAGTGAACGGCTCATATAGTAAATACAAATATAATATCAACCTTTTCACTTGTTGACTACCAATTAAATCAAAATTATTTCGATTTAAATACCAACTTTGTAATTTTACGAGTACTAGCCTTTTCGAGTCGTATTTACCTCCACCCTGTCGGTGGGTCTGTATAAATCTCGTTACTCTTTCCCTTCTGATAACATTTTACATTTATCGCGCAACGAGCGCAACAATATACACGGGGGAGTATTCGAGTCGAGTGGCTAGTGAAATATCAACAGGTGCAGTCAGTCGGTTGTTTCATTTAATCGGTTCCTATTCTGCGACCGAGATTTCTAAGCTTCGCCTTGTAATTCGTGATACCCCTTGGGGGAATCCAGTCGATTCGATTCCGCTGTCTTGGAATAGCTATGATTATACTATCGGTTCCCAGAAATGCCTCGAACGCGCGCAGCGCTCACTGAAAAGTGAAACTGCAAATGCTCTTCGAATTCGAGGAAAGCGAACGATTTGACTTTGGTAAACGATTGTGGGCAATCGTGATTAGAAAATAAATCGAAAAAGTAGCAGCTGTTCTGTTCTCGTTAATTGGATACGCACGAGCAACTCAAAGTATTACAGTTATTGGTCTTCTTCAGGAGTGAATCTGAACATTGTAAAATACCTTAAAGAAATCATAATTTTGGTTCTCGGACTTTGACACAGTAAACATCGAATTTTTCTTGCGCATTACAACGTTCATTTTTCTAGAAGTGATTGCGAGAAACGGTGGAAGTGACTGTGACTCTTTGGGCGGTCATACGAAATGTTAGACCTGTGTTTCAGTATCCCAGATCAGTCCTGAAGGATCATAACAAATGATCCACCACCTCGTGAGTACCTTTGGAAACAACTTGTTTCCCGCAGGGAAACAAAGAGCCACCACTGCGAACATGAGTATAAATCCCTCTGGACGTTTAGTGCATGGCATTCTCGGTAAGAAATACGCGAGAGTAAAACTCCTAGCGATGCAACCGGGTCTTTCATTACCTGACTTCTTGAATTCTTATTGGAAGAATCATTAGTTGTTTCGATCGTACCCTGGCAACAGGATACCTTCAACGTAATAAGCATTTAATTGGTTCTAAACAAACTATAATACTCTGTTATAGAAGAGGGATACTTTAAACTCGATTGATGTTTAACCTAAACATCTAAAACAATTAAATAAAATTTCAAGAGTTAATTCGAGAGACAAGCGGGCATCTATTTGAATAGAAGCACCATTTACAAGTCTAATAAATAAAAAAACCAATTAATTTCTGTGCAACTTCACTCACAACAGAATATCTCGACCACACATAACGCCCACACGAGCAGAGACGCATTACGGAAGTAGGTGACACGCTAGTCTATCTTACCGTTTCCCGACACTTCCGGTTTGATATCCCACGCGCGACGTAATCTGCCCGACCGTCAATCGTTAGTCGCAGCTGGAGGAAGAGTAAGCAAGCGTGTCCGAGATACGGTGCGAAATCGGAGTAAACGCAAGAAGAGCCAGAAGAACATTGGAAGGATCTACTGCGCACGGAAGGCGACGTAAGTTGTTTGGCATTCATTTGGCATGCAATACCGAGCCCATTCCGAGATTGAATCCCACAAAACTGGCGGCGCCACGGTGTTATAATTAATTTATAATACCTCTAATTACGTGGGCATGTCGGATGTGGCTGTCCCGACGTTTAATTTGTTCGCTAATTAAACAGGGTACGCGCCCTATGAGCGCGCAACGCGCCTGCTTGGGTGTCTCTGCTTTCCTCCCCCCGTTCTCGCCCCACCGCAGCTCTTTGCCATTTCCAACGACCTAACTGCCGGCCGTTCAGGTTATGTGCCTGGGAACAACGAACACACGACTGCTCATTGCGGTTGCAGTTAACTCCGCAGCCGCATCTCCTGTCGCCGAGATTCGATGCCGCTCTTTTCACCTTCCAATGCTGCGCCACCCTTATCAGTCCCCCAAGATCCCCTCTGCATTGTCCGAAGCGTCCTGTTCATCCTTTCCGCGCCATTTCCCGGCTTGGCTTGTTCCATTTTTGGAATTTAAGGCTTCGAAAGTCAACATGCAGCGAATTTTGATAGGTAGGACTTGGATGAGTGGGTAGAAGAGAAGAATGATGAATGGTACTTGGTTCTAGATGAATGGTACTTGAATGAGGGGGGAACCTTTATTAGTGGAACTAAGTTCGAGGTCTCGACATTTTCACACCAGAAAGCTCCGTTATATACCTCTGTTAAGCTCTGCTATGCTGCGAAACCTCTTCAAATGAAACTAATTTTTCTCGATTATTAGAAATAATCACCTGTACATCAGCTTCTTTGATTCTAAAACTCTATAATCTCTATAAGAATGTGTACACTTTAATACGCGTGTTTCACTCAACGGGGCTCGTCATTTCCAAAAACTTTTCGACTTATGACAGTTCTATTAATGGCGGACTCTCGTGTTCCTAATTGGACTACGCGTCTGTAATTAGGAGACGAGTCGTCGCCACTGAAACGAAGCAGGTTCACCGTTTCGTGAATTTCAGAAAAGGCTGGACGGTTCCGGTGGGCATAGTTATTTGAGAAACCTGATTCTTTGCGGCGCTGACTGTTGACTGAGAAAGTAGCAATTTTATTCAAACGAGTTTCTTTCCGCAGCATTTTATTTATGCAGTACTCGATATTTTATCCAAACTTACCTAAAAGTGTTAAGGTCTTAAAAATATTTTTACCAAATTCTAAATGTCGAAATTCTAAATTCTAGAAAATGTCGAAATTGCCAAAGTTATAACTGTTTATGCCAGAGGCCTTCCTGTCGCGCTTCCTGAACACGAATTCCTCGTTCCGTTCATCTTTTGAGTCATTTTGAACAGCGAGGGAATGATTAAACCGTGAAGATATTAGCGATCAAGTCTTGCGCGACGTTTAATTCGAAATCGCGTACCAAGTAGCTCGTGGAACGTCGACGAGAGTGCCCGCAACTAAAAGTTGTCAGCAGGTATATTGCTTGCACGAGGACAGGTTCGGGATGAGGTATGATCAGGCTGCTATTCGAGTAATACCCGATCGTACGTTCCATATTACTTGGAAAGCTCTTTTGGGTATCTGCCGAAAACTTTGTGGCCGAGGAGACGTTTCAAGTTCGGAATGAAGTTCCGAGTAAACTCAGGTCCATCCTGATCGCTTATCGAGAAGACGCAGGTTCGAGTTCCAACTTTTCGATGCGACGACACGTAGAAAACGTTCATTGGTTATGGATTGATTTTTCTCGCGGTGGGAAAGTTTGGTGAAACTTTAATCTTTAATCGTCGCCGCTTTTCATTGACGACTACGATTTGGAAAGGATTTCTACTTCGATGAAGAGAGTACGTACTACGACGATTCAATTATACGATATTAGGTTGGTACACGTGTCTACTTTTAATGTTTTCGCATACCATGCGTGTTACACGAATGGAATTTTGAACGATTGCATATGAAACGTATGCGTATAATATCTAATTCAAAATAAATTCGAAACTTGTACTTGCAAAAATGTGAACGCAGGAGAAGAGTTGATAAATTTGATTTCGTTTCGTGGAAGCAGTAGCAATTAGAAAGCTATATTAATTTAATAAAACTTCGAGCGTAGTAATTACATGAATCCTTTTGTTAATATGATAAATTTTAATATAGCAGTTCTTATCGACGATTCTTGCTTTGCTCATATCTGCCAACGATACCAAACTTTTCAAATTAAATTTAACCATTTGTTCCGCGAGAGCACTTTCTCCTCGAACGCTACCATTATTATTTTTTTTTATTTTATTTTTTTTTTTTTTAATCGAAGTTGAAAGGTGCGCGATAGTTCATTTGCTCGAATCTGCGGATTGTTTTCGATATTAAGATACAGTTTTCTCCTAAATTTTGTACAAATTTTAAACTTTCACGTGCCGGAGCGAGAGCTCGCTCTCCCAATTTGAGAACCATTGTTTTAGCGCATAACTCTCATGCATATTTCATGCACGCGTTTATGCGCCGATACAAACGCGAGTCGATTTCATTTGATTTCGAGTCGCTTGTTGCTAATTGTTTCATTAAATGTCCGTATAATACATTGAAAATTTGATTCTTGGCACGGTCGAATATAGCTGTTCCACGATTTGTGAATATTTAATAAAATGTGTACCGCGTTTCCTGCTGAGGGTTTCAATCGACTCGTCAAAGCACGCTCGTCATTTTCTAGTGAAATAATTAATCCTGCTACGTGCATAACTTTTTCAATTTTAAATATTTTTCTTCGTTTTAAAGTTCCCATTCACGGATGTCCGATACAGTAATTTTTATTTTCTAATTTCTGTGGATTCGCACAGTGTAAATTGAATTATATAGACCGAGACGTTCGTCTGCACCCCAAATCGTGAAAAACCGGTATTATCGCTTTTATTACTATTATCGTTTGTTTGTACTCTTACCGAAGATATCAGCGGAATTGAAAGCTTTTCGTTTACTCTGGACGTTTGCTCGCCATCGATTTTGCCATTTTCCACGTTACACTGTTTTTTCTCTTATTCATTCTCATTTTCAATCTGGAGAGTTTATCTGACGTTAATTGTTATTCAATCTCGAGCGATGTCCTCGCTTTGCTTTTTGTTTGTCGCTAATTGGATTAGCGAGACTGTACAAAAATAGTAAAAACAAAGAATTTTTATTAGAAAATGATATGCTAAGAACTGAAGCATCGGATAAAACATGATACGTAGAAGTAAAGATAAATATAGGTGATAATTATCGAATTAGATCGGTAGTCGATCGTGGTGAAGTCTTTGAAATTTGTTTGTCCCAAGAAAAAGGATGTTTAAGGGATGACAGGAGATCGGTGAACTGCAAAGTATTGCGACAACATGATAAACTACTTAATATAAACCTAATGTAATTTGCGAACGAGGGATTGATTGATGTTGCGCATCAATCAAGTTGCACCACCATTGAAAATGATCGCTCTTCGACCCTCGAAGTTACGTCATGATTGCAGCACGTGGAAGGGAATTCAATTTTCATTTGGTAGGAGACTTGTACTCTTGATCGATAAAGGAAACTGCGATCGCATCTTTCAGTCTTTCACTCTGGATCATCACTTTTTATTTTATTAAGATTGTTATGTAGATTAATAATATTGTATGGTCGTTGTAATCACGCGAGTCAACGTTTTGATTGATCACTATAACTAGTAAAGTGAAACTTCAATATTTCAACATCCTTTCATTTTTCAGGGACTGAAACGATATTAACCTTTACGAGAGTTTCGATCGAGTTTCAATGGTAGTTTTCAGGTTTTGTACTATGTGCATACCAGTAAAAAACATGATTAGTATTATCTTTTGATTCTGAAAACATTAAAGTTTTCGAGAACGTTTACCAGCAACTGCGGAATTCTATGTCTGACCAAGTACGCCCCTATACTACTTGCCTTGCCAGCGCTAGCTCTTATCTGACTCTGCGAGCCCTATTCTACTGCCGTTCTCATACTGAATTTTCTTATATTAAATGAAATAACGATTGGCCGTTGCAAAGACTGTTACAAATACACAAATAAAAATTGAATTGTTCATTTATTAACCCTAAATCGACTACGACTAGTCAAATGACCGTTTATAAGTCTGTATATACAGTTCTCATAATCAATATATAAATTATGTACAATTATTTCATGCATCATTCAGTTTAGTACCAGGTGCGATATTTTTACATTCAATTGAAAAACCAAAAAAGTATCTTGCAGTGTAGCTATTAGGTTATATAGGTACAAACGAAACGTCTGTAGGTTTAATACTAGTACAAGTGAGGCATTAAACAAATTATTAATAGAATACATTCTCTAATGCGATGCAAAGTTAATACAAGCACATACCTACGCGGTAACTGTTTTCAGATATAAACGAGGAGTAAAGTGCACGAATTAAACCTCGCCTCGCCCGTCATCTTCGGTTCCAATTCCGCCTTTCCTTCGCTGAAAAACGTCGTTGTTCGATTAGAGAAATTACTCGGTACAATTTTCCCTCGATCAACGGGTAGCGCGGGAATGCCAATAAAAGATAGAGGTCCGCGGCCGAAGGGTAAAAGACGGATCGTCATTCTGATCGACGGGAGAGGGTGCATCGGGTGGCCGTCTGCGGGCGCACGTTTCACCGGTGGGGCGCGAAAGGAAAGCTGGAAAGCGTAGAGAACGCGAGCGGTACGTTGGTATTGGTCGGTGTCTGTGCGACAAAGGGGTTCTAAGGGGGTAGATGCGTCGCTGTGTTGCGCCGTAGCTTTTGCCGCGGCGCCCGCCAGTCCATAGGCGAAGTCCTAACGAGCAGCCGGCAAGCGAACCGTGTCTGTGAAAAAGTTACCCCCGGTCGCGATCGGATCAGCTGAAATTTATGCGGTTCGCGCGGTAAATCCGGTCCGGCGATCGCGCACGGTTCCATCTGCTCGATCTTCCCGCGCCTCGTGTCGTCTCGCCTATTCACCGCGTTACGTCGTTTTTGTACGCGCTCGCGGAGAAAACCGTACCCTCGAACTGGAAATATTACCAGCGGCGAACAAGCAAACGAACGGAAAGTTCGGGTGAAAACGATCCGACGCGGGTGAATCGACGATCGTCGCCTGGAAAGTTGTGACAGGGTGCCCCGGGAACAGTGATTTATCGACGAATAGGCCCGCTCGTGGACGAAGTGCTTCGATTTCGGCGACGACATGTGACGAGAGGTGTCGATCGTGTGTCAGCGATAAAGCGTCCCGATCTCCAGTCGATAGTTTCTCGACTGACGATCCTACTGCCGCGGATTCCGTACACGCCTGGAAACTCGGTGAACGCGGCGAGTGGTAACGATAAACAACGCGACACGCATCGGATTCTGTGACCGGGGTGCGCGTATTACCCGAGTGGCGTCGTTCACGCGGTTATCGAAGCCACGGTGGCGAGGTGATAGTGGATCCCAGTTCGCGGAGGACATCCAAATGCGTGTAAGTTTCACGGATCGACCAGCGACGTAGTAATTATTTTTCTCGACGAAACGCACGCTGACTCGACGATGAAATTCTTGGGAGGTATTTAAAGGTTATGTTATTTTAGAAGCGTTTTGTACACCTGAGGCATAGGATACCGTGTCGTGACGATGAAAATGGAATTTGGGAACGTTTGGACCAGGAGTTGTTGACCATAACACGATACAGTCAGTCCCATAAGTAGTCGTACCCTTTACGTTCATTTAAGAAACGAGTCTAAATTAAATGGTAGATGTGATGTTTCCAAATACACTTTACATTATAAATATGTGCATGAATAAACTTTACACATGTATATATTTATAATGAAACATTTATTTCAAGGATACGAATACTTATGGAACTGACTGTATATAGTCTGCTAGTACCTTGTGCCTTTTGTTTACGATTCATGACAGATCCGTGCGTATCTATATTTACATCTGTCTCATATAAAAATACTTTACTCTGTTTCGCTTCTTTCGTAATAGTTTATTATACTTTTTTTAAATATTTTCCTCTGGTTTTATCTAACTTTATTTCCATCATCAAAATGGCTGAAAACGTGATACATGGTCAATTACACACGAATCCACGTTGGCAAAAGTGCAGATACTTTCCGATTTGCATTTCAAACACGCCTCGGAAGCTTTTGCAAAAGCCACCCCTTGAACTAATTTTGAATCCTCAAGTGCTCCCTCTGAGATCTTCTTAATGTCGATTATGTTAAGAGACCACGTATCATCGAAGATAAAAACAGCTCTCAAAATTAAAGTACTTTCCCGCTAATGAATCAACATTTAATTCGTACACGTTCATACGCACGTTCGCAAACGTTCCAGTGGCTTAGCAAGTCTCCAAGGTTTGATAACTACCCTTCTACGATCGCGATTCATTTCTAGCTTCCTTTTCAAGGCAAGTCAATTTTCCTGGACAAGACGTTCCTATGGTTCCGGGGGTATGGAGTTCTAAATTTCTCTGCCGTTCGCCTTCTAACGATTTTCCTCGACAGCGCGAGGAAATCGTGCATTTCCTTCTGTTATCGCTGGGAATTATCGCGAGGCGGGTTCGCCGATGTTCGCGTTGTTAACGCCGATTATAAACTCCGCGCCGGTCGCCGCAAAACTGGAACACACCCGCTCTGTTACCCGATTCCAGACTTTTCCGACCGTACGTGGAAACGGCCGGGCAAAACAGAGGCGAGGGAGGAGAGAAAAAAAAACGTGTCGTAGAAAATGGGCTAAATGGAGAAACAGAGAGGACAGGGACGCGTAACGGGAAAGCCGGGAAACACCGAACAATACCAATTGCGACAAATTACACGTTGCTTTATCCGGTAACGCTGGCACGCGATTAAAAGGGGATAGCGAGGCTGCTCCCGAATCGTACACCCGAACCCCGCGATTCCCATTTTTGTCGGTCGCTTCCTTCGCAACTAGCGAGCATCACTCTAACAAAACTCGGTAAGGCTGTCCTGCAAAAGATGGTGACGACATTTCAATTATTTCTGAGTAGTTGTTAAGCAGTGTTGATGTAGTACTTTGTATTCAATTTAAATCAAAATTTGTATGCATCAAATTTATCAATTCCAAACAACGATGCCCAGAATTTTAGCCATCCATTGTCCCTTAAATTACCCTAATTCACCTCTACACCAAGTAACAACGTTCACCTGTAGAATACCGAATACGATCTCTTCACAAAATGTTTAAATGTTCGTCATCGAGGTTGGCGCCACGTTCCTATTTTCTCGGGACAAGACGATGGCTCGTCGTTGAAATTATTCCATCGAGACCCAGGTCGCTGGATACACGTGGTCATATACGACGCTAGATCGAGTTTCGTTGATTGACGCGCGCGAAATTGCGAGTTAGCGGAGCGGAACGGGGGTTGGCTAACAAATCCAATCGCAGTCACCGCGATTATTCACGATCGGGTTAAACGCCGGCCGAGTGCTTCAGAAATGTGATGTTTCCAGGTGTCGTCATCGCGTCATCGCGCCGTGGGCTTAACGAGGAGCTGTTAACGCCGGCGTCGTTAGGGAACCCGCGACGCAAGTGGACGCTCCTCGTCGCTCCGAATCCTCGAAACTGCCGCAGCGATTGTTAGACGTCCCGTTTGCGCGACAAGAACAGTGCTTTACGGTTCGGACAACCACTCGATCGTGGATAGAGACGGGAGCGTAAAGTGAACAAACAGGGAGCAAACAATACAAGGAGGAATATTGCGTAGTTTGCGAAGGAAAACAGATGTTCTCTGGGAACAGCGTGTATTCGACTTGACTCTGGGGTTGTTGGTACCTTTTCGTGTCAGGAATACATTTTGTTACATGATTCCTTTGAACTTGGATAGAGAATACTACAACTAACCAACAGGAAGAAGACACTGTGTCTTATAAATGTATAAAAGTGTACGAAGTCAATCGTCACAGGCAAGATTGCTCCTCCGCGTTCGTCTCACCTAGGGGTTGCTACTGGACAACCTCAAATAAACAGAGAAAATACACGGACTTGCATCGGACCAGTCTATCGATGTGGTCATAAGAAATCCTGCTACTTACTCGCAGTACCACGTTCCCCTTAATTCGAGATTGTCCTTTCGACGTTGCCCAAGGAAAATGGAGAACTCGAGCGGTCGTCGTTGCGCGAACGTGCTCTCTTGAAGCGGAATTTTTCGCGTGGCTATGGTTCGTCAGTGAAAAGAAGCCAGCGTAATCTCCCCTTGAGACGATTGGATTGTCGTTTCGCAGCGAGGAGCGAGAGGCGAAGATAACAGAGACGCGCAGAGCGGAGGGTACCAGTTTTCGAAAGGGGTGTATCGACAACAGGCACTGAAAGGTGAGTACATCGATAATAATAATCGTTCGACGAATTAATGTTGCGTCGCGCGGCACGGTACATTTATTAGCGCCTCCTCCGCGATTCGATAATGCTGATTTACATATTTCCCGATAATGCCGGCGTATTTCGACGATAACGCGTTCGAGCTGTAATCACGCGTGTAATTCTTGCCTGTACGTACACGGGGGCCACCTGGGCGGTTATAATGGTAAGGTATTAGCGCGTAATCCTTCTTAAATCTCTTGTAATTAAATCTTCGATGATGTTGGCGGGCGAGCGTCATCGAGGGCCCCCGAGTGTGTTACGCCGATGCACGCCGATAACGAGAGATAATTCGGTTTTCTTGGCGGATAATTGGAGGGCTTTATCGAAGCCTAAAATGTGTCTTAAGTTTTGAGCTTCGCGTACGTTATCGGCACGTTCCGCTATCGTCGGCAACCATACGGGTTTAATACACCTTGGGAATAATGGCGCGCCTTTATTCAAAGTTTCCAAGAATTCCATCGCGAAGAGTTTCTACCACATTGTATTATGTAGGATAAAAGTAATCTGTCGGGGACTGCCTCTCCGATCATCGTCTTTTTGGCTCACGCCACTTACAATTAATCTTCTAAACAAAAACGATACGCTTCCGAATCTTAACTAACCTAAAGTAGATAATGCAATAATTTTTTTTAAATAAATGTTCAATGTTGCCTTGATCGCGCTATCCTACATTTATGTATCGTATAATAAGTTTGACACGATCCCTAATTATTTCTCGTCGTAATTTTCCATACTTCCGATCCCTTTGTTTGTTTGTTAATTTGTTAAATTGTTTAGTAAAGCATCTTTGACAGGAATACCTCGGTTTTCGACCGTAGAGCTTGTTCGCTCAGAAACGTCGTATCACGTAGGACGAATACGGGTCAAGAGGAAGTAAGAAAGTTAATTTTGAAGCTGTCGCGCGTTGTCGAGGATGCGCTACAAGAACAAGCCACTTTTAAATGATAAATTGTCCTTAATGGTGGGCCGCGTTGTGCTTCGCTCTTCGACGAGTTTCCTTTTTCGTTGCACCGTTTCTCCCCGCGGCCGATTACGGGCGCAGGTGCGCGGACGAAACATTGTAACGGTAATTCATTTCGTCGATGAAGTGCCGCAATTAGCATAAATGGTTGTGTTAACGTTGACGCTCGTTCATTCGGTGGCGCCGATCGCAAACAAAAACAGTAACACGTTCGTTAGATCGAGATTTACGGTCCCTCGAACCGCGTATTGTTGCTTCTAATGCGGAAATCCGGCCAGCTTTGTAGTTGATTCGCTGTAATTTACTACAAGGATTTCAGTCGACAAAGTTGTACAATGTTCGGTGTAATAGGGACCCTCGTCGTTCCCGATGTTCGTTTTCTAAACGATGTGTTCGTTGGAGCTGTGTTTTCCAAATATGTTTGGGAAACACTTTTCCATGTAACGTAAAATATTTACGGAATATCTATACGTTGCGTTGTTTGAAACTATGAGATATATGAAGAATGTACACTTTAACTCTGACACTCTTGCATAGAATATGTTACCTAAATTAACATCGACATTACTATTTCATTTTTCAGAAGTGTACATTTCTAGCATACGTTTAGTCCACGCGTTACGTGCTCGCATACTGGCACAACTGCATAAGAATTCCCAGTTTCGAGATAAGTTTTTAATGCAACGTGATTTCCTAGACGTTTCGCTCTATCGTCGACTGTGTTTTACATTTCGACGGCGTTGTCATCTGAGATAGCAGGGAGGAATTGTGCATTCGTGAGCGTAGCTTGCGCGGCTCATACGATAGATACACCTTGGAGAAATGCTGGTGTGTATGCGAAAGCAGTGGTTGTAAAGCGCAGAGGAAGGGAACGTCTACTTAATGGAACTGCTATCGTTTCAAACTACTCGCGATAAGGATACTCTGAAAGCTCTATACCCATTGGTTTTCTCTCGAAACTGTCTGTCGTTTAATACCTCGAATATTACGCTATTCGGACAAGGAGCTACTCTCTTAGGCTTTGAGTATTTGTAACTTTCTTGTTGTCTATAATATTAGACACGTACAAGTATTCGTGAAAGATTTTAAATTGTAATAGTTTAAGTCATTTTTGTCTACAGTGATGAATAAATTCGATCAGATAGCGAACCTCTTTCGGTTTTTATAGTTTCATAGAAAAAAACAATTGGAATGGAAGTAAAAATGCGCGTAAAAGTTTTTTTTCCTATACTACGGTTGGAAAATTGAGTTTTGGTCACGAAAACTCGCTGTCCAGACCATCGTGTATCGGAAAACAAGTTTTACCGCTCGACGAAACGATATCCAGTGGCTAGCCGCGCGATTTCTGACAAATTTTTGCTCCATAAGACTTGCCGTTTTAGAAGACTCGCCAGGTTCACGAAAAACTACGAGCATTTCCATTGGAATTGAAGGGACCATTACTTCTTTCGCGAGTTACCGCAAGAAAGTCAAGTGCGACCGTGCGCGGCTGTGCCGGAAGTTTGCGCTGCAGATAAGAATCCCCCGGATTCTTCCGTCGGATTGAAAAGGTCCTCGTGGCTACTCTCATCCTCTACATTTCTTCATACTTCTGAATGCGTCCCCTGTTCCACTGTTTCTCAGATGATTGAAACCAGTATTTTTTTAAATTTAGTCACATTTCAACAGTTTCTAAACAGTTTTATATGTTGCATCTTCAATTTTTCTACACTAAAAAATGAATATAAATTTTGTACATTACCGAACATTCTTTAAAGTGTGTTTAGTGTAAATGTTTCGTCTATTTTATTTAGGTTCTGTTCGGTATATTCATCCTATAAACCAAATCGAATTTCGAAAATGATGATGATTGTATTCAACTATTATTCAAATTACATTTTCCCTATTTTGGAGCTGGTTAGCATAGACACCTCACGCGCATGCGTCCAATTTACGCGCCAGAACTGAGCGAGTCGCTTGCGCAATCGTAGGCGTTATTAAAAACGTAATAAACTTTATAATGACAGAGCTTCCATTACAAGTTTAGACAAGCAATCATTTTTAAGTGCTCGTAACAATTTGATCATGTAGTATGAGAAAGCTGGCTCATTTTATCGCCTCGGGGAAACGAGGAACCGGTGACAAAAACAGGGGTGGCCCGATTCTCGTAGAGTTATGAGGCTTGTCAGTGAGGTGTAAAAAAAATTCTTACGCGGAAGAAATGACGAGGAAAGGTCTCTGTGTTCTCCTGACAGTGACAAGGCGATGGGACGGAAGCAGAACCAGTTGAATATCTTTACGCTTCTCGGGTCATATCTCGTTCACATGCCCTTTAACCGTCCGTCGCTTCGTCGCGTGTCTTGGGGTACCGTAAATTGTCGCAAAGTGGTTGGAGAAGGATTTGGTCACGAACCAGGAACTTTGCTTCGACGGAGAATACGAACGGTGACTCTGCCACTTACAACTTTGTTACGGTAAAGAACATGGAATGGGGGTCAAGATCCAGACTAATCATTGTTTAGTAACCTCAGGCAACGGAATTCCAGTGTTAATTGTTTATTTTACAAAGGATGTCAGGGATCGTTGATAGGATCCTCGGTGTGATGGGACATTAGGGGACAATATTAATGATAGGTCAACTGATTTTTGGTATGTAAAGAAGTCCATCTATTATCCCTTTACACTCGGATGTCCCGGATGAGGGGGCATTATAAGTCTAACAAATTTTATTGGTGGTATCAACACTTCAATAAAGCTACAATACCAAAAAAGTCATGTTTCCAAATTTATACTATTTTATTTAATGTGATTCCTGTTCGTATATTTTGCAACGAGGTGGTGAAGAGTGCAAAGGATTCATTTTGGACTTTCGTACCTAACAAGAAACATCACCCAATGTTACATGCCGATTTTGACGAAACTTGGCGCACAGATAGAGCAAAAAATTATGGTTTTTAACGAACAACAACACGCAGTAAATATAGTTCAGTCTCATTAAAATCGGCGTATACCATTTGATGTACCTTGTTAGTCGAATATATCATTTTTCACGCGCAATTCTTTTTTTTTCGGCTGTAGAGGCTCGAAACGTATTCGCAGAAGCGACATCACGAAAATTTCTTTCCCCCGGCGAGCGAGTCGGCGAAATCCGAGTGTTGAATATTCGTGCGCCGGTGATTACATCAATTACACGGTAGTAGAAAAATCGTAGTAGCTTTTCAACCGTTTATATTCATACCGAACGAATATGTCCGGGTTAGATGAATTTTTCAACGTTCCCCGCTTTTAAATGTAATTTCGCAGCCAACTTGAATAGGACGTTTAATTAAACGGCTTTGAGGTGACACGTCTACGCGGGCAGAAAAGAATGTACGTAAAATGGCACAAAGCCGTAGACGCGATCCATCACTTTGAAGATGCGACTGTCACGTACCCTGTGACCTAACAATATAAACCGTTCGCGGGAGGATCGTGTGCATTCCAGTCTTTGTTACGTGGTGTTATGTTAAGTGGCAATCAAGTCGCGATTATTGGCCGTTTTCTGTAATCAACATGATCGAGTATTGCTTTACATCGTCGCGATCGCCGATTTTCAATGACTCGAGTTCACCGCGCCACTTTATGTAGGCAACGTGAGCGCGAACGTAATGTATAGCGTCTACCTTTCGCTTTAGCATTGTAGAGCAATACTCGTATTTCGATTATTCGATGCGAGTACTATGAACATTGGTGTCACATTTGCTTTCATACGACTCTGGTGCCTTGTTTTTGTAAAGAGACAACGAAGCGCAGCTTTCTTGCCGGTTCTCTCTGTAGATTTTTCTGTAGAACGCAGTTTTCTGTTTGTAACGATCACTGTATTCACTGTTTAATTCCTGAGAAGTAGCACTTCATTAAACTTAAGCCCGTTGAATTATTTTTACTTCGGAAATTAATTATTTTAGAGAATTCCGACTGTTTCTCTTTGTTTCAGTTATGTCAAGCCGTTCATCATATTTTTCTCGTATTTTCACGTTTAACTCGAGTGTACTAATGCGATAATACGCCGTTGAAAATTGTATTTACAAAACAGACGAATCATCTAGGAATTACCAACCGAAACGGCCATATATTTTTCGGATATTTCGGTGAATGGAAATTCCATGTCAATTAAAATGAATCCGTAACTTCGTTTAGCGAATAACGAACTCGAGAACCGGACGTTCGCCGTACTGAAAAATTATTTTGCAGCGCGGATGAGCCACGCGTGTGGCGAAAAAAAAGTAAGAAATAAAAAATACAGCTACTAGTCGGAAATATACAGGGGCTAAAATTTAGCGGCGAAATACGATCCAGCTTTTCCCTTAAGGATCTTCGTGGGGTTAACAATTTCCTCGGCAACGAATTCATGGTGCCATGTTCCTTCCGCGAGTGAATCCTGCCGACAGGCTGCGGGATTTCCTCTAGTCTGATTTACATTCGGCCAGCTTAATTGGAGAAACGGGAGCGTTACCGGTCCCCGGTAGTCTACACTAAATTCCAATCAGTGTTACGTTGGCGTTCTTGCGCACAATCGCGTGTCGTTCCGATCTTACCGGTGCAAACCTTAATTAATCACCCGTCTCGCTTCGCGGAACGTATTGTGTGAGCATTCCATCTTCGTGTCTTTACGTAACAGCTTCGTTGAACGATCATTTCGTCGGAGGATCGGCAATCGCGTCGCTCGCAAACAACTCTTTATCATTGTCTCGAGCTCCTTCCCAATTCTGGCTGCATTTGGACTTTGAGAAACATGGCTGTTTATAAAAGAACCTAATGCAAGATGGACAAAGTCCTTTTATCCACTATTTCCTACACCTGGAAATCTCCACGGCATTAATGCCTCGAATATCTGAAAATGTATTGCCATTTTTTGTGGATAATGCTCCCAGCTGTTCACCTGACGTTGTTTTGCAACGAACACGCGCCATGGTTACAAAACGAAGACGTAAATAAGCGTATAAATAACCGAGGAGGCGTCGATGACGTTGAAGGAGAGTTGATTGAATTCCCGACGCTAACGAGCGTAAGTAGGTGCGAACATCGGGCGACGAGGGAACGAACGCGGCGGCGACACGGTAAAAATAACGACCGCCTCTCGTAAAGTGCGGCTAATAAAAAAGAAATTATGTAGGAGAACGCGAGGGAGAACAGCGGAAACGGTAAACCTGAAGGAGGGCAGACACGAAAAGGAGGATGAACGATGCGCCGTTCGAATTAATGAAGATCGCTTGAATTAAAGTGCCGTGTCTCGTTGAAGTGAGTCACGGACAGATTCACTTTGAAGCGCGGCGCCGCAAAAGCCGCTCACGGAAAGAAAAACGCGGACGCGGGGCTTTCCGACTCGGCTCTTTTGAGGCTCTCTGTGTGCTCGCGTTGCGTAAGAAAACAAAGACCGGAGACAGGAACGGTGCGCATTTTCCGCGACCTTTGACTGTTACTGGTAAAAGAGGGAAAAAAAATGTAATAGAAAGGAAAATTGTAACAGCCTGGCCTGAAAGGCTTCAAGGGACACACCGCGGTAACGAACCAGAAAGAGGAGTGTCTTTGGAAATTTTTCCCAGGGAAACGAATCAGTCTTTTTTAGAATCTCTGGTGTGATGTTATTTCTACACGTTCGCAATTTGTTTCAACTTCTCCTTTGATAGAGAAAAGAAATATAGTAGGACTAGGACTTGGACGAAATATGACGTTTTAGAACTTAAAAAATGCGAGTTCACGTAAAAATAAATAACAGATATTTACCAACCAGAGATATCACAATTTATTCGACACGTTTCTCACAAAAAATTCTTAACGAGAGGTCATTTGTCCAATCGCAAATGGACCTACGATCTATCGTAATTTCACTAGACGTTTTATATCCCCCTAAGTTATTACGATATTTTCATCGAGTTGCTCATCTCCAATGATGTCCCATCAAGTGGCCAGCGATAAAAGTATACACGGATTATTCGCATCGTTCGATGAGTATCTCTTCTAACGACACACCTGATCAGGACATTGTGCGCGTCGCAGGCGTTTAATTTCAATTTCCGCGAGAGTTTTCCCTCCACTTGTTCACACGTCGTTTCGACACATGGCGTTCAAACGGTGCTTATTATTTTATAGAATCGGCTTAGCGATCGTGCGAACACGCGCCGTTACTACGCGTTTATGATCATACCGGCGCGTTCCAGGCATACCGAATCCACTTTAATCGGAAAAACGATTCGGGATTGGTCCTGCCAACCCTCCCGAGCCGCTGTTTTTTCCGCTGAAATTTCGATGAATTCGCACGTAACGGGCGACGATTCGTTTTTAGCCGAACGTCCGTGTGTCGCGACGCGTTTTCAACAGGTTTAACAGTAACGACACGAACGCGAGCATAAATACCCGACGTCCAGGTAGGAATTTCCGCGATAAACTGTCAACGTGTCTGCGGGCGAATTGTGTTCTTTCCGTTCCGAAATTTTCGCGTGTCACGGGCAAACGTCGCGTTATCAGTAAATTATTATATAATTTCTGAGCGTGGCAGTACTTTTTTTTTCACGTCCCTCCTCGACGTTTATTTCGCGGTATTGCACGAACGCGAGACCGGATACCGTGGAAATTTATACTAATATCGAAAAAAGTATCGCTAGCATCGATGACGAGCCGCGTTGTCCGATTATTTGCATCTTCGATGCATTATCCGGAGTCACGGTCTAACGAAACGCGATACTCGTCGAAAATTCGCTCTTCCGGGATAGAAATTTTCGGGCGTGCCCGATTAAACTTCGGCAAGGCGAAATAAGAGGAAGGGTGGAAGTCATTAAGACAACTAATTAAATATTTTATAGCCGAAGCTTGCAAGTTTGCCTGTAAATTTCGCTGAAAGGTGAATCCTGTGGCCCGTGAGGAAATGCATGCTACGAGACGGAACCATAAATTTCGAACTATCCAAGATCGCACCAGACGGATAAAGTAGCATGTCGGGAGAGGCTTTCCCTTTTCCGTGAAATTAGGATATATTTCACTTAACGGAACGGATACGAGTAGTTCCAACTATTTCACTTTGCCCTCTTTCCTTCTTCGAATTAATTAATAACATTTGTGCAATTTTGCCTTGTTCGTTGTACAACCTTTGCGCACGAAAATCGACTCGAAACCTTGCAAAATAAATATTTCATCTATTCTAGTTGTATAAGGGGTTAACAGACATACCGACAGAACATATTTTAAAATCATTGTTTTGTTTCTCCAAATCAAATACTAACCGTGACGTTTAAAACGTCGAAGAAGCGCCTCGCGAGGAAAATAGGGATTCTAGCAAACTAATTGTGTCCACAGGAGGCCAATAAAGATCGGAATAGCTGGAGATCGGCCGTTGAATTACTTTTCGCAGTCGGTGTTGCCGCTTAGGACGCGGTCAGAGTTTCTCTCTCTTGTGTCGTGTTACGCAGCGGAGTCTGTGCTCGTTTAACTCGGCAGTGCTTACCGCATTGCGAGATTATATCATGGTTTATAGTGCACTGCAGTGAATGTTTAATGGAGTGATACAATGGTGAGGATATACGCCATAGGTGTGCTCGTATCCAACTTGCACCTTCCGCGGGAGACCGTGGCTCCCTTGGCTACACTTTCCCTGCCTTTCTCGGTCTTGTTCGCCTCTCGTTTCCACTCTCGTTCTCATTCGCCTTTGTCTGCTCCATTCTTCCTTCTTATCCCTACAGGATGCATCTACACGATGGCTGCATCCATGTTTTTAGAACTTTCAGTTCGTCACTAATCTCTGTTACTACGAAAATGACGTATTTCTTAAACAGTTTCGTGAATTAATATTCCAAGTACTCTTATTCCGACAACGAGGCCTTCAATGCCGCGCCATCGCGAATGAACGATCGCAGTTTCCCCACGATTCCGGATCTTGACTCGACGTACTTGTAAGTTGCGGCGAACAGTCGCCACGGCTTCAAAGCTCGCAGTGTTACGGTAATTGAGTCGACGCATCTAGCGTTATAGGCGTTAAACTAAGCGGTCGTTCTGCCGCTTCGTTGAAGTCCTTTGATGCCTGTACCGAGAGTGTAGGTTAGACTCATTTCGCGAGTGGTTAATAGATCGATTCGTGCTTTTTAAGCGAACAATAAATCACTTATGCATTTACGTTTCGAAGGGGATGAAAGACGCCATAGTTCATACAAAAAGGGCTTTCACTTTATCATCGCAGTTGTAATGAAACTTATTTTTACAAGCCCAACAGTAATTAATATTTAAATAATGGTCCTCTGTAATATCGCGGAAAAAAGTTAATTCAAAACACCAGGAAATTGTAAGATATCGCGAACATCGATTTCAACATCTTCTTGACGGTTTTTTTCCCTAAATTTCAATACCTTCTAGGTTATACTAACGCTATCCAAACATCGTTTAATTCCTCGATAATGATTTCCGCTGGTGCAACAATTTACTGATCTAAAATTTACGTGATCGCTATTATCCAGAGTTTCCATGCAGGATATCGTCTTATCGATTAATCGCACCATCCTTTTTAGCCATCCCACCACCCCACCCCCCCCCCTCCCACCTCCGTGCCACTTACGTGCTTCTTTGGAAATAGGTTTCTCCGATCGTACCTTCAGTTCCTTCGTTCCAGTTTGTTCGTTTCTCGATCAGAGTAAACTCGGTCGATGGATCTGCTGGATACATAGCACCAGCAGGATCTCTCATTTCCATTTGCGTCTTTTTTTATTATTTTCTTTCATCAAGGTCTCGTCTCCCGTCGATTTGCTGATTGTTCTCTTCCTCTCACCCTCCTTGAAAGCAGAGAGAACCGGAAAGCATCCTCTAACGCGTTGCAATTTACTTGTGATTTTTCCCCCTTTAATCTCTGGATCAGTGATTCCTCTCACAATTTAAAAGATCGCATAGTCGAAAGCAAAAAAGACCTGACACAGGTTTCAATCGCGAGGAATTTCTTTTTCACTGCGTTTTATTCCTCGTAGCTAAAGGCTAATCGGGTGTATGTTGAATCGATCGCGTTTGTGAAATTGTGGAGTTTAATTTAGAGTACAAATTAGTGGTCGATTGCTTCTTCTACTGAACATATTTTAAAAATTATGCGTCCGTTCCAATAAACCTTCTATTTCTAAAAAGAGATAGAAAATATAAAAATTCTTACGTTACTGTCAGACTCATCGAATCTCTTATCAGGCAGGAACACTGACCACGAAAGTCTCAAGAATCACGGCCCTAACGCGTCGCGATATATTTTTGTGCTCTCGATTTATTCCCCCTCAAGGATTCCTGGACATCGCCAGGATCTATATGCGCGCGTAGAAAGTTCCAACGAGAAGCCTCGGTCTCTTTGCATGTCTCTCGAAAAGGTTTCACGTGGTTCGGACAGGAGTAGAGGGAATAGAATCGGGCCACCTACTTGCGTTTTATGCGCGTCTTGTCACGGTGTCCCTTGACTTTTGCGGCTCCTGAAATGAAAATTTCATCCCGACGATATTCCTTGTTTATGTTTTTCGGTTCTCCTTTGACGGTGAAAACTTTACATCTCCGAGTTACCAAGACCGTGGAGCAAATGAGAGACCAGCGAGCGGGTTTTCACTTCTCTCGGGCACGGTCTTATAATCTTTTTCGCTCGGTGAGGCGGGTCTTTTTTTCTCGTCGTTTGGGAATCTTTTTCGCCGCTTTTGAGCTTCGTTTCTTATTTGTGGGCTCGGACACGCGAAAAAAGACGCGTATGGAAACGAGTGTGGAGCTCCAGTCTCTAAGCTGAGTTAATTTATTGCGATAATGGCGGACGAGAAATTGAGTTACGAGGCAATGAGTGTCGGATTTAATAGTTCGGGATCGAGGGCGCTTTTACCCTGCGGTGATTCCAAAGATTTATTCCATGAAATCGCTGTATAGTTAATAAAAATATGTTGTGTCGAATTGATCAATTGGTAGTCGCTACGAGCGTTTTATTTAGCAATGTATAACGTTTTAGAATCTAAAAATTAGGTTTTATTTAGATAGTACTCCATTTGATAAACTTAGGTTGATGATTTCATGAAATAAATTTAGCTGTGTTTACCACTGTATTTAAGATAGAGTATAGATAGTTTCACGAATGGGATTGCATTTTAGGTGCCATAATATAATTCAGGGTAAGAGGTTGAGGACCCCCATTCACATTTCGCAAAGCGCGTATTAGAGTCGATCCTTTTACCCCTTAAATTTCGTTGTCCTTATAATTCATACGGTTCGGAGCCAACTCCGTTGGCGAAGTCGGTCGTCGTAGATAGTATCCAGGCGGCTTTCGCATTAAGCTCGCGAGCTCGTCGCAGGGACTGCGCTATTCCAACGTCCAATTAGGGTCGCTGATTCGACGCGCAACAGAGAGAAAGATGACAGAAATAAAGACGGGGGCCCAGACGGTAGCATCTTGATGAAAGTTTAAACCCGAGTTTAAGCTTGAAAGATCATGCCTAGCCTCGCTAGCATAACTTTCTGCGCCGTCGGGTGCTCACAGGTTTCGGTAACAGAACTGATTTCTCGTTTGTGTTACTGGAGCGAGATCACGGCGTGGAATAAATTGATTCAGCACGCACCAGCTGCGGTGTAATAACGAGGAAATTGTAGAAGTCTGGCCACGCTACGGGTTCGCGGGATATTTATGCCCCGCCATAAATAAGGCAACAAATGTGACGTCGGGCCACTTAGCGCTGAAACTGACCAAATAAATATCAAACGGGAGTGAATTGTTGCTTATTTTCGCGCCTTTCTAGGCGTCCGAGTCGGTCCGGATTTTCTGATTTAATAGTAACGAGCGGGGTGAGGTGGGGAGGTCATCGTGTAACGAACGTATTCTCGGCTTCGACAATACTCTGTCCGAATGTGTAATAAATCTCTTTAAATTTCGATGTCTTTATAATTTAAATAAATATAGATCAAAATTATTATACATGCCACTAATCACCTTCTGTTACGTCTGCGCGAGTATCTGATTTTAGATAGAATGCTCCAAATGTCTGGAGATATTTCTATATCCTATTTTCGATATCTAGTTCCAAGCCGAGGTCTACTTGACCCATAAGGAATTAAATATTCAACACGCTTTACGTGCCCGTGTCAGCGTATATTCGGTCCGAAAACGTACCGAGGGGTTCACTTCAGATCTAATTTCAGAAAGCTCGAATTTTTCGGTGCTCTCGAAGCTCACTCGTAAGTCACGAATAGATTTCTTTTTATGCGTCCGCGGTATCGGAAAGTGTTGCCCAATGAGTTCGTTATTTCAGGCAACTAGTTTCCCCGACGAAAGAGGAAAACGTGGGAGAAAAAGTTGACAGATAACTATGGTTCGCGAAATATAATTTAATCGCTTTTCGTCCCGTTCAGTGTCGGGCTAGTTATCATCCAATAAAAAGCGACGATAACGTCAAGTCCACTTCTCGCTTCTTTTCTTTTTACGCTCACAGCTCTCCGCGACTCATTTCTGGGTTTTAACATTCAAATTGAGCGTGTAATTTGAATAATCGATTGTCGATTCCGATTCCATGCCGTCGATTAAAACGAAGTGGTAAAAAATTTACCTAAGCACTTCGAGCAAAGGTGACTTATCGCGACGACGATTCGATTAAATTGTAACAAAGGTTTTTAATATTCATCACGGTAATAGGGAATAAATAAAAAATCACTCATGTTCTCTATGGAAGCGAATCTAAATATAATATCGCAACGTTTTTTTTTTTTTAACGATTTCGCAAAGTGCTCAAAGGACAATCAGTTTCGCAATAAATACCATAGCGTGCATTTATACAGTTTATTGCACATTTTGTGTGTGTTGTATTTACCGATATTTGGCTTATACATTGGAAACCAATATCGTATTGTAGAACCCCCATTGATGTTCAATTGACATTGCGCATGATGTTGGCGCGAAGCGGCCAGATCCAACAAAATTCTTTTTTTCAAAGTATTTCCAGTCAAAGAGTTCACGTCTGTATCGTGAACAAAAGCTGTTTTTTCATTGCAAATACGTGTATGTCAATATGTCTTGTCCATAGACGGTTGAACTCGTTCGAGCGATTCAATTCCTTTTTGTAGTCGAGCAATGGTGCAAAAGATTTTTAATCGCTATCGCTAACAAAATGTGGACGTTTTTTATAAGAATGACAAATAACGCGCGGAACAATCAATTATAGTATTTTCTATAGTATCTTAGGCATACACCGATGAAAACAAATTAAAGTTTAAATATAAGACTAAATGTAACCTTACCGAAGTTAAAATTGTTTTTTTATTATCGCTAACTAGATTTTTTTGTCTTTGTTTCAGGTGGGTCACTAGACTAAATTTGAAGTGGAATCGGACAGCAACATATAATACTTCAGTTATCACCTGGTCAGTTTCTAAACTCTTTAAAAAATTTTAGAAAAATTGCAACATTCTCAACTTTAGATACTCATCTTTCCAAAATTGTCCCCGAATAGAGATCTTGCGAGGAATTTGACATCCTGTTAGAGTCGAACAGGTGCACCGATTGCTCATATCCGCGCAATGTTACAGTCCGAATAACGGGCAGAGAAATCGAATTTATCTTAACGATTTAACGCCAATTACGACGCTGATAAATTTAATCGCGCGAGCCGTGTTTGCCCGTTACATTATTCAAATCTCCGTTTAAATATCAGACCACGCGTGCGTGCAGTTTTGAAACAGCGAAGAATTTGTCGCAGCACGCGCAGCTGGAATTGTTGGCCCGCTGATTGCGCATTTCCATCAATAACGTATCGCAACACCTCGACGCGATTCGTGATCGACCAGACGTGTAAAATGCGTAATGGTTGACGTAGCGATAATAGTTTAGCCGATTCCACTCGTGGATTGCTCGATCATCGATACGCCGTGTGAAAATCGCAGAAAATAGTCGCTCTTAAAAATCTGCATACGGGGCGCGGATGTTCCTGGCGACTGGTAATGGGCAATACGGATAACAATCGACCGATTATTCGATAGCCCTTAAAAATTCCGGTTGGAAATTTCTGGGTTTCATACGCGTCGTCCATTAGTTCGATGTTAAAGTAATATTTACGAGCATCGATCGCCGGACACTGTATATTTTGTCGAATGAAAAACGTTCCACCAGCTCACCACGTCGGGGAATAAAAATCTTGTTCATCTTCCGCTATCGCGATCCTCCGTGTCACCTGTAATACCGTTCGGGCGATAATGAGGTGAAATAAAATTTCTATCGTCGCTCGCGACTTAAAATACTAAATCAGAAAGTATTTTGTTGTGATAAATAGTCGTATGATTCGTTGAACTCGATAAAACTTTTAGTGGCTCAGGGAGATGTTAGTCAATGTTTCGAAGACGAGGCGCGTGAGTCATTTTAGAGCAGTTCAAATTATTAGGTTTGCTGTAGTCTGTACAAACTCACCATTTGGGAGGTGATTATTTCTAGACCCTCCAGAATTACGTAGCAATTCTATAAATTTCCGTTATTCTCAATTGGCCCAATTCTAACGCCCGATACAAGAAGAGTCTTCGGAAGAATAGCCTGTAATTACGGTCGCAAACAAGCATGGTCTCCCCGAACTCCGACCAACGGAAGTACAAGTGGACAAATTTCTACACGACGGCACCGGAAGTGGTTTTACCGGTTACTTATCTAAAGACGAGCCGAAGACTGAAAGGATTAATCTGGCCGGTATAAAAACACAATGGGGGAAAAAGGGTGAAGCGCGGGAGGGATGATCGACCGATGGAAGACAAAGGAGCAGCGAAGAAGCGACTCCCGTCCATTCTTGTTTTTGCTCCTGATCGAATAGAGAAACTTGCGCGCTCGATCTAATTTCATTTGTTGTCCAACTATTGGCCACTCCTGGAATTAGTATAAAGTGGGATTATGGACGATCGGGTCCACCGCTCAATTTCCGGGCTCGAGGGAAATTTATGGGGGTTTCTCATGGAAAAAAGGGAGAATGGGAGGCACGAGTTGCCTCTACGTGGTAGATGGACGACGTTCGATAAGATCTCTCGATTGTTTTGGTGGAATCGAAATGATGAATGTTGCTTTTTCAGTCGCTCTTTTTACTGTCGCGTCAGGTTCGTTAAGGAAACGTGGTTAAAGTGGATGGAGCAGTGAACTCTGGAAATTATTCGAGAAATAGAGCTTTGAAAAAGTGTACATCATTTTCCTTATACGGATATATAATTATTTAGTACATCCTCAGTAGGAATTGAAATATTTAATAGTGTCGAACCATTTAATTTTTGAAGAACGCTCTTTAATTTCCTCAACAACTAAACACTGCGAGTATCATATTTTAACGAAGTATTTTAGCCCTGGTTTTATATAATGGCGGTGAAATAAAGAGTGTAATTTCTGGTGGTTTTAGATAAAGGGTCTAATTTCTGCACCTTCGCGTAAAATATTTTTAAAATGCTGCAGATGTCTGAGCCGTACGAACACATTTAAAACCTAACAAGTTCCTTTCTTTTCCGTAATCAACGTTTAGGTCGGTGCACATTTTTCAGCGTGAAAGCTTCAACCTTTTTCCCCACGTTTTCTTACGAAACTCCGGAGCCGTTACCTCGATTTACAGTCTTCTTTACGGCATTTAAACCTTCAAAACGTCTCTCTAGCGGAAGTTTCTTCAATTCGGTGAACAGATGTCAGTCCCGAGAAATAAGATCTGTAGAATAGGTCGGGTGCGAACGCAGTTTCCATCTCCCGCCGGAAATCGTTTCCGTGAAGATGCCAGCGTGAATATAATTGAACGCCGTGGAAGTTTTAATTCCGACTTCTAAATACCGGATTAACTGCTTCTCACTTCTCGACGTTTGTTTTCCTTTACCTTTATTATTATTAAACGAGTGAATATATTTAATATACATTTATTTAAATAAAATTTCAATTAACAATACAATTTTTCTTTACCTATAATGTTACTAAACGAGTATATATATATATATTCAATATTTATTTATTATAATTATATTGGAAGTAGATTTTGTAGATACTGTTGTTCTTTACTTACAGTAATATTCTTTTGTTTTCACTCTCTCTGGTTAACGAGAATGCTCCTAGATCCCTAATGGAATATCGTGCACCGCATCATGCATGTTCACTAAAAACAGGAAAGGATAACGCGGGATTAAACTAGCCGAAATTAAAGTTCGTACGCGACTCTAAAATCGCCGTCAGTCATTTACCATCGTTTACAATAATCCCTCAGATTCTGACGAAGGTAAAATAATGTTTCGCGATATTATGATTTAAGCTCCATACACGGGGATTAAGTAACGCGGCAATAACGTCTTGTTTGCACGAATAATTCTATAGAAACGTTGCGTTTCGCCGGTTCCCACGAGTCAAACATTTAAACGCGGCCGCGTTACTATTCCTGACGTCCATTCAACTCCTTAAACGAGCGTGTTTTGCATATTTCCTAACCATGTTTCGCATATTTAATTGAGCAGTCTCTCGTCGTCGTGTTTCTCCAGCATTTGAAGACTCTTACAGTGTTGAAGCTGCTCAGATTTGTTAAGGAAAATCCGAATTAGGGATTCGTGTGTCTTTCTTACTTGGTATCATAAAATGTTTTTGCTGTTATGCATGTGAAAGTATAATATATGCTGCAAAACAACCAATTTGTTACAACGTCACGAATTTGTCATATTGCAACGATCTTTTTCTTTCTGCTTGACCTTCCTTATTCGTCGCATGATCAAAATACAAAAGAAATTAATCATTTTATGGTTTCCGACCAGACCGCAACCATAACTCGGTCAGCATGCATCAATCCCTACGATTTAGTTCGAACGCCTGAAGTCAGGTCCCGCATCAATCCCGTTGCACGATAATCAAATTTGTCATCGTCGAATGAAATTTATAGACGGCCTCCGATCGCAGGATCTATTATCGTATTTCTCTCGAGTTGATAGCTGCTCGTTATACCCCGAGGGCGATATTTCTCTTCTGGTTTCCCTCGATCGGAATGTCACTTTCATTCGCGTAGACTTACCGGTGCAAATTTTATGCTTCAAAACCAGACCCGTTTGACCAAGGCGCGCTTGAAAAATTGATCCGACGAGCGTCGAACGTCGGACGGGTTTCTCGATTTCGCTGCTCGAGGTTTGGCCTCCGTTAACTGGATTTCACGCGTCCCTTGGTTGCGTTAATGTGAACGGATTAACTCGTTTCGGCCGCGAGGTCGTCAGGGCTTTCGAGAGAACGATTAAAGGAACTACGGGAAAAGGAACGGGCGAAAGAGCGGCCAAGAGTAGCGGTGGGATCAAGCACCCTGCAAGCAACCTAGTGTCTAGTCCAGATTCTATTCGAGATTTTCAAAATCGAGCAGAATTCATTTTTAAACATATCCAATTTAACGAGGGGATATGGTAAGTCTAACAAATTTTGTTAGTGTCACCACTGCAAACATAAAGGATTTATATATTTATGTATATTAATTATAAATTTATTATATATTAATTTAGAAAATCAGATTTATGCATCATAAACAATTATTTATTAATTAGAATTATATTAAATATGTGTGACATACAATTTGAATTCACAAATGTATATAAATAGTCATTATTAAATGAATATTAAATTTAAATAAATAATTAAAAATATTGTAATTAAATACTCCACGAATCCAATAAATTATACGTGAAGGATTTATGTTTGCAGTGGTGCAAAGGGTTAAAAGTCAAAGTTCTACATGGTAGCTCGATTCCATCGCTATCGAAGAGGGCGTGTGCACGAGATGAATCGAAGCGGTTGAGGAAAGTCGCCATGGAAGGATTTGGAGCTGGAAACGGAGGTGTACGGGGGTGGCGAACGATAGAAGTGCGAGAATCGAGGAAGTAGCTGCGGGCGTTTCGAGGATAATTTGCAGTATTCTCGCGGAAAGTTTCTTCTTGGCGCGTTAATAGGTCTCTGGGACTCGGGATTCGACTGTTCCATTTTCTTTTTCTTCAGCGGGGGGACTTGAGAATCTGTAGCGACGACGAAAAGGCTTTGTTTCGTCGCGACACGCGATGCAATGGACACAATGGATTCTTTACAAAGCGGCTTCCTCTGAACAAACAAATACGACAGTGGAGGGGGGGGGGGGATGATAAGCTCGTTGTTTAGTGACGTTAACGATATTAAGGTTTTTGTCCTTTAATTGGCCAGAAGAAGGATGCTGAGAAGCTGCTTAGTAGAATATTGTGCGAGAAAAGGCGTGTTTCCTCGCTTAAAGGTGGAATTTTACAATCATAATTTGCTGTAAGGGTACGTTCAAAAATTATTTATTAAATATAAAATATTCGGGTTGCTTACCTTGGAGTATTTATTAATTAAAAATGATCCAAGACCTTCTTTAGCCAATTTCTCCCTAACTTTGTGTATAAAACTATTAATTTACATAATTTGTGGTCTACTAATGACAACCTAGACAAATTTACACATGTCGTAATTGAAACTATGCGCATGATTTGAAATTTATCTGCAACCTATATGAAGGCAAATTAGTCCAAACATAGATAACGTGGACGCGATTGAAGATAAGTTAACGAACGCGAACGAGATGAAGATGCTTCAGTGCCTGTGGTTTAATAATTCTAATGGGATTATTATCACCGATTGGATTAGGTTCGTACCCAAAGTCGGATCGTACCATTCGTCATTAGAATGTCCGCATTAACTTCTGGAACGTTGTAATTGGGTCAGAGTTGACATAGTGGGAGCACTTCGCGTTCTGACGCATGGGAATGTAAAAAAAAAAGCGAAGGAAAAAAGTTTTACGAGTTCTCGTTAGTTCCCGTATTAAACATGCAATCGAACCGAAGTGTAGCATTTTCATTTATCGAAACGCTCTGACGACAGAAAATGTTTTAATCATCGCTTTTCGTTTTTAATTAATTCCACGTGGCCGGTTGAGACGACTCAACTTCGATATGGACGGTGCTCGCTTTTTATCGCCCGTTATCCTGATGCAATTCGACACGAATTGATGCTAAAAATAATGGACGATTTTGCGATTTGATCAGCGTGTCGCGCTGTCAAGTGTCGCGTAAAATTTCTCATTCCAGCGTAAGGATGACGAACGGAAATTGTAATTAAGTGCTGATGGATCGTTAAAATTACAAGGAGAAGGGTTTCCGACTTGGTTTGCAGCAAATGCAGGAAGTGATCAAACAAATTTTTATTAACCCATTTGCATCACACGGAAACGTGGATAATATGTTTTTATCGCCAAAGCAATAGGCAAATTTAAAGCGTTTTGCCTTGGGCGCTAAGATTTCATTCTTTTGAAATAATTCGTGACTCAAAAGGCTATAAACTTATCTCTTGCATAATTCCAATCAATTTGAATTACGAGATATCTCGTTATTGTCATTGAATGGGTTAAATCGGTACAACTTGTATAATATTTTCGATGAATTTTTTGCCATTATGGTCCCGTCTAGCCTAATTCCTGTAGCATACCGCAACGGCGATGCAGTCTATTACACTTTTCCGGCGTGCTTCGGGAAAGGATCCGTCGATTAGGATGGAGCGGGTTATCGGTCTAAATTATAAAAGCACGGGGAGGCGATTCGTTTCCGTCGACGCATTCGAGGACGAGAGTGCCAGGGAGCGATTCGTCACGTCACATCAGCTCACGTCAGAATCACTGTTCCCCGATGGACCGCGGGTCCGCCATTAATTTAGCCATCATTGTCGTTGCCGTTGTCGTTGTCGTCGACGGGCATCGCGCCGCTCGATCGTTACCATCGCTATTGGCGGCAATACACCCCCGTCTCTCGTGACGTCACGTCGTTCGACGCCGACATAAAACACGATCCTTTCCTCTCTGTTTCCCTGCCTCTTTGTGCTCGAGCTGTCCCGTCCTCTTTCGGTCGTCGTTGATCGGCCCATTCATTAACGACGTAATTAACCGCTTGCCCTAATTGCTGCTGGTTCGTGCACGGGGGCAAGCTTCCCTGCTAAGCGACGCTCGATTTGGCGGCCGTAGTTAACGAACTCGGATGAATACCGTGGTCACATCCTCCGAGTCGAGGAAGAAACCGAATTGCGCCACTCTCCGGTCTGACGCTGACCCCCTCCTTACGTTTTCACAAGGATTGTCCCACTCTGATATTTTATTATCAGAGAATCCATCTCGTTGACGATCTCCTTTTGCTCCTCCGCCTTCGATATTTCATTATTGGAAAACCTACTCCGTCCCGTGATTAAGGCCATCCCGACTCGGATGTTTAGGGATCGAGTGCGCTTCACCCTTGAGACGTATCGATTCGCGCGTATGTGAATCGTTGCAACGGGAGAATTATATATCACGTTCAGGGTATGTTTCGCGATCCTCGAGGAAGCTTCTTCTTCTTTTTTTTTTTTTTTTATTTGAAATTAAACGATTTTTTTTCTATTTTACACGATTTTGACGTAAGTTTAAAACTGACAAGGAACGTCCAGAAAGTTTTGAAATACTATGTGCGAGGGGAGTAGTTCATCCGTAACATAAATCCATTTTTCTTTGGTGCCGTGATACGGTTCGAAGAGGTGAATTTACCCCTCGACGAAAAGCAGATTTGTCTTTCTCCTGAAATATTCCTAGGACGGCGAGAGATATAAAAAGAAACTCTGAATAGAGAATGTTTAAAAACTATTGTATTCTTCTTCTTATATTTACCAAACTATGTCCAAGTGATCGAAGAACTCGTGTTTTTCATAATGTTTCCTTACTTTCGCGATCATCTGTTATATAAATATCAAGAAAGTGAATGGAAGTCTGTTTCAAAACTTTTTTTTGTCGTTTCTCATCGTTCTGGAGATAGAAAAACCTGGACTTTCCCAAGGGTCGTTTTCACCCTTTCGAACTGTGTTGTAGCATCGACGAAAAATGGTTTTACGTTATAGATGAACTATTCTAAATCCACACGATGTTGCAACGTTTTTTTTTAATTTTAGAATTCGTGCACCTTACCTCGAAGAACTTTTATTAAAAGCATTTTTCGATTCGACATGAGAAACTATTTTGCTCGACTTCACAAAAATAATTAAAATTTCATAATACTCTGTCAAATAATTTTAATAAACTGCAAAAGAAAGAACAAAATCCGAGGCAACAGTGAAATGTTAATTAACGTATCTAATATTTTCCTCTGTAATTTACGGTGCATTCATTGTAATTCGACAGGAAAATACGTGGACAGTTTATTCTCTCTCTTTTCGTTCCACATCTCGTCGTTAAAATTATTGGAAACATTAATTGTCAAAATGTTACGCAAAATTCTTCCGCAAAATTTCATCTCGCGTTCGTTTATTCCAAACCTGTATTCCGACCATAAAACATTTTACCTTCCCAAAAAGATAAATATTTTCCCGAGGAGTCTCAAAGTCGACCAGCTCTGCAATTTTGCTTGAAATTCGTAGCAGCCGTGATGCACACATTTCTTCGTCGCGTACGTCGAGATTCCGCGATGGTTTTGGATAGAAGTCGGAATCATTTAAAATTCGCAATATGCTGGATAAGCATCTACGCGTATCATGAGATATGTATGAGGAGGGATGTCAGCTTGTTACAGCTAATTGCTAATCACGCTGCATTTACATAGGAAGAACGAAGGAACGGTCGAGAATGTGTTGCAAAATGGAGATGGGCTAGATAGTAATAAAGTAATAATACGCGTACCTTGCAGTCACGACGAATTTCCATGAGTTGACGCGTTTCTTCGTTCACGAAACTGAGTATTCAGGATCTTTCGAAAAGGCTAGTAAAATTAATAGTGGTAGAACAGTGAAAACAGAACTAGCAAAGTGAAAGTCACATCAATTTTTAAGTATCCCGAATTTTTCACAAAATTCATGCGAACGCATACAATCACAGCAAAAGTAAATTCAGGTATGCTTGGCCAACTTGTTCGCCTTAATCAGCCTCATCGGATCCGCGGTGGCACTTTTCGGATAATTTTAAAGTTTCGAGGTCTTACAACATTGCGCGTCTTGACGGTGTTAGTCGCCAAACGACAATTTTTCCGAAATACGACACGATGACATCGCCAGGATATTTCGTGATAATATTCAAATATTGTTGGATTTAAAAATGCGAAATTTTCATGTAAAAGTTCGCCGAAAATGTGGAATATTCGTGTAGAAATAACTCGAAGGCGTGGAATATTTCATGCAGAAATAAGTATAAAATATGGAATATTTGCGTGAAAATAAGTCGAAAATGTAGAATTCAATATTTTTTTTTTATAAGAAAATGGGAACTTGTTAGAAATTAGAGTTATCATAGGAGTTCGTCAGGTTAGCTAGTATGTCTGACTGTTACTTGACCATTTCTACTTAGAATCTGCAATCATTCACGATAGCATGGCATTATCTTGGTTCAATTGGTTCTATCTCGATATAAAGTAGTACAATCGAGACTAAAAGGATAATTTCATTCAACTATCAATGTTTACCTACATCAATTTCAGTAGAAATAGCGATCAATGGTCAGACACGTTCATCAAGTCGTTCTAATCGCACGTGTCAGCTATTAAAATTTGATTAGGTTAAAATTCACTAGAAAATCGCGAGATTCAGTACGATGTGACTTTTGCTAGATATTTTAATAAAACAAGGAAGTCGTCACGCATTAACTTTTTTCCAATTTCAACATTTTTGCTCGTCTAAAAATGTCGACAATAAAAAACGAGAAAATTTTATGCGTTCCGAACGACCGTCGGAAAAGTTCTGCAACAACGTTACTAGCTACATTTTTCCCCAACACACGCGCAGCAGTCGTGAAAATCGATTTCCACGAAAACAAAGGCACGCACAATAAAATTTTGTTTCGCATTTCGTATTCATTTTTTTTGCTCTTTTCGCCCCGGTTCGATTGTCATTCCCGAAGCAACCCGTGTAAAAAAGACGCGAGGAAACGCTTTATAACAGCGATTTGTTTTCCCGCGTCCCCGGTGGCAACTAATTTTTCAGCAACCGCAAGTAGGACAGCGTCCCGACGCGCGAGGCTCGCTTGGTTTTAAAGCGAACATATTAAAACCAGTCGAACGGGGTCCATCGATTTCCCGCGTCAACATATTTTTCACCGTAGAATTCGAAATTCGCTTAGCGTGTCGGTTCACAAGGCGAAAGGTAATATCTTAGAAATTTCCAACATTTTCATCGACATTCCCGCGAGCCGAGGCACGGTTAAGGCAGAACGTGTGCACGTATTGGAATGCGTGTAGCGGTCCAAGTGCCTGATGTGCCGAAGGGTCGGAGCAACAGGGAACAGAATGGGCGCCGGTTGAAAAAGTATTTGGGTCAATGAGAAACTTGCGCCGCATCACCGCTTCGACGATTGAAACTCCCTTGCTTTCGGATCGCGGATTGAGCGTCGCGGAAATTGCCGCAGGAAGGCATTTCGGCGGAGGTAATCGTCACTTTACTATACTTGAACGCGCTTCTCGTTTTTCCTTTCATCGCCTTTGCCAGTACTTCACTGTTACCCATTTTTCACCCGTTCCTCGTGGCTTGCTGATACGCGTTTTACATCTCATATGCAGAACTGACTTTCTGTTATTTGTTCATTTATAGGCAGGTTATGTTCGGTATCATTTTATTTAACGGAAATGGCCGAAGGACTTTTTATTAAGGAACTAAATGAATTAGTTTCGAAGGTGGGGGTGATAATGAAAATGAATCGTGATAGTAATGTATGAACAGTACAGCTAGCCTGAGGAGTACAAAGGTTTACATACTAGGATCAATGTCGAATTATCTGATCTTCAATAGTTTCGAAACAGAATTTTAACTTTGTATTATTGAAATCATTTAATTTAGACAAATTCCTTCAAGTCTAGCGTACGTGATAGTAATTATACAATTATTTATTTATTACACCCGAATTTTGCTGGAAGAAAACATGAGTTTTACGTCCCTATCGCTGGCTTTCCATCGACACGCCATTCGCTCCGATCCTGATTTTATTCCGACGAAAGGCGCCCAACCATGGTATAACAGGAACTCGTTCGGCGATTGTTAGAACTTCCTGGATGATGCACGGCTGGTGATTAATTTTGACGGCTGGGACTTTATCGCTTCCTCAAGTCGAACAATTGGCACCGTTCGTTATTATAACGTGAGCGATATTGGAGTAATGGCGGTAGTTCTTCCGAGCAATTATGTTTACGGTAGCGATTCATCTTTGAAAGAAGTTGAGCGATTGTTACGCGTGTATCTGCGCGAACGACGTGATTCAGTGGAAGAAAAGCTATGTGGAAGTGTGTCAGCGAACATAGGAATATGGTGCAACCGGAAGTAGTGTGATCCTGCATCACGAAGTAAGTCGAACTAAGAAAGTGCTCTATTAGTTTGTTTCAGAGAGAAATTACTATTCAAAATTCATAACATTCGATTGATACATACGAATTTGATAAGACTGGTAATACGTGTTGTAAAATATTTATCGAAGAGGGAATGAGTTCTCGAATAATTTCGCATTAAAGTCTTCACGCATCGGAATTTACAAACTTGAAGAGATTGAACTCGATAAAATCCTACGAACAACGTTTACAGAACCCAATTAGAAATAACGAGAATTGAACGAAAGCGTTGGCAAAGTCGTACAAATGATTCAAACGACTCTGTCTATACTGCTTCCGATTGATAGAACGCGAGTGGCGACGCGCATTCTACCAATCAGTACCGAGTGTACTCGATCGCTTACGCCAGGCGAATTCTCGAAATCGATGTCCTCGAAAACGGGAAACACGTCAGAAAAAAATTCGCTTCAACAATTCCGGATTTATTTTTACACGAGGGATCTCGCTATTCTCGATGATACCGCGAATTTTGTATCATCTTGTATTTGAGGAGAGTCGAGTTTCTCCTTTTCAGAGAGAAAATTCAAGACAGAGGATGAGAGGGGCTATGACTGCGCGAAGAATTGGATGATGTAACGTTCAATAAGATCACATAGCCCTGAACTGCGTTTGCCTGAAAATCCTCCATCAGTTCGACACGGATCTCGGAGGAAAACTATATGGGCACATTTCCCTGTTCGTAAACCGATTTCCTTTCATTTTTAACATTTCCCGTCGAATCGATATTGTAGGAGTGGGAATGTGTGCGTGTGCGTGAGAGAGAAAGAGAGAGAGAGCGTTAGCTATAGGATAGGTATAAGGATATTGTAACGTAGCTTTAGTTTAGTTTAATTTATGACCTGGCCACTTGGGCTGATGTTGTCCAGGCGCGCCTCGGCGAGGCCGCCTAGAACAACGTTCCCCTGCCTGGGAAAAACCCGGGGTAGTGCTTGACTTTAAGGGGAGGTAGAGAAAGAAGCGTCGAGGACAGATTTTGTTGAGCAGTCGAAGGGTAAAGACGGCGCGAATAAACGTAGAGCGGATAGTTGAGCGGACTCTATTCATTTTAGTTTAGTTAATAGTTAAGTCAGTATTTTATAAATATAGTAACTTATAATAAATCCTACAATATCATTTCTGTTTCTTTCACTGCTTCCATTTTATTTAATTGTTGAATTACGGTACGTGCATTCCGAGTGAACCTTAATTTCGAGATATAATTCCAAAATAAATTTATCTGGCAGGAGTTGGCTGAGATTACTAATTTCATCGCATTCATTCGACACGCGATATATCGTACAATTTCAATGCAGATTTATCTACGAACGTTCGCTAAAAATGTGTCGATTCCCTACGATTTCCAGAGTGATGCAGATTCCATACAAGTTAGAGTCGAGCACAGGTCATTATTACAATTGGAAACTAAATATGATATTCCATTACGTTTCGCGCGGATTCGCGGAAAGGGCGCCGGTTGGTTTTATCTCGTATCTCGCATCGAAATCGATTTCAAAATCTGCGATTACCGGTCATTATGCGTTTTATCGCGCTCGAAGGGTCAAACGATCGTTTCACCTCGGACGCGTTATACCGTTGGGGATTGCCGTTTGTCCGAATGTAGGTCCGAAACGGTATCGACGTCGCAGTTAGAAATGCATCGATAAACGGCGAAATCGTTTGACTGGGGATTGCTAATACGAACTGGCGCGGTCGGAAGCGACGTTAGTGCCGGAAGTGGCCGTGGAAGGAGTCGAACCTTACTTACCTCCTCTCTTGTACATCGAACTAACTACTTATCGCGTGAGCACTAACTTGTTCCTCAATGTTCTGTTCGGTTGAATGACGCGATTACGGGGATGAATTGTAAGCTTTCAGTTATTCTATTTATATTTATTTATTACTAGCTGTACCAGGCCGTGCGTGGCTCAGTCTGGTTAAATGGAAAAGAAAGAAAAAGAGAAAACATACACTGTTACAATGTTAAACGAATTATATCCGAATTGGAGCAATGAAAATATTAAAAATTTATGAAACAACATTCCAATCAAGAACGCGCGTGTATTCGAATGCAACGTCGTGTAAAGATTTCGAAGCAATCAGCGAAGAACTTTTGGAGTTTTAAGATTTTGTATGAACGAACATTTATATTTTTATTCTAGATAACTCGAGTTAAAACATCTTCTTTAAGTTTCGTACTGGAACGACGTAACAATATGAAATTTATCTCGAGCTATTCTAGCTGAACGGGAAGGATTTACATCTCCCCGGCGAATACTAGCTTTTCTGGCACCGCGATATACGAGACGGGGAACACTCATTGGTCGAGGATCAGTTTAAGGTTAAACGTAATACTACATCCCCGGTAATATGCTGCTACAAGTCCCGCTGAAAGATAAACTCCGGTCTCGGCGATCTTTTCGTCCCGGTTCGTCGTTTGATCTCGCGGCGAGGAATTTTTATGTAAATTTAATGGGCTTGCCAGCGTTATGGACTCACACTTTATACGGCTCAAAGAAGAGCGTAATGCGATCAAGAAACGTGGAAATCTGGGCGAAGTTTTACGCAGTTTATTATGCAAAGTAGCGTTTATTATTCAACGAGATATAAGAAGTAACAAGCTTATCCTTGTGCTTAAACTCCTCTCGATCGAGGAGTCCCTATTTCCTTATTCCTATTATTAAGTTAAGGACGCAATTATCCTCGTATCGGAGGGTGTTTGGAAATCATACCGTGAAAAAATACGGTAACGTCGTACGAAATGCGCGAGGAATAATGGATGTGCTTTTGAACCGATGCTATTTTTACGGAGTAAGCTCTCAATCTTATTATTGAATGAGGTATTCGAGAAGAAAGACATGCAAACGAGGGTGAAGTTTTAGATTCAGGCGACGCAAGGAATATCAAAGGCGGCGAGGAGAGATAATGGAAATTAATGAACACCGCTGTTGCGTAAAGCAAAGACGGGATCAATTTTACATCGGGATTTTAGTTTCACCTGTAGCAATCAAAATGGGGTCCGTCCCCTGGGGTGGTTGATGGTGACCTCCTAGACCTCCCCAGAACAAAAGGACCCAAGAACAAAATTCCTTACAATTGCTGGAGACTAGAGTTTTACGAGGTTTCCGAGTACTTGCCTCGATGAACTGTAAAAATGGAGAGGTCTTGTCTTTCCATTCTCTTTCCTGGTCGGCCTTTGAGGGTTCGTCAGAATAAGAACCCCCACCAGTGGTAACTGGTACTAATAATCAGTTATTAGGCGCCCGTTTGTCGTTTTACAAACCCATCACTTTCAGGTGGGGTCGGGTATGGTCCTCATGCATAGGTACCGATCCTTGGATGAAACTTATGAAGCACTCTGTAGCAATCGAAAACGATCCTTCTCCTCGTGAATTTTTTAATACTAAAGTATAGTACACGACTACATAAATCCTGTTAAGTGCATTACATCGTTACCTTGAAATTTAGTTTAGTCAAGACTCCCAATGGCCTCTGTCCGAAAATTCCTGTACTCCAGCAATCGTGTCCCTCCTATTAATTCTCTTATCCGAACAATCGTGTCTTCCCGCTCCAACAATAGCGATTTCACCTGCAAATACCGACGAAACCTGTTAAGTGATACTTGATTTTCCCGTGTAACCGGGTATACGCAGCTTTATTCGACTACGTGAATTTATACGAGTTTCCGTTGCATTATCCCAGCGTCGGTTACGTTACCGTCTGTAAACGCGTGCGAAATTGCAGGTTGCGAATCACGTAGGTGTAACGTTGGTACATCCAACATCCCCCCGTGACGTGACACGGTTTTCTAAAGGGTGATGTGTAATTGCACTACGTGTCCTTACATATGGCGCGCCGAGATTGACCTCGAACCGAAACGTCTATGGGAGTTCCCCGGGAATATAGACTGCCAGTTAATTCCTCGATAAATGGTGGAAGAGGCTACTTTGAGAAAAAACGTAACGCTGTTGTTTAAAGTATTCACACAACTAACGATGGATGAAAGCTTTATTAATGCCATACGACGATCGCTATCGTATAATTTATTTGTTAGAATAAATGATCCAAATGTGTCCCCTGACCTGGAACACAAGCATTAAACTGATGAATCAGCGAATCGTGCACATAGAAAAATACATTGTCGGAATGAATTCCATTTGGTCCATTAATAATTCTATGATGTGATTACTCATGAACGGTTATTTCCACTCTGTCTACCAGCTGTTTCAAACGTTCACACAGATTTCCATTGGTATCCAAAAAGTTCAATTCGCGATATTTCGGAGGCAATGAAATATTCGTAACACTGAATTACCGATTTTTTGGATACACATGATTTCTATCAATATATTGTGCTCTTTTATCTCTATTATGGAATCATCAGCTGAATGTTACGTATCGAAGTTGTATCAAATTTCGTTTTGATTTACGCATTACTTAAATATTCATTAAACAGGCAACAATGACGGTTGAAGGCTTCACTAATGAGACGCGCAATACTGTCTGCGTTTAATTATCACATATTGTATTGCAATAGCGTATTACCGCAATCCCTAGAACGCCAGGCTTTTCGTGTACCCACGAATATTTAAAAAATCCTTTTGTCATCGATCAAATATTATTGCCCGTGTGTGCTCCTATACACGTTAGCTTCAGGCGTAATAGTTTTTAATATATATAATATTCATAATTACCAAAAAGTACGAAAACCTTTTCGGTGAAAAACATAATGAATTCAACCCAGTGGAATATTCTCATCTTTTATATCTCGCTCCTACATGAAAATAACCCCCGCATCCGAAAATGTCAATTTGTAATCGCGGTGCATTGGAAGGGCGTCGCTAATGCGAGCGCGCGATAAGAGACGCGAAAATTGGGTAACGCGGAGGAGGCCTTTCGCGATAGGCTATATCGTCGTCGGGGCTCGTTTGATCCTCGGGGGCTCAGACATCGATCCCCTTACCTGTGTCCTACGTCCTACGCAATCGCGTTAGTTTCACACCACGTGCTTTACAAGGTCTGCCGATCGACAGCGGAATGCTGGGAGGCCCTGGGTTGGCGCTCGAACGAACGAATCTATCGATTTCGAGCCGTGTCGATATTTCTTCTGTCTCGTGCCCCCCCCCCCGCGCGCCACCCCCCACCCCCGTTTCGACGATACGCTCAGCCTATTATGGTCAATTGACGCGCTTCAAAGTGGTCTCTGAAGCGAGTGTATTTATTCAAACCGCAACGTAACATCGTTTTTACGAACGACCGTCGAACATTCTCGTCCAGGCTTTCCGTCGATAGCTTTGAGGTTGGAGCCTGTAGATTAAATTTCAATCGCGCGTACGCGACATTCAAGTCGGCACGCACCCGAAACGAGACCGCAAATTAATTGCCACGCATGCTTAGTTATGCTTTCCATCCACTTACTTATCCTATCGCGTCATTTGTAATCCCATTTCCAACCCTTAACACTGAGTCTGGTTTCTCCGTTACGTATATCTTGAAAAAAATTCTTGAATCGTGGCTATGTATCTCTTTGAATGATATATCTTTAGGCAAGTAGGTTTCGAACGTTATCCACGCCATCAGCGCTTACCTGGTAGGACAACTCATTAGTCTCTCTGTCAGGTAATTGTTCTTTGGAACCGCGAAGATGGAATGTGAGCGTCCAGCAAGAAACGCCTTCGCCATGCAGCCTTCGGTTTCAGTACCGCGATGCGAACAAATAGGGATATTAATTATTCCCAATGCCGTATCGCAGCGTCCCCGAGGCATACGCGATATACGTCTTCACCTTATTTGCTTTCGCTTCAAGGAGAATTTCAAGGATGACGAGGCGCATGTTCTTGGCTATCGCGCGATTCCCGGGGCTCCTCGTAATGCAGTATTAATTCCAAGAGGTTTTGAATGGGAAATAAAGCGAATGGGAACTGGCAGGGGAAAAAGCGGCGTTCTCTTTACATAATAAGTGCATCGTTCTCTCCTTACACCCTTGCACCCCTAGCGTTGTTCTGCCGCCGCCGTCGCTGTCTGCGTCCTCGTCATTCTCCCTCCTCGTCGAGCTTTTTCCC